>NC_134954.1:22932927-23233213 GCF_965638725.1 Aptenodytes patagonicus
TAATACAAATGGAAGCTTATGCTGAAAACTTGTTGAATAAAGAAAAATATATTCAAATGCTTATGTAAAAATGTTCTCCAGTAATGAAAATAAAGCTTACTGCAAAATATGCAAAACCAACAAAAAGCATTCACACTTTGTAATACTGATACTCATTTTAAAGCTTTAAGAAGTACCTCATTTTAAAGAATCTTCAGTCCAAATGCATCTCAGTATCATTCATGTTTAATTTTACTTATCTTTGTGATTCACAGTGGATCTTACCATAGTCATAAACAGTCAACAGCAACCTTTCAGGCAGCACATGCAATCAGCCCTCCCTCCAAACAGGGACAAAAGGTGGATAAGGCAGAAACTGCCTCCCCTACACCTCTGTGTTTTAGCAGTATCATATTCTCCATAAAATGAGACTCTGTTGTGATAAGGACAGAGACCGGGAGGGCACAGCACAGAACATGCACAGAGAAAAGATGTGAAGAACCAAAGAAAAAGAACCAAAGTTGGTGACTGTTTCTTCTTATTTGGGCAAATTCCCATAGATGCAGCCCACAGTATCTGCAAAACACTGAGCACAGAGTCTGCCCAGAAATGGGTTTCAGGAAATTTAGCCACCCGGTTTGCATCCTCTCCAGCTGCCCAGCCAACGGCACGGTGCTGAATGAAGGCTCCAGTTCCTGCTTTGTAAATAGCAACAACTGGTAAAGTTTTCAGTGGGAAAAGAAAAAAAAAAAAAGCAGCACTGTGAACTATATTCACATTGGGGAAGCAGCCACTCTGGAAGCCATCAATTCTGCATCTAATTCATAACAGATTCACAGTGAGATCAGTTCAGTTTCCTGCAAAACCTACAAAAAATCCAAGACGTTTTCTGAAAACTTTGGTCTCAGCTAAATAAAAGCTCAGTGTTTTATACATGTGTAAGAAAAGGAAGACTATTTGCCAGTAGTTAAGACTTTCTAGAGAGGTTAATATGCACAGCTCAAACAGCTATGGCCATTGAAAACATGCAGACCCCAATCATTACTTGAGACCCTTTTGCCTTAGCAGCACCACCAGCTCAGCTGCTGGCAGACAGAAACTCAACAGCACAGCTCTATTTAGGTCAATGCCAGTCACGGTATGAATCTGTTCTGTATCACTAAGTCTCTGGCATAAAATGACTGTGCCTACCTAAGAATAAATGCATGTCTGCAAAGTTTATCTGCTTCCAATTTCAGAAATACAGTCCATTTCTTACTACCTGCCTGGGGATTGCAAACAAGTGGATTTGCTACTTCTAACCACACTCTACAGCACATAGAAAAACAGCACAGGGAGAAAGTAGTTTCATTTTCCCTTTATTTAAGCATGGTTTGTGGAACAACTGGCAGATAGTTTGGTTTAAATAAGACAAGCTCTGACTCATCATAGCGGTTACTGATGAGAAAGAGCCTCTGGGGCAGTCCCGTTCACGCTCTCACCGAGAAGCAGAAAGGCTGTGCAGGCTGCACGTGCTGCCCTCCAGTCCTGCTGACTAGAAATATCCAGTCTCAGTGCATGTGTGCCAGCAGTAGACAGTTACTTGCAGAAGAATCACAGATTAAAATATTTTTTATTTTATCAAGCTTTATGAAATTCTCATCATTATTCAGCCGGGTACAGATTCACAGAGAAGATGGCTGGAAGGGACCTCTGGGGGTTGCATTGTTCAGCTTTCTGCCCAGAGCAGTACCGCTGACAAAACCAGACTAGGTTATCTGTGGTTTTATTCAACTGAGTCTTGCAGACCCCCAAGGCTGGAGACTCCCCCAGCCTCGGGCAGCGTCTTCCCACGCTGCACCACGCTCTGCTGAAAAAGCTTTCCCAACGTCCATCCCGAGGCTCCCAGGCTCCAAAGCTGTGGCCGGTGTCCCCTGCCTTACCACCTGCCACTCCTTGGGAGAGGCTGGATCTACCACCTTCCCCTCTGCCCTCCAGGCACTTCCAGACTGCTGTTGGGTCCCCTCTCGGCCAGCCAGGACTAGCCCGGCTCTTGCCATGATAGTTTCCTTTGTCCAATTAATCTCAGTTTAGGATCAATCTTTTTCAGAGACTTAGTCCATATATACGTGAACACAAGTACCCTGTGAGACACTCCCCTCATATTTGTCATGCTGGCGGACTGAACGAAACCTCCCTGAGGCTGGTGAGTGTGAGAAATGTCCTTCATTCAGGAAATGGTGAGCAGCAGTTAAGCTCTTTCGGGCACAGAAGGGACTGGCTGGAACAGAAACTCAAATGCAGGAGCCACGATATTGCCGTAAGGGAACTGAGGCAGAAGGGAGCAGGGCAAGTGCAGCCCAGCAACATTACAAGGACAGGCAGAAAGAAACAGAGAATCCAAGGGGTCAGGAAAACACTAGTAGCTTGAACCTGGAAGACAGTCAGGAGATAGAAATGGAGAGCACTGCACAGATCCCTGGCTGAGATAGACTGGAACCCAGTTCCTGTTGCTTAATTTCTCCGGTATTCTGGAAAACGGGAGGTTGTAGGTATTCTTTAAAACCTATTAAAGAACTACTCCCTGTAGGGAGCAACCGACAAGACCCTGAATACTGGCTGATGAGCTGTGTCAAAAGGGGTAAAAATATTTAAATTTTCTTAGAACATTAATGCTAGATCAAATTAGGATGTATACTTAACAGATACTTTTAAGTACATTTATTTAAAAAGCATAGTAGAGAAGCTGTGAGAAATATGAAATACATACATGAAAAATTACTGTCACACTAGGAAAAATTTGCCTCACTGTATGTTTCTAAGGAGACCAAAGAACTGAACTAAATACTCAAGAGTCCTTGCACGCACAGAACAGAACTATTTATTTTTATTTATAATACTTCATGCACTATGTTCTCTAAGATAAATTATTTTTTGGATACACAAGAAAGTACTTCTTTTTATTTGTGACTCACAAGCACAAGCCTGTCTGGAAGGAGCCCAGGGATGGACTCCAGCCGTATAAATTTACATCCTTTCTGGAGACCTGACCAATGCCACCAGGAAGTCTCTAAATCACTAAAAGCTGCCAGGAACTGGAGGATGTGCCAGAAAAAGGAGTGTCTGTTTCTTATCTCACCCAGCATATGTTGCTGACCACTGCCAGGACTGGGCTTTCTGGACCTCTGGTCTGAACTAGTATGTTAGTTCTCTCACATTCATATACAAAACAAACATAGAAAAAGCAAGAGAAGGGACCAGATTCTAAACAGTTTTGAGTGGTACAAATCTAGAACACCCTCAGTGCTCTCAAAAGAATAAGCCAGCAACTGCATACACCATGCAAACATGATGGCTATCTTTTCCAAGACCTTATGAAGTGCTTAATTAGAGAAACAACGCTATCCGAGCAAACCCCGCTCCTCTCGCTCCCCCCCTACTTCCCGAGTGCATGAGTGACATGTTACAAACACTTCTGCAGTCAGAGGGATTGCTTACATGGTATTTGCTCAGCCATGGCTGGGGTTCACACTCTGGCGTCAAAGGATTTGGTCCTTAAGCCTGAATTTTCTGCATACGTTCCTGCCTTTTTGAACCCAAGGTAACTGGCATATGTCAGAATTGTTCCTACAGACCTGCTTCTCCTATGTATTAAAATTGATTCGAAATACTGTCACTTACCTATTGGCTGGGAAAATTGAAGGTGAGAAAATTGAGCTTCTGACCTTAAGTTTCCTTGGAGACAGATTTTTTTTCTCAGTGTTTAGGCCAAGCAGATGAAACAAAATATAATAAATATATTTCCTTTAATATGGATTCCTGCTTTTCCTCAAGAAGCAAAGTGAGGCCCTTCTGTAACTAAATCATACTCAAACACAGCATTATCCCAACACCTAGCTGAAGAGAACTAGGACGCTGTTCTTTCCACCGTATTCATCCATTTCCTCTTCCACTGTAAGAGACTGCTGAAAAGCACTAATGAGCCATTGCTTTGTCTAACCCATTTGTCACATTCTGTTCAAACACCAACACTGCATTCCCCAGCTCTCGCCCTTCAAATTCTCAGTACCACAGCTGGAATTAATAAAAAAATATTTCAACAGTACTTGTAGTATGAATAGTGGATATTTGAACTGCAGCCTACCTAAAACTACAGGAAACTATTCTCTCTTTGGATTTGCAAAGCTCTTCAAAGCGGTCTTTAAAGTGTCATTAAAGACACTTCATGTAGATGAAAATACTGCTCCTTCTTTCCATGAAGAGTGCTAACATTCCCCACTCAAACTACCCAGCTACTCCTACAGCTGCCTGCATTTTTCAAATCATCTCATTAGTCATCTTATGTCAGCAGACCACTGCTAAGTTTATATTCAGTAACTTAAGTAGCCTATGAAGCAGTTGCATCAAAAGATTTAAAAGACAGATTTCATGTGCATAGCCAGCAATTTAAACCCAGAGGTAAATCTGTAGCTATAAACGGGCTAAAGAAAAACTGCAATGACTTTGTGAAGAAAATTATTCTATATCTGTATAAATAATACAGATAAAATATAAATAATGAATAATAATAAAATGAAATAAAATAAAAATTAAAGCACAGATATCAGCTTCTCTCTTTTAGGAGCATGTGCTATTGCAGGTCTTCACAAGGCATTATTGATTTTTTTTTTTTGGTGAGTCTATTTGATTAGACAATTATTCACCAGACCTTACCCTGCGTTGAGCATTTTTCAAGACCTGTCATCTCTAGCTAACTGGATGATGCATTATGAGTCTGAAAAGTGGTATGAAACCAGCAATCAAATTCACCTCTTTGGCAAAATGTAATTCACAAAGATAATTTTCGGAAAGTCATGAGAAGCACAAAACCAAAGAAATAATAGTAGAAACTAATGCTTAGTTTCAGCTCTTGCTAATGACTGCTATCATATGAAATATTCAATAATTTACAATTCTATGATAAATACACAAAACCAGAATCTTCAAAATATTGGGTGCAGAAAGGAAAATCCTTTCAAAACATGTAAATCACAAATCCCAGTAGGTTTTTTTTCCTGGAGCATTGAACTATTTCAGTACCAAAGAGGGATATTAACTTCAAAGTAGATTGTGGGGAAAAAAAACACCCCAAACACACACCCACACCCCTCCCAAACCATGGACACTCTAGATCTGACTGATTTCCTACAGACTGACTTTATATGGTGTAAATCCACTAATTGGAATTGATTTTCACTAACATCAAATGAGGCAATAAAAAAAAGTGTTGTTTGTTCCCACTAATTTATTTTAATATAGTGGTAAACTCATATAATATTTTATGTTTGTTTCATGAAGAAAATTGTATTTTGTATTTCAAAGAGAACATTTTTATCACCAGTGCGTTAGCCGGCTTTATTACCCCAATCCAGAAACAAGTTCCATACAGACAGACCTCTTCAAATGCGTATGGATTTGTGTTTTACTGATTTATTCAGGAAGGGTAGAATAAAAGTGCCTGAGCTAGCAGTCTTTCTGTCTTGAAATCTCCTTCTGGATATCCACATCAAACATTTTATTGCTTCTTAATAATTGATTTATTATGAAGTAACTGCTACTTTTTTTTATTCTTAAAAATAAATTTTAAAATGCCTCACATAAAACATCAATCTGCTTAGCTGATATTTTAGCTGTTCATTAAGATTTCGCAGAGTCCTAATATTCTGTATTAATTCCATATACAATGTTTTATTTGTGTTTTCTCCACAAAATGTCTGCTATTTCAAGTTTTTATTATATGGAGTTTAAAAAAGAAACCTGACACGTGCAAAATAAGTAAATAGTGAGTCAAACAGCACAGCATGATGAGCGGCGGTCACATTGACCCTTCTGCTCAAGTATTACACTGCCGAGATGCCCAAGAATCCACACAGTCACCCTAACCACTGCGATAACTTTCAGTGACCCCGTTACATATGCTTTTGGTTTTTTGTAATCCCTCTTCTCTGGAAACATATTTTAAAAAGGTGAGTGAGCAGGAGAGGTAAAGTGGCAGTGCACTTCAAAGATTTCTTGAGGGAAGGAGTAGCTCTGTAGAGCACTGTAAATTTTCAAATCTCTTTATAAACATAAACAAGCAGCTTCCAAAATATTCCTTTTTAAGTGGACAGGGGGAAAAAAAAAAAAAGACAAAAACATAGATGGCAGCTCTTGGCTAGGTCTCCTATCAATGCTAGCAGTGGAAAAAAGTTAATAAAGATGCAAGCATGGATAAAACTTTTTCAGAATATTCTAACATTTTAGGCTTCTTTCAAGAGTCATGCCTTCACTTTCAGTCATGTCACAAAGTGAAAAATGATAATTTAGTTCAATAAATCCCAAGTTTTTTCTCTCATCAAAACCAGAACTCTATAGTTGCTCACATTAACGCTGAATTCCAAGAGCAGCATAACTGGTGAGAGCTGAATCACAAACATCCTCCCCAAATTAACTTGGAGAAGGATTCTGGATGAAAGGAGTAATTTTGGAAAGTGAATGGTAAGTTTACCATTAGAGATGTGATACTCACCACCTGGGTTGCTGATTAATATGTCTTTACTTTGCAATTTCCTGTGGAGGTCAACAGCTTTACTCGATGATATGGAAGTCTTGTTAATACTGTTTGGAAGAAAAGTCAGTGACCGCTCTTCACGCCCAGAGGCACCCAAGGCAGGATGGAAGAAATAAAGGCAAAAGGAGACATACCCACAAACGTGGTACACGATACCAGTTACAGCCTCAAATGTCCAGCCATCAGAGGGGGATTCGACCCCATCACTACAGAAACTACAATATGCAACTTCTTAAACCATAAATACGGAACAGAAAATGCAAAAATTTAGAAATAAAATCCACCAGCAGTGCTGATAGATATAAATCCACAGGATTTATGGGGACAGAGTAAAATTTTTCCATCAGAAGCAGGCAAAGGGGACATTTTCATCAACTTTCTTCTTGCTAAAAAAATCATTAGCTCCTGGTGATGACATAGAGGTGAAAGTGAGCTGTGGTGTGTGCAAGACTGAGAAGCCAGGACAGCAAGGGGAGAGGACAATTTGCAGTCCCATTGCTGTTGACACCTTTGATCTGCTCCAGTGAAACGCTAGACACCATCAAAAGCACACTCTGTATGCTCCCCTTCTTCCCTCAACTCACTGGCAATAGAAGAATTGAAACTAGAACTGAAGCGCCTGAGAAGTACACGGCAGCTGTTGCTCAGCTGAGGACACCCAATGCAACAAACCATTGTTAAACTTAAGAGTCATCTGGAACTAGGCCAGAGGGAAAAAGGAAAAGCTCTTTTGCTTTTCCTTCTGTACCTGCTGTGTTTAATGATGCAGCATTCTGTAGTCATCTTCTCCTTGCACAGCATGTAGCCTGGAGAAAGCTGCACTTCCCTGGCTGCAGGAGAGATGAAGGACACTGACTCCAGCCACCCACTCGTTAGCTCTTTCTTGACATACACTGCTGAGAGCACTCTCTTCCCAGCCACCACAGAGCACAACTATCTTACCCAACTCAAGTTCTTTCTTTTAGCACATCGCTCCAGTTTCCTTCTGTGAACACTATTCCAGAACACCCTGCAATGTCCCTGGATTTTGGGGATGATTCAAAATGAGAATGGGACAGTAGACTTTGGGTCTCAAACCAAAAAGGAAATGGCTCTAATCATGCTTCTCACTGAAGAATGACAGTGTGCAGGCTAGGATGCACATGGGTTGGGGCAATCCCAAGCACAAATACAGGCTGGGCAGAGAATGGGTTGAGAGCAGCCCTGAGGAGAAGGACTTGGGGGTTTTCGTTGCTGAGTAGCTCAACGTGACCCAGCAATGTGCGCTCGCAGCCCAGAAAGCCAACCATATCCTGCATCAAAAGAAGCGTAACCAGCAGGTCAAGGGAGGTGATTTTCCCCCTCTACTCTGCTCTTGTGAGACCTGTTGTGGTTTAACCCCAGTTGGCAACTAAGCACTGCACAGCCACTCGCTCACCCTCCCCCCCAGTGGGATGGGGGAAGAGAATTGGAAGAGCAAAAGTAAGAAAACTTGTGGGTTGAGATAAGAACAGTTTAATACTTGAAATAATAAAATAATAACAATAACCAAAAAAAATTGTAATGGAAAGTAAGAAGAGGGAGAGGGAGAATATCAGAAGGAAAAAAAAACCACCAACATACACACAAAACCAAGAGATGATGCAACTGCTCACCGCCCACCAACCAACGCCCAGTCAGTCCCCGAGCAGTGATCGCTGCCCCAGCCAACAAGCCCCAGCTTATATACTGAGCATGACATCATATGGTATGGAATATCCCTTTGGCCAATTTGGACCGGCTGTCCTGTCTATACTCCCTCCCAGCTTCTTGTGCACCTCCTTGCTGGCGGAGTATGGGAAGCTGAAGAGTCCTTGACTTAGTATAAACACTGCTCAGCAACAACTAAAAAAAAAATCAGTGTGTTACCAACTTTATTCTCATACTAAATCCAAAACACAGCTCTATACCAGCTACTAGGGAGAAAATTAACTCTATCCCAGCCAAAACCAGGACAAGACCCCACCTGGAGTACTGCGTTCAGCTCTGGGGCCCCCAACATAAGAAGGACATGGACCTGTTGGAACAAATCCAAAGAGGGGCCACAAAGATGATCAGCTGGAGCACCTCTCCTATGAAGACAGGCTGAGAGAGTTGGGGTTGTTCAGCCTGGAGAAGAGAAGAGAAGGCTCCGGGGAGACCTTATAGCAGTCTTCCAGTACCTGAAGGGGGCCTCCAAGAAAGCTGGAGAGGGACTTTTTACAAGGGCGTGTAGTGTTAGGACAAGGGGTAATGGCTTTAAGCTGAAAGAGGGTAGATTTCGATTAGATATAAGGAAGAAACTCTTCACTATGAGGGTGGTGAGGCACTGGAACAGGTTGCTCAGAGAAGTTGTGGATGCCCCATCCCTGAAAGTGTTCAAGGCCAGGTTGGATGGGCCTTTGAGCAACCTGGTCTAGTGGAAGGTGTCCCTGCCCATGGCAAGGAGGTTGGAACTAGATGATCTTTAAGGTCCCTTCCAACCCAAACCATTCCATGATTCTATGATAAGATATATACAGTTCAACACTCAAAAACTGCACTAGTGATTGTGGTAAGTGCTGCAGTCAAACATAAAAATATCAGCTGTTTTTTCATGCGTTATCAACTATGCATTATGAAATATTTGTTCAGGATATAATTACATACTGTTTTTTATCCCACAGGATTTCTGTGCCTGTCGCCACACAGGACGAAAGAACTCCAGCTATTCAGGACTGGCATTTCACTGCTCAGTGTGTGTTCCCCAGCTCATTTACAGAGCAGCCAGTAAGCCAAGTTCCCTGATATCCCTGCCACAACGTCCTAACCTATGCGCTCCTGCACTGGTCTCTGCCCCACCCAGGCTGTTCCCTTCCCCAGGAGCCAGGGCACTTGGCAGGCACAGCACAGGGCATGCCGCAGAGACAACCTCCTTGTCTTCTGTCCTGTTGCCCAATACCACAGTGACACATGGAACAAGCAAGTCTTGGGAAAGCGCTGCCCAGCCCTTGTGTTCTGGAGACTGAAACTGAAAACACAGAGAGTTTAGCCACCACACCAACAAATGTCTCTTCAGTTTTCAAAGGCTTAGAAGTCAGTTTAACTTGGTTCTCTATGTCAAGAAAACTGTCAAACCTCCTGTCTCAAAGTCCTCTTTCAGAGAACAGAAGATTCATGGGGTTTTCAACAAAATTTTTGCAGCATAAGATTTAAACGTAAAATCCAATGTCTTTTCCAGCCATCCCGCCCTTGTGAAAGCTATGACCATTTTTACTGGAATTAATATTCAAAAATCATTGTAGTTAAGTTTGGTAATATTCTAAGCCACTGAAAACAGTGATGATCTTATAGGAAATGTTGAGCAATCTTGGTTTTCTTATACAGCAAAACTTAATTAAAAAAAAAAAAAGAGCAAGATGATCCACAGACTGGAATAGGGCCTCTTTGTAAGCTCACTTTGTAATAGTCACTTCTTTGTAAGCTCAGATTTTTTCAGCACAAAAAGTAGAGATGCTCTATGTGAGCTAGTCTGAACCTGCTCATGACATGGTACTCATATATATACACTACCATTATTGCCCTAAGTTATGCATATCAATTAAAGGTAAGAAATTAGAACCTAAATATAACTAACTGCTTGATGTGATGGTCTGATGCAACATGTCAACTTAGGGAAGTAAATTCAGATTTTGAGAAGATGGGCCACAAAGCCATGCAAGCATCACAAAAAATATATAACACACCAAATAATCTTTAAAAAAAAAAAATTACAGACTGCAAGCATCTTTCTCTGGTCTTCTAACATAAGAACAAGACAATTCTCCATGGAGTTAAAGGTGGGGAAAACTGAAAAAGAATGTATTTTTACAATGCACGTGAACAAACTATGAACTCATTGTTTACAGGAACCTCTGAAGTAAACAGCTTTACAAAACCGAAAATGGAATTCTAACTAAGGGTAGTTTTCATATCAGCATAAACGTAATGATACAAATATCTTATGCAATGATATTAAACCACATATTTCAAAGCTTAAAAGATTGTCTTATTAGGTTCAAGGACCTCTTAGATCAAGATAAGATACGTAAGGAAGATAGATTATCCTATAATTGCTATTCTAGAGTTCCTGCTCCTTCCTTTGAACCACGCCGTGTTTTTCGGTGGTGAGGACAGGATACTGAATTAAATGGACTTTAGACTTTCTACAACAGCAGCGAGTGCCAACATTCCAGCTCCCAAGAATGCATGTGAACTACCACTGAATTCACAGACAGCTTCACATGCCCACATACAGCCACTTCACCAGAAAAATTTAACTCAGTAATGTGTAAAGTTATCTGAGTTATATTGAACATGGCATCTTATAAAAAGTAAAATCTACAGTTCTGGAAATTGTACGAAGGACTGTTCTTTGTGCTTACACTAAGGAAGGAACTACAACAGTCTGCACACCAGCAGACAACTTAACTTGTGCCACTCACGAGTTTTTTTTTTATTTTGTATAAAACAATTAAAACACTTTTCAGCACAAATGAAATGTCAAAGTATACTTGAGAAGGAGCTATTTTTTGCATTGAGATTGTTTTGTTTTGATTAATTTTTCCACCTACAAAATGCATGTGAAATGTAATTATGTTTTCCTCAAGGCAGCCAGGTAGTAGACCCATTTTGAAAACTGCAGAAATTTAGATTTCTAGAGAAATGTAAATATTAAATGATCTAACAGCTTATGACTTATCACTACTTGTGTCTATTTATACAAGGATAGAGGAGAAGATGTTTCTAAAAAGAACATGGAAATAAGTTTTCCGGTTATAAAGAACACAGAAGACAGACAAGTATTAGGGCAAAACGAGCATTGTATGTCTGCTGCTTCTTCAAGAATGCAACAGCGTGACCAAAACATGACGCTACAAAAGCATGTAACAAGCATGTACCAAAACATTGGTGCATGGCTTCTGAACAGGGCATCTGTGACAATCATCTTCAAAGTGGCATATAAATCACTGCAATTATCAACCTAGTCCTTCAATTTTATCTTTTCTAGTGATGTTATCTTGAGCTTATTTGGAATTTTGGCTTTTTTTATTATTATTTTTTACCCAGGCTCTTGTCTCAAATATATAATACTTTTATATATATATATTAAATGTACATATAATATTGAGATTGTTTACTTTTTTGCAAAAAATTAACATAGCAGATACCATTTATGTACTACCAGCATTTTACTTCATGTTTCCTAAAAAAATCTCTCCTAGTGATTTTACATACAAGCCAAACAAAAAGGTACGATTTTTCACACTGTCCAACAGTGTGTTCAAGATTGTCTTGAAAAAGGAAATTTAAATAGAATTAATGCATTTCTTTCCATTTACTCAGGTCTTCAGAATGAGATACTGTGGCTAATGACTTATAGCTAAACACTTTTAAGGCAATCCTCTCCCCAAATCCTACCTGCCAGAGTTTACTCTGAACAGAGGACTAAATAACAAGAGGTAGCTACAATCAGACAATGAGCCTACCAAAAAACGTCATGGGCAAGTTTTTGAGATACTGGAACACTTAGCAGCTCCCCAAGGCGGGGGGGGGGGGGGGGGGGGGGGGGGGGAGACAAAAGTGGATGCTGTGAATAGCCCACAGAAGAATCTTGTCAGAGCAAAACCTAACTGATTTTGCATTCATTTAAAGTTAGGGTTTTTTTTAATATATACCACAAAAAGGAAGACATATTAAGTCTATTTCTTATATGAACACTGTCTGGAAAATGATGTAGAGTTATCTGCTCATTTCTACCATTCAAACACATCCCTGCTGGAGCTTTCCTAACAGTATTGTCATACAGTGACAAAAATAAAGACTGTTCTCAGCAACACGGGTTGATAACTCATTGGATGGTATCTGCAGTCTTCTACTTTGCAGTCTCACATTTGATATTATCGCTGGCACTGAAGGATCAGTGAAATTCCTTCATCATGACTAGCGCTGAGACCTACTGCTTTAAATTTGACATTACATACTGTGCATAAGGCAGCATGGTAATTGCTGTGCCAATTTGATGACTCAAAACTGTGCCCGGAACAGCACAACCTCTATATGTTTTAAAGGTCTTAAAATGCTTAAAAGCACTGTAAAAGCCATACTACTTTAAAGAGAAGAGAGATTCAAGAGATACTAATATAAATAATCTTTTTGTAATGAGTTATTGTCTCAGAGCTCACAAGATATTATAATTTCAAGTGCTATAACCACTCTTACAGTTTTCAAGAGGACTCTCTAGATTCTTGAGACACACTATCAAGGGCAAATCATTAGACAGTCTCAAGTTTAATGAATCTATGAGAAAAGAGACTGGCTTAGCCTGACTTACTTTTCAGTTCTGTTGCTGATTGCCAAAAATCCTTCCTGGCCTTCCACTCAAAATGAGAGCATTTCTTTTAATTTTAATCTCAGAGCCTTCTCCCTGATGTTTTACATAAGACTGACAAGTAACAGCATAATTGTATTACCACCATCTTCATTGTTTTCCTCCCTTCCTTCATTCCCCCCCCCCCCCACTCAGCTGACTCGTGTTCCCAGTAGGGTAACAGACTCCTCAGAATGACATACTGTCTTTTCTGACTGTGCAACATCCACATTTTATTCAGGCCTGAGTTGAGCTGTTGAGTGCTTTCACAGTAACAGCCACAATTTAGGTGCTTTTAAAAAAATTTTTTTTACATTTCATTTTACTTGGAAGTTTGCTTGAAATGTCAGAATTCCCTTACCTAATGTTTCCTTTTGTAGTTCACGGCATCTACTTTGAAGCTCATTCCCTTGCTGAAGTGAAGTTTGAAGCTGTTGAGTTTTCAGCTCAACCGTGTCGGCCACCAGCGTCAGATGTTTTACCTTTTCTTGTAGGCATTCATTCTCTCTCTGGGATTTTGCTAATCTTTGATTCAATTTGGGTATTTCTGAGGAGGGGGGAAAAAAAAATCATATAGATTGTTGTCAAATTTACCTTCTTCACTAAAAAGTATTAGACCTGATTTACAATCTCAGGACTTCAGCATTCTGTAACCCTAGTTTGGGTATTGGGCAGTGTAAGCCACATATATTAGCAATGCTTCTGCTGAGAATGTAGAGGGCCAAAAGAAGTGCCTTGTGCAATATCTCTTCACACAGATAACTTGTACTTAGCCAAACACATATTACTGACAAATAATACAAATTTTATTCTAAAGCAATAATATGTATTTCCTCCAAGATCTCAAAATCAAATTAAAATACACATATATATTCCAAATGAAATAACAATAGGTGACAGAAATATTTGAATCCAAGCTTTTTATCTTAAGAGGATACACAAACCATTGTTGACATATAAAAACAGTTGCAGACTCATTTTGAAATTAATTTGAGAAGATATCAAGGGGGCTAGACTCTGCTAAAGCTCAATTTGAAGCTTTTGGTTCAGAAGATATTTGGGCATGTGTATTACATTTTATTTTCTCACTCTTTAGCTGGCTACTGCTGTTAAAGTAATCAAAGTACATCTTCATTATATAAGACAGGCTTTGTCACTATCTTTCATCAGCTCTTCAACATGGAAGAGCAGCAGTCCCAAGGAAGTTTCCCAGGTAGTTTTTACTTCAAGGTAAATAAGTAAATCATGGGTGGGGTATAGTGGGTCTCCTACATTTTCATATTATTTCCTGAGTTCAGTTATCCTTGATGAGTGCATTTGAACATTTTCAAAAGTAGTTGCAATTCTTTTCTATGCCTTCTCCAACTACAGCCCTTAATGTTCAGTTGTCCAAAGAACTTATATCACTTTTATTTATGTTAATGATGACAATGTTCAAGTAAGATGAAGTCTAATTCTATTGTCAAGTCAGCTCTTACATATGTTTTATATGCTGCCCACGTGCAAATTTTAAGTTCTCTGCGGTGCAAATATTTTCATTACCTACAATCTTTCCCAACTACTCCACACTTAAATCAATTTATTGTTAGACTAAATGATGTAAATACCAAAAGATTTTATGTTCTTATACTTCTTTCTACTTCCCATTAATTAACCAAGGCTAAATAATGTACATATACAAGGGCTTTTATAAGCTGTTTTCAAACTAACCAAGCAAACTGGTCTAGGCATAAAGAGTAGCACCTCATGTAACATTTTTCTTCTCAAAAATCTGAATGAAAAATAAGTTCTGAAAATCTTGTTGCAAAACAGTAAGGTAAAATAAACAAAAAAATTACTATATATTCATATGTTGCCACATATTAATAATGAACAACTCATAAAACAGAACATAAAAGGTTTTGAATGGCACTCACAGGCCAAAAAAAAATTATGTGTGACTAAATTGCTTTGATTTAGAAAGCTAGATTTAAGGATGTATGTAACATTCACATTGTGGCACTATTCTCAAGGGGATATTGTTGAATGCAGTCGGGGATACGTAGCATGTATAATGGCATGTATAATCATCAAAAGAACCTGAAAGGCTGCACTTCTGCTTCAATATTCTATATATTTGCAGTATTACAACAAATAAAACAAGAGATACTCCAGAAAAGAAGCCTTAAAATGTTATGAATCTCTTTGAACCTGAAGATGTTTGCAGAAATGCATGCTCATATTCCCTTTATTAGCTAGAAGTAGGCAGAGAATGAGCACAGGAAGAGAGGAATACTTAGGGACATACAATACTTTCTGTGCTCAGTCTAATTAGGAGATGAAGTCATGAATCAAAATGCATGATATTGACACTGACATTTAAATTAATTGTTCTTACAAAAACTGAATACTAAAGAATGATTTTCCAGTCACGCTCATCTTCAGCAGGCAAGAGCCCTCCATTCTGGGCTCTCTGCTGCCTGGGCTCAGGACACCCCGAACTCTCTGTTCAGACCCAGGCGCTGTCTCAGTGGGATGCGTGCCTACTTGCTCCTGCAGCACAGCTGCCCCACTTATTTCTTCCCAGTCTGAACAAAGCAATCATTGAAAACATTAAAAATTACTTCTAATTTCACAGGAAGCATAGGCTACTGGGGAGCTACTATTTAAAATGAAGCTACACATTTTCTGAGATACCCCACGCATGCAGGTTTCACTTAAGCTGTGAATTTGCACTGGAGTTCACACAGTTTCACTGGCAGAGTGATTTGGGAGATGCACATCGCCCACCATGCCCTTATATTCCTTCTCACAAGGACAAAAAGCGTGACATCAGCTCACCTACTTCTTTGCTACCTTATAACCCTGATAAAACTAACCTCCAGAGCAAATAGCGGCTCATCAACTCATACACACAGAGCACACAAAAACTATAAGGAAAGGAATATGTACATGAAAATTATGTCCAAAGACCATTAAAGTTGTAAAAGTCAGCACAGGGGCTGTTTGGATGCTCTGGATGGTACAGTCTGTAATTACACTACTGCACACTTTTTTTAGCAAAACTAATCTCTTAACTGAGGCAGAGCAAAAATGGTATTCAAGAATAAATCTGAGTTTTCAAGTCCGACCACCAGCCTGAGGGTTGGGCACGACCTTCACAAACAAGCCATCGGTTGTGTCTTGCTTCCAGCTTTCTCTTTTCCTGAAGGCTGCCCTTGTTTGAGCAGGAAGCAGGCTGTGGGCCAAGTGAATTATTCTCAGCCCACGGGCTGCTCCATGCCCCTTTCAATCCCAAAGACCCCTCAGATAAAGACAGCTGTATTTGAGTATTACTTGTTCTTATTCAGAAACGGAAGGAGGGAGTAGCTGCTACATGTTGGGTGCAGGTTTGCTCGTATGCAGTGGCTCATGCATTCAAGGCAACCACATGTGTACACCCATCGGTTGCTCAAGGGAAGAGGTGCAGCCTGCCCGTGGGATGGGGAGGTAGCACTGCAGGACCCTCAAGCAGCTCCACAAAAGGATATTATACCATTGCCGTATAGTATCGTGTGTGTATACGAGCATGTGCTAAAAACTGGCAATAGGAGACAAAAGGCAATTAAAATATCTCCAAGTCTTCGTGTTGCAATCATATCCATATACTAAGTGTATTATTTATGTTTCAAATCATGGTAAATATTTATATTACTTCCATTTCAGTCTGACTTGGCTGACTGAACAATTGGTCCAGCACACTAATCCAACAGGAACTGGACCGAGTTCAACTCAGTTCGCATGGTGCCACAGCAGTAGATAGGGTCTTCTAATACTTTGGAACTGGACAAGTTAATGTCAGAATTAGAAATTATCTAAGTAATTTTACCTTCTAGTTTACTGTGTTACACTCAACTACCAAAAAATATTTTATCTTGCCCAAAATTATTGCAAGATTATTTACCTGTCAAAGCTTCTTTGCTAACAGTTTTTATTTGTAGAAAAATTTCTTCTTTCATGGCAGCCCAGTTCTCCAGGTTACAGGATATGACTTCTTTAATACTGTCTAGTTCACTTCTAATAAAAGGAAACAGTGAGACAGCCTTGTTCAGAGTTGAGCAATGGTGTTCCAATGTATTTCTGCAAGACAGAAAAATAATACCAGACATACATTTTTAAAATGACAAAATACTATTAGTAAACTTGGGAACTAAAGTAAACTTGTTATCTACTTTTCTGTTATATGATAATTCATACTATATTGGGTTACATAATTTAGTGTATGAAATATGCTGTATATTTAATAAAAGTTTCTCCCTTCTAAATGTTGATTTAGAGCTTACATGTATAAATGAAGAAAACTCTACAGACAATTGTACAATCATTTTTATTGAGAAAGAGTAATCATGTTTAATGACCATATGTCCAAGCTTATGTTGACTCTTTATAAACAATATATGTAAGAAATACTGTATTTCCAATGCATTACAAGCAAGTGGTACACATTTGCTTTTAAATGTTAATCAATACTTTTAAATTTGTGAAGAATTTATCCTGTGGCTAATAACATCAGCAATCAACAGTGGTATTTTCTGGTTACATTTGCTAACACTACAGCATCTCACTATATTCTGGAAAAGCAAGAAACACTAGGATGGTTAGAAACACTCTTCTCACACACAGTATTGCCCTTGCCTTCACCTGCATCTCCACTGAATCCTCTAAACTGATTGTATGTGTTCACAGGAAGCACAACATTGGGATTTCTTTTTGGGTTCTTACCTGAGCACTTGTGATTGCTTATAGGCAGCTTCCTTTTCTTCTTGGAAATACCGCAAATCTTCTTTCACATTTTTTAATTCATCTTGCTTGGTTTTAAGTTCCACTGTTAGGTTTTTTATTCTATAGATGTAAATAAAATAATCAGAAAGTATTATTTGCACTACTAACCAACCTCTAACTTTTGTTTCAGCTTTAAATTAAAAACATGCTGAAAGTCTTTCCAAAGATAATAATCACGTATTTCAGACCGAGGTATCAGATCTCCAAATGGAGAGAATTTAATCTTCTGGCTATTGTATGAGCCACTTGAGCAACTCTTTCAAAGTAATACTCATAATACATTTGTAAAATAATGTGGAAATGTGTATGTCCAATATCAGCTCATATGCAATGCTATATAAATATCTTAAGAATCCAGTGGTCATTCACAGATGGAACACAGAACCCATTCATCCTCCAAAAAACATGCGCCATTATGAAAATCTCAGCTTAAAGTTCAACTTGAGTACCCAGCTTAGGGGCTACAATACCCAAAAGGTAGGTACCCTGTCCCAGCAGGGTGATGCAAGGTACCAGAATGAGCTGCATAGGTTCTACACACAACTGCAAGGACGTGCAGGAAAGGGTAATGGAGAGCTCACCTAAGCTGAAGGGGAAATTGTCTAAAGTCAACAAACAGCAAATACTCAATATTTGGTTACTGTTACCATAATTTTTTTCTATTCAAATTGTTTATCTATTTCTTAATTTCAGACATTTGCAAAAGAGGAATCCCAATTAGTCACTCTCGTTTCCCTTTGCCCAGAGTTTCACACTCATGTCCATGGAACTGTACTTCTGCACTGCTGAATTAATTAATGGTGCTCAGCAAATAATAATAGAAAAAAATACATGTGTAAAATATATTCCTCCTGTCCATTATTTTTGTACCAACTGGAATTTAGACCTCTGTTGCTTGACAATGGCATTTTAAAGAGCTAAAGAGAAGCTTTTCACAGAAAATGTTTCCACCAGATGTTACTTCCATGTACTCAGGCAATGACATTAGCATTAAAATGATCAAAAATGTCAAGGTAGTAAGGTTATTTTCCTACATTTGTCTTAAGGAAGACTTAAGGAGACAGCAGGAAGTTCTGGACTAGAGCTAGGTTTTCATGTTCCCAGCTTGTCCCACAATATGCCAGAGAGAACATGCATTTATTTTCTTTACTCCCCTCTCTTTCCTTTCAGAAAAAAAAAAAAAACACCAAACCACGCAACAGATTTTGGGCTCAGAACACTGTTGACCACAAGACAGAGTGGTAAGGCTGTGATTTGTTGGCTCTACCTGTCAAATCCTGGCCAGGTGTCAGGCTCCTACCAAAGCCTCAGCTCTCCTCAGGTTCCCCTCCCTCTCCTAACACCCCTCAGAATGCCTGCAAGCGATCATCTTACAGAAGAGGATCAAAGGAGACACTGCCACAACACCCTCTGTAAGTATTTGCCTTGAATATATTGAAAAGTCTTTTCATGCTTCCTTCTCCTAGGTATGGAGTGTGCTTCATCACAACAGCACGTAATTTTTAAATTACAGTGCAGGTGACAACTTCCAGCATTTTACTTCAAATCTGACACCAAAAAAGATCCTAAGTCTGGGAGTGGGAAAGAAAAGCTTACTGTTATCAGGACTCACAAATACATTGTGTACCCTCCCTCCCATTAAAAATACAAATTAACATTTGTCACATCTGTGCTTCAATTATGCTTATTTAAATGAGATTATGACATTGCAGAGGTAGAATACCTGTGCTGGGGGAAAAGTGATCAGAGACAGATGATACGTGCTCATGGTTATGTACGGGAATATTCAACTCAAGATGTATAATAAGTATAAAGTGGGGAAAAAACATTCTTTCACCACTGTGGACTAACAGCTTGTTTCACAGCCAGCAGACAGTGCTGCTTAACCAGCCCCTGCCTCGGCCACACAACAACATCACCCAGCTGGGGAGAAGCAGCACTGCCGCTCACAGAGGCTTTGCTCTGTCTCCACAGCACTTCCCACCCAGAAAAAGGGGGAACAAAACCAGACGCCTCATCAGATGAGGTTGATCTGGCGAAGGCTTTCCCCATGTATGGGATTTCCCACTCTCACAGCCTCACTCTTGCAGTAGGCAGCCAGACTGCCTGCTCCGCAGCCGGCTCAGCCCATTCCCACACCAGGTGTAGCAGAGGCTGCGGTTGGGCACAATTCCTGTAGTCACATGGAAGCACACAGAGATGCTGCCTGCTCAGGGTCGCTGTTCAGTGCATTTGCTAACATCTGAACAATGTTCTCATTTTAATCGCTTCCAGTTTTGTACATGTATTTTGAAAAAAACAGCCCCATGATAAGACACAGGAGAACCGACCAGTATTTCTTTTACCACCATCACCTGCTCACAGGAGAGGAGGAGGATGGCAGCCCCTGGGAAGCACAGGGAGCTTTTCGTCACTGCACAGCTGTGCACAGTTGCACGCGCTGCTCTCCTGCCTGCTTAGGATATGACCCACCCTCGTGCTGGACACTAAGCTACAGCAAACGCAGCCGCCCAGTTCAAAGGAGCAGACGGCTGACCTGCAAGTTTTTCTTTGCCTCTAAAATTTACCTTTTGAACTTTTTCATTACAGCAGCAGTTCTGACCTGTTTATTTTTCAAGCACAGCTATCAGTGTAAATAAATACATTTTAAACACTGTTCTTTCAACAACTCAGGATTTATTCCCATAATTGTAATGAAATTAATGGAACCGTATGGGAATAACAGACAGTTGAATCCAATTCCCTTCCTGTGTTACATGCGCAGAAAGAATACCACATAGCACATCAATACCAGTTTACAGTACAACTTTTTTCTTTTCTGTTAGCTGTAGGTAACCATTCTAATATATTCTTCTATCCCCAAAAGTACAACTACAATGATATGCAACTGTTAAAAATCAGTCCCTTTGTAAGCTTTCAACACTTACTGTTAACCTACTGCAAGCAGAGTAAATGATCTATTTGTCTACTGGTGACTCATTGTCACGAGTAAATAAATAATATTTGAATCAACAAATATTTTACAAAACCAAAGGATGGCAGAAGCATTACATCAGCCTTTGCTTCCATTTTAAAAAGCAAAAGAAAATGAGAATGATTTATAGTTAAAAAAAAATTTAGCCATAATATTAATGTGCATTAGTTACTGTTATCAGATAGATCATCTGTAACACACTTGCACCAAAATGCAAATTTAAAAAAATATTAGTCCTGATAAAGAAACTTGGATCTGTAGAGCTCTGCCAAAACCAAAACTGAACATCTGGTAGTTAAAAAGCAAGTTGTTTGGACTCAACTGTGATCACTGGGGGGGGGATAAAACTTAAAAAAATTGAAGAAATTTCTGGCATTACCTTGCTAGGAAAATTTACCCATATCTACCTGTAAATTTTTTGGAGGTGGAGGGCAGGTGGGGAGAGAATAAAATCCATTTGATTGCATTTGGGAGCAGAATCAGATTGGTGTCACTGACTAATGGAGAAATGATCATCCCCTTAACAGTCACACAAATTCAAATCTACTTTTGCAGATGATATATTCTGTTAACTATACTTTGAGCAAAAAAAGCAGTGATTATTACTGAACAACAGCAAATCAAAACTTTGGGATCCATGAAAAACTGGATGCTCATTTTCTATTCTTACTCATTCCAGAATGGGCAGTATTTGAAGATCTTTTGGTTTAAAAAGGAAACTTGCAAATAAGTACAGACACATTTTCTTACTCTTTCCATTCCAGAGATCTGATCTAATGAGGTTAGCACAGAATTGCAGCCTCAGAGTGCAAAGGGACATTATCGGTATGCCCTGGTCATTCACACACAAAAGAACAGGTGGAGAAGGCAAGACAGTTGCACTCTGCTATCATCACCATAAGAAGGAATAAAAATAAACGTTATTTTGGCGATATTTAGCACAAAAGTTCAATGGATCATTAAATGCTAGCATGAAGAGAGAATCGTGAGAACATAGCGATCTCGTCCTCTGTCCTATAGTTTACATGAACTGTGAAAACTAAAATCCTATCTTTGCAGCCAGCATACTTTCTTAGTGAATATCAGAGGAAGCCTGCCCAGAGTGGGAGTTGAATTATAACATGTTAACTACTAGTGCTGACAACGAAAAGAATAGCATGAGAACATAAAGAAGTAGTTGCAAGAGATTCTTGCCAGCAAACAAATATACTCATTGTCCTAAAAGTAATGACAAGAGCAATTACCACCGTTGTTCAAATTTAAGACATTGCGTTTCACAAAAGTTAAGATCTGAAGAAATAATGCTATCTTTGCAGACTACATGGTACACAGTCCCTTTATGAGTCCCAGTAGGACCCATTTAAGCCTGAATGAGCAATTGCATCCCTAGTTGCTTGGAGTCAGCAGGGACAGTATGCACAGAGGAGGCTGGAACTTACTGTCAATGAAAAAAGTTTCATTACAGTATTTTCAGCTCCATGAAACTTTAGGACCTGCTCAGAGCCAGTAGTTGCTCATTTTCATTTCAGCATATTGCATTCCTTCCAGTAGACAAGTCAGTGTGCATCGCGATGAAGAACCTGAGTATTCATTCATAAATTTGGCATAGAATATGTATAAAATTGCACAGTCTGAAACTCACTGCACATAATATCATCCACAAACTTCTTCATAATTGTCTTTTTTTATATTCTGTTCAGCATAGACTATTGAAGTTAAGACAAGACTATTTAATAGTTTTCATGTGCCACTATAGAATCATTCACCTCTCGACTGCAGGTTAGCATATGGCCCAATTTGACAGCAAACAAAAATTATCTCTGACAACCAAGAGGCTCTTTGTGAAGGTCTCTATCAAGTCTCACATAGGCTGACAGTCATTTCAAATCTTGCATTAATTGTTATCTTTCTTTATTATCTCAGCAAAAATATAAAATGTATTGTGAAGACATCTTGGATAATTTTTGCTCCAGCAAAGGTGAATCTCTGGAACAGGTCTGGAAAACAATGATAGAAAGATGACTGCCTTGTCACAACCACTTCAAAATTTATCTCTGAAGAAACCCAGGTTTTAATTTCCCAGAGCTACCAATCTACAGTAATTACAATTTACACAATTTCAGTCATAGCAGTCATACTCAGTACTGTCAGAGCAGTGTAACTCTGGAAAAACTTCTTTGAAGCTGGTGGAGTTATGCTGATTCAGTTAAAAAAAAAAAAGATTACAGTTATGAGTAATTTGATAATTGCATAAAAAGAAGTGGTGCCAAGGCGTTGGCAAGGTGACCTTTTAGTTATACTACAAATTTGCACCAGCAGATTCAAACAGAAGTTTCCCAAGGGTGTATGTTTGAGTATACTTCCCAAGCAGAAGTCTTCTTAGTTTCTAGATTTGCAGGCACAGTAAAGAGCATATAATTATATGAAGTAAGACAATACATTGTGTTCCCCTAACATAATACAAATATATTTCATTTTATGTGTTTGGATTTTTTTCAAACTAGACAAGTGTCTTGCTGATGAAGCCAACTCTGTTACATACATTATTACATCTTTGAATGCAAGCGGAAACTAAATTTTCCCTCTGAATTCTAACACAGTCACAATCCAAGTAAACCTATCTTTTCACTACTTCTTTCTTGCCAAACATGAAATCTCTTCTTCCGTATCTTCCCTCTGATGAGAGGCTCCCTGACCTCCAAATCCACAGAGCCCAGTGATCTAGAGCAGCAAGCGACCTTCATCCATCCCATACTCACCTCTTCCCTTTACTAGAGAATCCTTCAGAACGCAGCCATGGTCAAAAGAGCTTACCCCAGATTTTCCTCTGGGTAGCCACCTTCCCGTTTTGCAGTCTTAAAAGCAGAGTCAAGTGCAAGAGGAAGTCAAAAACAGAAGAGAAAATAGGTGTCTCAGTATTCAAAGATTAGCCTGTGTTCACCCTCTGGTCCCATCCAAGTTTCATTGCTATGTGGCCATAGAGAACTCCAGAACATAACACCTTGTCCTGTATGCACATGCATGCAATATATTAACCTTCTTCCATAAAGAACCACAAAGCTTTCAAATTTCACTTCAAAAGATAATAAAGCAGAACCCCCTGTGTATTTCAGCAAGACGTTCTGTCTGAGTATGGGCTGAATGAAACTGTTTAAGGTTTTGCAATTATGCCCAGAATAATTTTACAACTACGGATCAAGCTTACAAATCTCACATTAAATTATAAAGTGGAGATAGAGGCAGGTAAATTATTTTATTAAAAACTTCTTGATGCGTCATTCTTGCATTCTTGCTTTCTTGCTTTTAACTAGCAGTCACAAAATGGATAGTAACTCACTAAACCCAAGCAATTGAAAGTTTTAACTTGAGCTTATAGTGTGAACAAATAAATGACTACCCATTAGAGGAAAGGAAAAAACCTAAACAAATGTGCATCGCACCATTTTCTTCTATCTACCATGCAATGCAGGATATTAAACACAAATTCAATTATCTGACAATTTATTAGTATCATAACCAGGTTACAATAAAATAATATCTAAGCATTACTTTAATCTCTCATATGCAACTGTGCTGTTCACAATAAGAGTTAAGTTATATGACCTGTTGCTCTCTTTCCCTAGTAAACAGGTAAATATGGCCTTTGCCATTGTACATGATGCTGTGCAGGGACTCAGCACTGGAACCATGCAAGGGTATAACAGAGGGACTAGTCCTCGTAATTGCAGATGGTTGCGAGCACTGAAGCTGGAAAACCTCAAGAACTGTAGCATATAAACTGTTCAAACAATAAGCAGAGAAAGAACTGAAAATACATCCCTAACGCAAAAACCTACACTAAGGGAGATTAACTACTTTTATTTTCCTGAGAAAAGTTAGCCATCTGCCCTTAAATTGATGACTTCATGCATGTCTCTGTGCCCTTTTGAAAACATCGCATTTGAATTGCCTGACAGTCTCTTGATGGTGTTAGCCATTCATGGAGGCACGCATAGACTTATGTGGAATCTTTGCTGGACCTTTCTTGTCAATAAACACCTCTCAAGGCTATTTTTGCATTATGCGGCACTGTTCTCAGATGACAAAAACTGTGGTAACTTTTTAAATGTAACTTTAAATTTTAATTTTACCTACTAAATATGAAAATATTTTTAATTAAATATGAAAATATTTTTAATTAAATATACATGAAAAGTATGCATGGGAGCAAAAAAATGCAGATTTCATGTTGCCTTTTGCATTTTCCACTGACTGCTGTTTCAGCCTCTTCCAGATAAGGAATTTTGTTTTGCCAGAAGAAGGTTCATTTTATCAGGAATTTGGGAGAAGGTTGAACATTACTGCAGAGTTTTGCAACTCATTAATCACTCTTCCGAACTAGCTCTGTAAACAAATTTGTCTTGCTTATTAATAATCAATCTTGGCACTTAATCACATTACTAGAACAAAACTTGTCAAAACTAGAACAACCACAATTTTAACACATCAAGAGTGGGACTGAGCTATCGCTTGTCAGTAGCAAAAAGCATGTATCCTATTGGGAAGACACTGGCTTCAACATACTTTACATATTTCCCCAAGGCACTGTGCTGATTGGCTTTCTGAGACTGTGACAAGATTTGTCAGTGATTTTTTTTTAAGTATAAAAAGTAAAGTTCACTGCTGTACAGAGGGTGAACACAGGACCTGGGTCCCACAAACTCTGTTACGCCTTTTGCTGGCTCTCTGCACAAGCCTGAGCCATACCCAAGTCACTATGATGACACCATCAGGACAAGACATACAGATCAGTTTGCAACTATTAAAAAGAATATATTAAAACACTTTGGCATTATACAAAATTCTGCTTTTTCCTGGTTAATAAGTACACCCTAAAATTATCATGTAGCTAATTAGAGAAGTACGTACCATTATGTTATTTACAAAACAGATTCAATAAAAAAGTTGAAGGCGCTATTTCTTAGTAAACTTCATAATCCTCTTTTCAGAAAACTCACACACACGGCACTTCCAAGTACAAACCAGCCCTTGTGCACTTCTAAACACTGCAACTTGAACTACCTAGAAGTAGAATCAAATGCATAAAGAGACAGAAAAATTCCAGTACTTATGTGCTGTATATTCTCCCTACAATGAAAAACCACTACATTATTTCCTTTTGCTGGGAAATGATGAGTGCGAAACCCAGGGACTCACTGAATCCCATGCCCAGCTGATACTTCTTGGCAGCTTGTTGTATTTACTTGCCTCTTCCAAGCAGCCATTGAAGGAGCACCCACCTGAAACTCGCACAGAACATCTGTAGTGTGATCAAGAACACTCATTTACTACTTTATGAACTGATTTCTTCTTATGCATTAGATGATACACCAATATCATTTTGAAAATACATGTGCTGCAGTGGTTATAATGTTTTATTCCTTAGTCATGCTTTCTAAAACAGTCAAAAGATGTGCAATCTCCCAAGGTACCCACATATGATGGTATATAATAAGAATAACCAGCTGTATGCCCTAAACCACATTCAGAAAAGGTTAGTTCTTTACCTCTGTTTATTTCATTCAGATTTGACTCTCAATGATTTTTTTACACCAACTCAACTCCACTTTATCACTAAATGTTCAACAGAAACAGACTTTTTTTTTTTAATCTATTAAAGTGACCTTTTTGCCCTGTGTTCTTTCCCTTCAAAACCTATTTTTAAAACGGTGACACAGTTCTTAAAGCATGTACCACTCCTTTTTCCCTACGCTTTTCAGTATTTTCAGTCTCCTAGGACAAGAAACCACACATCATTTCTACCAAACTGCTGCGTAGGTTGGTAGCTAAGGGTAGAGTAGTGTGCTGTTATCACTGCCCAGTGACTTTAGTGTTTATTACAAGTTTAGACTTTACAAAGCCAGGTAGTTGCTGTTGCTTTCCTAAGCAATCATGTTGCAAAAAGGAAGATTTATTTTAGGCAAATTCAACAACAGAGCATTTTCCATGGTATTAAGTTTTGCTATTGTGGTAGGAACCAACGAACTCAAGAAAACACAAATATGGAAGAATACAATTTCCGCAAGTTAAAATGTTAGGTTTACATTATCTTCAAGATTTTATTATTTATGAATAAAATTTTCAACATCTACATGCGTGACTCAGGAGCATAAGTCTCATGGTAGTAACCAACAAGTAACTCCTCCTGCTAGATTTGTAAAAAAGTGTTCAGGAATCTATTTACAAGGGATCTTTGACATAGGACTCAGTAAGTGGTATCTATACACCTCTCCACACGTCTAAACATCATAAAACATTTTTGCTCCTTGTCACATTCATGATATTCATCACTACTATACCTTTAAAAAGCATCTTTAGTATTTAAATCTATTTTACATTTCTTATATTAGATGTTGCGAGAATTATCAAAATTCTCACCACAAATATGGTGTACCCCTCACGCAGTGTCACAAATGTCAAAAGACAGTGCCAGAGAAAAACTGTTAATACACTCAGCTTTAGGGACTCCGGGAATCTGGCGGGGTCCCACACAGAGACATAGAAGTATGGTTGGATTTAGCTATCTCCAATGAATTAGAGAAGTAGGCCCCCAATGAAAGTGCCTGTTACTAATATGTTTAAATAGGTAACACACCAAAAATGGTTAGTCGAACAACACACCAGCATTTCAGCTTAACTAAGCATGAATCATTGCTCTTGCAGACAGTAGCCAGTATCTCTTAGAAGAAAAGCCAACAGCGCAGAGCACAATGCAGTTACCAGCTGCACAGCCTACCTCAAGTTGGCACATGTATTGACTGACATTGCTATTTCAAGCTAGCCACAACCCTTCAGGAATAGCTCTCATGCAAGTATTCTGGAATTAAAGTGATTTTAATATGGAATAAGAATAAGACTTAAATAGCTAAATCGAATCGTGTAGTTAACTGCACAATGGTTAGCTTCCCTTCTTCTGACAAAATCCCAAAGGGCAGGTAACTAATTTCTGCAAAAGCTCAGGTTCTCGGGTGGCTTTCAAGGTTAACAACAGGTACAATAGCAATACTTTAACCTAAAAGGAATATAAAAATGAAACAGTCCGCAACTAACAAGAAAGATTAAATCTCTTGGTCTACCAGAGATTTTTTTTTTTTTTTTTTTTTTTTTTTAAAAGGCATATTTGGCTTCTGATAAACATTTGCAGTTTGGGAGGAATGATTTGTCAACCTTGCACGAACCAGAAGATAGCACGTTGAATAGTTAGTTTATGCCAACAGCACAAGGTAACAAGAGAGGCCCAGGATAGTAAAGAGGAGATAAGGAATATTTAGACAAGTTACTTAACAAGGCATAATAGTTGATTTATGGCCTGACTGAAAGCCTACTGAAAGTATTCCACTTGATTTCAGCAGGTTTTAAATCAAGTCAAGCCTTAGAGGAAAAAAAATGCAGAGATAAAAATTTTATTAACTGTTCCAGCTTTACTGCAAAAGGTCAGCTAAATGAAAATTTTAAGTTTACCTCTGGCAAATGATCCTCAGCAAGAAGAATGTGCTGCCACTGCATTTGCTAACACACTGAATACTGCCACCATAACTGCCACCCAGAGCCATTAAAGGAACAAGGAGCATATGCACTCTTCAAAAATACAATGTTAAACCAGAGAAAACATTGAATACTGGGGGGGGGTTGGAGGATGTTCAGTTCAAATAAAAAAATATTGCAAGAAACAATATGAGTAGAGTGCTCTACAAGATATATGCGTTTTGTTCAGCTTTGTGTGAACTTGTGTTTTAAAATTAATCTTTTATTAGTAATATTACCAAACACAAGCCTAACTAAATCCATTAATAGTAATGTTAAATTCTTAACATTTGAGTTATTCGGAAAAAAAAAAGTAGTAAATGGATTTGAGTGCTTCACCTATAGACAAGCTATAGTTGTTTCCTCTGTAGTGTTTCCAAAGCATTCCAGTCCAACCTCTTGAGAGCACCTTAATACTCAAAATGCCCCATGTTATCAGTTTGAGATCACCTGTTACTAGGTATGAGTCAGTCATGCAAGAAACACCTCTATTGGGGGTCTTCACAATCAAAATGACTGAGCTGATAATTAAAATTATAATCTCATTCTTACAAAAAGCTTCTGACAGTTTGATTCAGATGAGCGAGAAATTACCAGGAAGTTTCTGATGCCCTTGTTTGTACCACATTATTCTATCAGTAGTCAACTGATAGCAACTATATTTTTATAAAGTATTTTTATTAGCCAACTATAAATATCAATGTTTATAGTCCTACTGTAAACAACCACTGGAATATAACAATAGATTCCAAAATATGAGGATAGACAATTAGGATACAGAAAGCCAGCACATAGTATCCATGTTAAATCTGACTATGAAGAGTAGAAGATAAGAGGAAAAAAAGGAAGGGCAGTTCTTCAGAGCTCCAGGTCTGGAAGAGGCCAAAACACTTCTATTTCTTTCACAGAACAGTGCAGAAAAGATACAACTTGTTATTATGAAATTTGTTATATTGTCATGGTGTCATAAAACAGCATAAAAGCAACAGAAGGATGATTAGGAACCAGAAATATCAGTCCAGAAATCCTACAGCAAAAATAAGGCTAAAAAAACACCCACAATGCTAATTATATCATAAAATGTTCATATTGACTACAACAATTTCCCTCTCAGTCTAAGTTCTTTATACAGTATAAATAACCACTGAGGATGGACAAATCAAAGCTAACAAGCTAGCTTGAAGTTCATGGTTGAGAACCTGATGGCACTCTAATTATGGTGGCACAAAACCTAACACAGGTGGATGCCAGGTTCTGCAGCCACTGGACTGCCTCAGTAATGCCACTTAGAGTATATGAATCAGCCATGTATTTTAAAGCTAGTTTGGGTATAGCTACCTTTGCACCCTTTACTGCAAACCCAAAGAATAGGAAAAATATTAGAAATTATGAAGGAAGGAAGGGTAGAGGGGAAAGTAGTCTTCAAAACTTTCCTTTTATGCTTTGTTTTCTCATGTCCACCCCAAAATGAACTTTTATATTTGGTGTACCAATCTGAAGGTTTAGGAACCAAAGCTGTGCTGTAGGCCCATCAAAAGCACAAATATTTTCAAAGTATGTCTTCCCTGTTTTAAGTTTAAAGTTATCACAATGTGATAAAGAAGAAGAACACAACAAAAGCCTGTAAGTATGAGCTGAAAGAGAACACACTTAAAGGTTCTAATCATTGTGCCCTAAAAATATAAATGTGGCTCTGAGGCCTATTGTTAACTGCTAGAGTTCTTAAGAGTGCAAAACTCCCCCTTTAATTGGGACCTTTACATACCTGCCAGTAAGCATTTGCAAACTCCTGTTTCTGAGGAACAATGCCACAAGCAGTACCCAAGATTTTCATAATTGCTTTAGTATTCTGTATCATCCCTTCAGAGAGTGAACTGTAAGCTTCTCAGGGTAAGAACGCTGGTAATTCTTTACCATGTTACTATGAGACAATAAGTAAAAATTTCAGAACTGTGAAACTCCCAAAAATGTGGAATTTCATTTAAAATACTACAATTTTATCACAAAATTATAAGATAAAATATTTGATCATTTCCCTTTGGGAGTGTGTGCAGGGGAGATACCTCTGAAATGCCTTCTGGCCTTTCTTTCACTTTAAATATATTGACCGTTTCTACACTATTAAGGAATTTAAAACTTGCTTCCAGAGAATACTATGAAAGATTATTTAAATTAAATGTTACAGTATATATGGTACATCTGATAAAAGACAAATCTTATTTGTATTTTAAACTTCTTCGGAATGAAATTACCTAATACACATACATGAGAATAACATCAGACTACATAATATGCTCTGACCTTTCCGTTTTTGATTCACTGTCAGCTCGATAGTGTTCAAGGTCCTGGTAAAGAGACTGCAATTCTGCTTGAAGTCCTTTTTCCCGTTCTATACTTCCTTCATAAAATTTAATCTCCTTTTCCATTGCTTTTACTTTTTCTTCCATCACCTTAAATTCATGAAGTATCAAATAGCTGACTCCACAGTATTTACACACTGTCTCATCCCGGGACATCTAGAAAAAGATAAAATTGTAAGATTGTTTGTAAGAAACAAGTTGAACAAAAAAAAAAAATCTGAATGACACTAAATAAAATAATAATAATAATAATAATAATAATAATAATAATAATAATAATAATAATAATAATAAATCTGAATAGTTTAAATCGTTTACTGCTCTGGAGCATTTATGATCAGATTATATTATTGCTTTAACAAAATAATAAAGACAAAATTCTACATTAGCAAAATGAAATCAAGCTATAGCAGTACTTTCGCTTACTGGAAACTTCACAAGATATATCAACTATGCAATTTACTATGTGGGAACTCCCGCTGGAATTCTAAACGGAAGTACTTCTGAATTATATCTGATGTATTAATTTAAAATAAAATGCTGTGTTTTACAAAGTTATCTCCTTAATGAATTTGTGATCGCCTGAACCAGAAAAATGTTATTTACTGTGTTTTTTTGACAACTCATATCCGATTGAAGTAGGCAAGATGAAAAGTGGAAGAATGATGTAATCCAGCAATCTTTACAAAAATAATTCAGTAAGGGACTAATTATTATCATGTAGTGTCCACGGCACTTGAGTGTTGTGGAAAATGTAACCCATTTACTAGGTATGAAGTATTTATCACTGATTAAAAAAAAATACAGAGTACGTAATACACATCTAACTGAAAGACCACTTCTTAAATTGAGAAACATACTTTTGTAAGTGATCAAATTATTATTCATAAATATGAAGATAGATGTGCTCTGACTTTGATACGTACTTACTACTCAGTATATCAGTTATTCCTGTGTATTTTAATAATTTTCACTTCCAGAAAAAAATGCTCAGTTTACAAGTGATGCAGAACTGAACCTGCACAAGGAATGGATATTGAGTAAATAAATCAGCCAGACCAATCCAAGAAGGTCTGACACTTCAGTAGGGGACATGCAAGCATCTGCTTACCAGCACAGATCCCTGAATGTGACAGGTTTTACCCTGTTCTTGGGTCACAGCATAAATGTATTTGAGAGGAGATGGTTAGAATTAAGACTAGATCAGAGGACACTCATAATACAGCTAAAGAGACAACCTCAAAGCAACAAATATAAAAAGGTATTGGTAAGCTTGGAGACATGAAAGATGGGAAATGGGTGGCAGCTGAAAAAGCAGTTGTGTGTTTGTGTACTGAGAGCTTAAAACGCGCTTTAACCTTTCTTGCAATTATCAACTGTTACAAGAATTTTAACACAACGACTATGAAAATCAGAAAGCTGGAAAACTGCAAACAGTTTAAGTCGAATGTAAGAATCCCTTGCATTACAGAAAAAGAAAAAAAGACATTTTGAGACATTGGGATAAATTCAAAGAAATCAGATGAAAGAAAAGTTTTCAAAAATTATAAGCTAAAGACTTGTTATCCCATGATTCAATAATCATTAGCACTTTAAATATATCTTGATAAAAATGGTATTTCAGGATGCCCTGGAAGCACCAGGCCAAGCTTTATTTTCCAGTTTCTTAGTTTTGCCCCAGTTTAAAATACCCCTAGTTACAGTTGCTCTGAATGAGCTGAAAATGCAAGTTTATTTTTCCTGGCAGCTGCAAACTGTGCTTGGAAATATGAAACTGTTATTCAGGATAACTACCATAAAGTTCCAAAGCACTAAAATTACTATATTGAAAAAGGACAAAATGAGCTGTTATAAGGAGCACAGGAGGGGGGCTCATATCCCAGAAAGAACATTGTGCTCTCATGCAGCACCACCACTGCTGTCTTTCAAATAAACACTTATAGAAATTTCACTGGGTACTAGGATTAAAAACAAAATAAAACAATTGGGGTCCTGAACTGAAAATATTTTATGCAAGTACTAAAACTTTTTAGTTTTCAAATTCAATTTTGTTACTGAACTTAAAAATAAATGAAGTCATAGAACAATAAATATTATCTATTTGGACTTAGCAGGAAATGGGTCCTGTTCTTCACGTCCATTCCTCAGTTGAAGTAAAAACTTGAAAGGACTTCAGATCAGGTTGAATTTTTAAAGTATTTGCTACATAGTCAAAAAAAAAAAAAATCACAGGAAAGCCCGAGGGCTTTGTATTACTGCAGTAAGGAAAGAAAGTTCTGTCTTTTAATCAGAACCTTGCTTCTGTACATGCACAATTATCCTGCAGCCACTGCAATATGCTGTATATAGATTGAACTAGTTTTAAAATATCTATCTGGAGTATAAGTAGCGGTTTCCTAATACCAGTAATGGGTTTGGATTGGGTTGAGTGATGCTCAACAGGCAAGCTAGCCCAAACTAAATTCCATGCTGCAGTAGATTAACACCAATAAGCAAGCTAACTAATTTACATCCAGCACATGTATACCCAATATGCCTAGAAAATTAACAGGACCCAGTTGAAAGTGAAGAGCTCCAAAGAGCAAGGCCTGAACTGGGCAGAGCAAGGGGCATACTAATCGGAATTCTCATCCTAAACCCAAGATTCCTCTCTCATGCCCATAGTGGTCAAATCATAAGCAGGACTTTATCGCCCCCTCCCTCGCCCCCCCGCATCGTCAACATCACAACCCGAGTTCTCTTCATTGATACTTAAAATATCTCCTGAAATTCCTGAGCTGGTTGGACATTTTTCAGAAGCTACTGAAGCTTCACACAGGCAGGTACAGAGAAATGCTGTCAAGCTGTACATATTTATTTCATTCAGCCAAAATAATGACAAAGCTATCTTAGGGCTACACCAATTTAAAGGTCAGAGCCAGAAAGCATTTTATAGCTTTGAAGACTACTTACAAATGAAATGTTTTTGGGTTTTGCAGTTTCCAAGAGAAATAACATTACTTCATCCATGTGTGTATTTCTCTATCGACACCCTTCAATAAGTTGTGAACCAGAATGGTCATTTATAACCAATTCTGACACTGAGGGCAGAAATATTTAAGTGTTTAAAAGTTTTAGACAACAAGGTAGGCAATAAAGACTTCCTAAGTTCCCTGCTGAAGAAAACTCTGGAGTGTAAGCGCAGTCCTTATCAGATAATTCATATAGGGGAGAGCCTTATAAATGGTCTGTCCAGGAGAAAAGATTCCATTAGACCTTGTATCTTAGACACCAAAGTTGATCAACCATTACACAAAAGTCTGTAGGAAACAAATTTTCATAGTCCTTATGCTTACAAAGCTACCTTTTCCGGAATAATATTATCGCTGAGTAACCACTAAGAATGTGTATTACATACACAGTGATTTATGTTTTCAGATTCCATATTTCACTATTTACATTTGATCAAAAGACTGTTGTCATCTTCTCAAATGCAAAGCAGAAAAAAAAATCAGGGGAAAAGCAGAGTTCGGAAGGAACAGAAAAAGAAACTATCAGAGCTCTAACCAGAAAGGGGACTGCATACGTCCTTAACAGTGAGAATAAGCAGTGAATAGAAAAAAATTAATTAGGGATAAAAAAAAACCAAATAGAAGGTCATTTTAGTATTGTGGTTTTGGTAAGCCTGGACAGAGAAACTGAGGGCAAAGAGGACTTCCAAGAGGTAACAGAGGGATACTAAAAAACTACTGCTATCTGAGTTAACACGACAGTACTGCGTGCACGATAACAACATAAAAAGAAAAACAAACTCACTGAGGACAAAGTGCTAGGAAGATATTTGATCCATAAGATTTTAAGCTACAATTCTGATACACATTACACCAGATGCTACAAAGAAAGGACAAGAGCTATGTCCAGAACAAACAGTATCGCAAGGTAACATATCTAGCTGCAATATTCCAGCAGCTGTTCCACTACAGCATCTGTAGGAGTAGTTTCAACTCAAAGCTGCGTTCAGTTTTGGAAGAACTAATATTATTCCATGGTTACATAGATTTCTTTAGCTACCAAGGGCAAGTGGAGAACTGAGCCAAGATGGATAGTCACTCAAATTACATCTGTCTGACTCAGTACTATAAGCATCTGTAGAGCATAAGTTATGAGGAAAAAAAGAAAAAAATTACTTTGGTGGTCTGGACCATTTTTAGCCTTTTGAATGACAAGACAAGAATTTATATCATTTCAACTTGACCAAATAACTACAGGGAGCGTCAGCTTGTGCACTGCTATTCTTGTCCTCTGATATTTCAGATTCCACCCGTAAAAATTACCACGATAAAGAGCTAAACTCTTGTTAAAAGAAAAATAATCTACTTTCTCACTTAGCAGTGCCTTGGTATTACAACATACAGCATATGGATCACTTGTGCTAAAAATAGTCCGTTACAAGCAGCTAATAAATAGCCATGACTCTTAAAAGCCAGAACTTAAGTCTTCAATGAATGAGATTTTTTAAAAAGCTTTGAATATGTTTCTGTGCATCACTGAAATAAAAACATAGAGCCATGAGCACAGATGTACTCCTTGTACATTAATTTTACAGTGCAGGGGAGGGAGAGCCTAAGGGAACTGCAGCACTCGCCATCCTCCTTGCATCACCCAGTGGTCCTTAGGCACAACACAGTAATAACAGCTCTTGCTCCCTCCATAGTTGATCTGTCAGGACTGAGACTGCTTTAGCAAGGACTGGCCAAATAACAAAAAAACCCTGTATTTGTCCAAACTACACTTGTAGCAGAACAATACATAAAACTTAAGGGGGGGGGAAATCATTATGCTGCAGCTGGGTGCTCTTAAATTATTTCTGTATATTGATTGTTTTATTCTACCTCTACTTGATTCTACCTTATTATCTGAATCTACTTTCTTTTTGTTTTACTTCTCCTCTCCCATACTACTTTCATTTCTCTCATGCTGTTTGTCCCTCTCCTGACAAACTAGCCAATCCTTATTACACAAGAAAGAAGTCATTACTCAAACCACACATTTAATATTCTAGGAAGAAAGTGGAGTCTTCTGCTGTATATGCAAAACTGAAGAGTTATTTGATTGAAATTGATCTTTTTGTATTATTCAAAGAACGATTTTTAAGAGTCTCAGTAGAAACTTCACGTCTTAAAAAAAAAATTTATTGAGTCAAAGTTTTCAGTCAGCATCTACTCAGAAACTAATACAGATTGTAATGCTAAGCCACGCTGCATACCTAATTATTTGCTCAACTTCCATAAAATAGCAGTTGCAAAATAAAAATCACAGTACTTGCTTTAAATACATATGAATAGTGTAGAAATAGGCTTGTAGTAAAAACAGAATGTCCTGCTCTCAAAAGTTTCATTCAAAACATGCCTTGAAATAATCAGTTTGTCACGACAGGAAATAATACTCGGATTTCAGGTAGCTTTAATTTTTTCCTGCCTGTGAGTAAAGCAGACTAATGAATCATAAAAGACTGTGTTGCACTGCTAGTAACTGCACACACTCACACAAGCCCTGCAAATACCTAACACGTGGCCAACAGGCCATGCAGACCTTACTGGTACTCATAAGCTCTTTCAGGATGTGTTAACGGCACACTCCAGCTCTCCAGCGCAATACAGAGCAGAGAGTTCTTATAAACTGAACCACAGTACATTGCAACAAAATGATGCCTGCACAGACAAAAGATAATTTGGCCCATTGTTAACCATATCTTTGGCTGACAATACTGACTTTTTGCATTTGTAGTTGCAACAGTTGGGAAGCCCCTCCTAGCTACAATGCAACTGCTTGTGATGCAAGAGATACTGCAATCCCTCCAATTCCTAGCAGCATATTTGGATGCCAGTTGCAGAAAGGGTACAGAAAAGCTTGAACACAGTGAATACAGCCCTAGCCTTATGAGTATAGCAAGAGATCAAAATCCTTTGCTGTCCTAGGTGACCACCAGTGACTCCAGAATTCTCACATTAGGAACGGAAGATCATTATCCAAGTTCAGAAGATCTGCTTTCACAAATCCTCTGATACCGCAATACGCAGTGGTAACAAAGCAGGCTGCCTTTACTATCCGGGAACTGGTTTTCCCAAATCAACTATGGGTCCATGGCTAACCAGTTCACTGTTGAGAGCCTTCCATCTCTTCAGGCTGTAACATTGGCAAAATTGCATCTTCCCATCTACTTACATTAAATGGATAACAACAATGCTGAAACAAACAGAACTTTAATAAGTTCACAAGCATATAAAAGATTTGTCCACCACTAGCAACAGACAACTAACAAGGTGCAATATGATAATCTTCTTTTCTCTTGAGGAAAAAAAACCCCAAACAAACCAACCCAAAAAGACCCCAAACAACAAAAAGAGAACTCCCCCAAAATACACATCCATAACATTGGAGTAAAGGAAACACCTTTACTATTCGGTGGTCTATGATACCTCTCAGACTGAGTTTGATGGCATAAACCTTAAGGCATGTAAATATATGAAAAAGTAGGCATTACAAGCCAGCAATCTTTGCAAAGTTTTCTACAGTCCTGTGACAGTACACTTACAAGAAAATGTAGGGTTCTACTGAGGCAGACCAACCAACTTACTCATTTAGCTAAAACACCTGCTATCTGGCACACCAAATCTGCAAACATCACCTCCCAGAAGTGTGCAAGTGTCCCTAAAATAAGGCTAAGAACCAGAGAATACCCTCCCCAAAAACTGTCACAGATGGCTTGGACTTTGCCATTGACTGACATGGTTATTTCCCTCCCGGAAAATTACCAATTCCCTGTCTGCTGCCAAAACAGCAGCAGCTGTTCTCCATATTCACCATCACCACCACACCATGTGGCATAGCTTCCTTCAAAACTTGCAGGGAAAACCGACTCCAGCTGACTTCTAACATTGACAAACGTTGCTCAGTGAGGTAACCAAAATGCTAACAGGCAAAGTCACAACTCTGGGGTTTTTTTTTATTTTTTTTAGAAACAAACCATGATTTAGATCTTTACTAATAATTAGTTCCTATGAAGTATGCAACTGTAAATAAATAAACATCCACATGTCCATTATTAAAGCTTAAAATCTTTTTTTTATTTACTTCTTGATTTTCATTTAGCACCCATCTTGCAATGCATATTGTGTGAAAGAGGTATGAGAGCAGTAGAAGGGGGGGGGAGAGATGGGGAGGGAGAGAGGGTGGGGGGGAGAGAGAGAGAAGCAGGGCCATGTAAAATTCTTACATGACTCTCTAAGGCAAAATTGATCAGAATCTGAAGAACCAAAGTCCCTTCACATCTGTCATTTCATTAACAAAATACCAAAAAATCTCTCCCCCTCTAGATTGAAACTTCCTTTAAAATTTAATAAAGATAGTGGGCAACACCTACTGGACCCAGTCTGCAAATAGTCAATTTATATCAACTTCTGCCATGACATCCATGGCTTTACTCTAACAAGTCTTCCTCTCTGGCAGTAGAACAGTCTGGTCCAGATTGGCACAAGATGCTCCCTTCCCCTTTCCCTCTCCATACTATCCTCTAGAAGAGTGCAATTTTGGAGGCAGCTATGTCACTGCTCCAAGTATTGATAAGCAGCTTGTGAAGCTCCATGCATGAGGAGCACGAACGAGAGGAATGATGAGAGCTCTGGTCTGCATCCTTTCTTTTGAGACAGCTGCTTGATCCGTTGTCAGCCCTACAACCCAACCTCCAGCAAGCCAACTCAAAACGGCACCTAGCAAGGGAATATTCTTCATTCTGCAGCTGAAATCACAATGCTTAACATACTCCCTCCAGACACACATGTTCCTTTGGCCTGCAAGCTGCATGTTGGGAGCATGTGCTCAGTTTGGCAGAGCAATCTACAGCTGGCACAAGTTCTGCTTATGTTAGGAGCAATCTAAAAAGAAAGATTCCAAGAGAGATGCTATAAAATCCAAGAAGCAGAGAATGTGAAGGGAATGAGAACACATGTACATAAAAGGTAGAAAATACAAGGACAGGAAATTGTGAGAATGACTTGTAATCAAGCTCTGTATCTTGTAACTATACTCCAACTACAATGCAAGTCAGCTGAGTGAAGAGACGAACAGCAGCAAAGGATATGTAAAACCCTGACACTTAACTGAACCCAAAAATCTTGGGCTGTCGTTGCCTCAGAGCTCACATATCTCACATTGAGGTGACAGAGTAGGATGGGATGGGAACATAAGCCTATTCATGTACATACCTAGAAGTACTGATGTGCCTTCTCCGTATAGATCTTTTCGCTAAAGGTGTACTGCAGAACTGAAACGAGATCTCAAGAGATTGCCTGTCCAGTGCTCCACTCCAAAGCAAAAGCTTGTCCCCCTCAGTACCACTGGAGGAATTCCACAACTCCCCTGGGTGAGCTGCTCCAGTGCTCAGCTACGCCTACATCTAGAGTTCCAAACATTCAACCAAAGCAAGTCCAGAAAGGTGAGGATAAGATTAATTTGCAGCTGGAGATGAAGGACAACCACCATCTTCCCACAAATGTGAATACTGTTACTGTGCCCTCACATATTTTCTAGAATAAGTAAACCCAGTTCTATTACCCTTTCCAAGAACAGGATTTTTAAGCTCTCTACTATTTTTGCATTCTTCTAGATTTCCATCAGTTGCATTATTTTTCTTAAAGCCTGCAGCTCAGAACTGATACCTCAACAGCCCTGAACAGAGCAATAATGATGGCCCAAGTTTTACATGCAATTCCTATACTAATACATTTAATACTTGCATTCTTTGTAACACCACTTTGTTAATATTATTCTGCTTATGACCTGATTATAGACCTCAGTGTTAGGTCTGGCAAGTAACAAGGAAGCTTAATCAGTTACTATGTATTTTGTATTGATGCACTGGACTTACTCTTTTTAAATATGCCTTATTCTTACCAAAAATATGAAGTTTAATGCTGTTCCCAGAGTGCTCACAACCCCTCCCAAACTGGCATCAGTATATTCCTTATTATAATCTAAGATCCTAGCTCAATGAAAAACAGCAGACACTGACACTCCTACTGAAAGAAGTAATGTCACCCCCTTTCTGTTCCCAGTTTGTGCCTGCACTCACACCTGCTTCCTCCTTGTGCTAGCACACATGTAGCACAGATCAGGAACTGATCCAAATGAAAGCCAGACAGCTGAAGTGCCACCAAACTACAACCTTAAATCATTAATGGAAATATTGTTCTGGATCTAGTACTGCTCAATTCCCCGATATACTTCATGCAACAATTTGGCACAACTCTTTTTCTGAGAAACTTGCACTGATTTCTGCTAACCACCTTATCCTGTTGATGCTTGCAAACTAATTTCTAAATACACAAACATATCTGGTATCTTTCCTGCTACCAAAATAGCTGCTAATGAGTCTGTAAATTTCCCAGGTTCTGTCCCCCCCCTTCTTTAAGGGCAAGTATTCCTTTTTCCCTTCCTTTGGCTATCTTACCCATGCTTGAATTCTCAGAAATCATCATTGATGGCTCAGAAATTGTCTCAACAGTCTCCTGGACTATTCCAAGGAGAATTTCTCCAGGCTGTGCTAGCCTAAGTACATAAAACTTTTAAATTACTTGTTGATTATTAGACACGTACCAAAAAATGAGGACAGCAAAGTGTTTTATTGCCAAAGTACAAACTTCATAGTGTTACAAAAAGTGACTCGTGTTCCACTTGTGTGCATCACCACATATAAAGAGCCTCCCCATAAGTTAACTCATATAAACAGCAGCATTGTTACATTGGTAATAATCTGTCTCCCAAACAAAAGAACAGCCTCGCATACAAAGAGAAGATACAAGAAAAGATGAAGGGGAATGTTCTGTTCCTATTTGTATTGACACTCCTTTGGAACAATTACATGTTATGCTCTGCAGTCATTCCAAACTTACAGCAACAAAACATGCTGTATGGGGTAGAATGTGAAACTCACCTAGCAGTGACAATACCATTACAGAATTAGTATGTTCCTCTATAGTGTTCCTATAGCACTAGCGTGTAATTACACTTCATATATAATGATGAAACCTAGAACACACCCAGTCTAAAACCAGGACCAAAATGTACCAGATAATGTACCAGTGTCCAAAGGCCAGTGAAATATCGCTAAATTACTGTAGTATCCGGTCTCCAAATGTTGGGTTTTTTGTACTTCCACTGTTTCATACCTTTCGAATCTCCTCGGGCAGCGCATGAACGGGGATGTGCTGCTCCATGGCCTCCCGAAACTCCGCGGCGGCGTCAGGGAAGCTGCCAGAGGTCACAGGGTCAGAACATGCCGTCAGCAACGGGGCCGCACGTTTCCTCTGGTCCACACGCGGAAATGCAAGCACACGCATGCTACACGCGGCCCAGGCCAGCCCCGCGCGGCTTCCCCACGCCCGCACCGCCTGCTCGGGGACAGGCCGTGGCTGCCGGTAGCGGCGAGGCCCGGGGAGAGGTCGCGGCGCGCAGGCTGCGGCGGGGGCGAGGGAAGGGAGGGAAGCGGGGGACGGGACTGGACGACCCGCCCCGGGACGCGGCGGCACAGAGCCCCCGGGCCGGGGCAGCCTCCCACGGGAGGCGTCGGAGCCCGGGGCAGCCGGAGGGAAGCGGGGTGAGGGAAGGCAGCGGGGGCGGCCATTTTCTTACCGCGGCTTCCTCCGTAACCACGGCAACGGCGCACAGCATTGCGCGTGCGCGTCACGTGGCCGGGGCGCGCGCCCGCGGCGGAACGGCCGCCCTTGGCCTGGGCCCGCGCAAAGCCGGCAGGGTTTGGGGGGGGCTGAGGGCCTGCGGTGCCCCAGATCCTTCCCCCCCGAGCCCCGGCATAACGAACCGGCCCGATTTAAAATGAATAGCTAGGAACGGGAGGAGCTGCGTTGCCAGGGCTGGAGCTGGCTCTGTAGGAGGAGGAAAACAGCGTAAATGCGGACCCCCTTTCACTGCAAAGCCTTTGTTTCATTTGAGCCATCGCCCCAAAACTGACCCTCACGCCTGGGTCACCTACATGTCAAAACCGAGGCATGTGCTCAACCTCCGTATGAACCGGGTTTGCGCTGCCAGCTCTCAATGAAATCCACTTGAGTTCACAGCAAAGCAATAAAAATAAGTAAATCAGGAAAAGATGTGAGAATCGGGAGTTTTCAGTATAACCCCATTTCAGTGGAATTAATTTCACATTCTGCCCCCCTCTCCTTTTCATCGCTGGTTATTTTATGTGCGGTCCCTTCGACAGGGGTCAGAAAACCGCACTGCCATGAGACTCAGTTTTATCACATCCCATCAGCCGTGCCGCAGTGGCCATCTGCTTCATCCCCACCACCCCCAGCAAGGGAGCTGGCGCAGCCTGGGTCTCTCTCCACCTGAACCTCGCGTAGATGTGTGATGCTGCAGATGAGGGGCCATGAGCGCAGCAGGGCTGCTCACCTCCCAAAGCCGATCTCCAGCCTGCCCAAAGTGATTCCTATATGCCCAGAGAATTTCCTATATGCCCGAAGCATTCCCTACAAGCCTTACACAAAAAGATACACCCCCCAAAAATAAATTAGGGACAGCCACTAAAAACTGGAAAGGGGCCATCCTGAAAAACGAGGTGACCTTCCACCGGCCTTGTTAACCTGATTTAATTTATGCATGACTTGCTCTTAGCTGCAAAGGTTCAGTCTCTGGGGCAGCTCCGTGTAGGGCAAAGAATCAGCAATGTTTTTCAGAGCAGTGCCGAGCAGCTGAATAGGGAATAGGTTTTTTTGGTGGAGTAAGCTGTGTGCGGGCAAGGGCGGGGCAGGGCTTGCTACTGAAGAAGATAATGAATTTTATTGGAAAAAAGGAAAATTGCATGAGTAGGAGCTGTTGCAATGATATAAAGATGCAAAGCCGGGGGGGCGAGGGAGGGTACCGGGCACCTGATGCCCTCCCTCGTCTCCCGGCTTTGCAGCGCCGTACCACGGACGGCTGCCCCTCCCCCCAGCCCTCGCGTGTGTTGCCGGCGTGACCCGTTCCACGTTGCGTGCCGGCCTCCGTGCTGCGGTGCATCGTTAATCCCCGGTTTGGCAGCAACCGGAGGCGCATGCCCCAGCTTCCTCGCCACACACCACCTCCTTTAACCTCTTCGTGATCCAACGCGAGGTCTGGGATAAGGGGAGCGGGAGACAGATGGGGTGTCTCGCGTGGAAAGGGGGGGTGGCGTGGGAATGTCGCCCAAGTCATCGCCCTGCAGCGCAAAGCAAACATTAACTCGCCCATCGCATACGCTCAAAGGTCAGAATAGGGGAGATTTAAAAGAGCTGGGGATTTAAAAATAAATATGAAGTACAGGGATTCCCAGCGCGCTGCACTCACCGCTACGCGGTGCCTGCGGGCTGGCAGTGGGGCTCACCCCGGCGGGGGGGGGAGGATTGCGTGTGAAGGGCGGCTGGCCCCCCGCGGAGACATTTAATTAAGAGCGGCATTAACAGCGAGACGGGGAAGGCAGCGCCTTTGATCGGCGCGGAGAGCGGGGCGCGGGGGGCGCCTGGCCGCGCCTTGCCGGCATATGTTCCCCCTGCGTGATGGCGACGGGGGGGTGGCGGGCCGGGCGCCCAGCGCCTCTCACGCGATGGCCGCCTAACGTGCCGGGAAAGGGTGTCGTGCGGCGCGGCGATGAGATCAGCGCGGATCACCGCGGCCCTTCGCGGGGGGGTGAAGGCGGCCGTCACGCAGCGGCCGGGAGATGCAGGGAAGGCGGTGGAACGCTGACTGCTCCCTCCTCGCCCGCGGCTGTGCCCGCTGAGGGGAGCCTCTTATGGGGATGGAGGGGGTGAGGAGATCCAGCCCTCGGGGGCTGAGGGGAGCCTGTCCTGGGGAGAGCCTGTGCTTGGGGGGGGCTGAGGAGATGCAGTCCTTGGGGGAGCTGAAGAGAGGCAGTCCGGGGGGGGTGGGGTGGGTGAGGACATCTAGCCCTTGGGGGAGCTGAGGAGAGCCTGTCCTGGGGGGTGAGAAGAGCCTGTCCAGGAGGTGAGGAGAACCTGGCAGGCACCATGCTGCTGCCAGCCCAGACACTCACAGGCAAGGGGCCCTGGGGGAAGCACAGCACAGGAGAGGTTGCTCCTGCCACACTCCCCTCTGCAGTGGCTATTTCCCAGCAGAAAGCCCACAGAAAATCCCCTGTCTGTCATGAGCTCTGCACCCTAGTCCGCGTTTCTGGGGTGGCTCCAGATTCCAGTGGGCTGAGGGGTCTATCTGCCCCTGTCGCAGGCCTCCAGCTCCCACAGGGCAGGGAGGCCGGGCCAGAGTCCGGCCGTGTCTTGCCCACGTGGCGTGGCGGCAGGCTGGTGTGCGTGCCAGCCTGAATGACCAGGACCGCTTGAGATCAGGTTCCAGGCGGTGCAAGCAGCTGCAAGGACAAACGAACAGGCAAGAAATGAGTGCGTGACACGCAGCAGTCATAAGCCAGCTATTTCCATTGTTTTCCGGCAGGGTTTGTACCTTCTCAGACACACGTGGAAAGCCTCCCGCTGCTTAGAAGTCCCAACCCGGAGGAGCAAAGTCTGTGCCAGTGGGCAGCTAGGGAAAAAGGCTAATAAACACGAACACTCTCTTTGCACAAAGCAGGACCGGCTGGGGTGTGTTTGTGAGGGTGAATAGGTATGCCTGCACCTGCAACATTTCCTGGGTAAAAGAGAAATCATACTTTTATACTAGCCCTCGTTTTAGGCTGTCCTTTCATTTGTTCAATACAAAGACCAGTGCAGGGAAGTGGTTTTGCAGCATTATCTGAAAATAACTCCTCTGGGAAGCTGCTGGCGGTTCCAGTTGTTTTGCTAGGGAGGAGCACAGCTCAAGCGCTTATCGCTCAGACCTGTGGTGCCGTAGGTATGCAAGGGCTTTGCGGAGGAGCAGGAGGGGTCCCGGTGGTGGGGCCCACAGCAGAGGCTGACACGAAGAGGAGAGATGGTAGGAGACGTGCAGAGGGAGGGGTCAAGGGAAGGACAGGGCTTGCACGGTTATTTCTGGTGCTGCATACACATCGTGTTAGTTCCGGTTTTCAAGCTATATTGGTTGCTAGATTTGTTTGGTTTGCTCTGCCCCCCCACTTTGCAAATGTCACAAGGATGAGACTGTGGTGGGAGAGCAGTCTCTGTGGAAGGATGTTTGGAGGAGGGATCTGAATGTGAGGGCTACCTGGGAGTCAAGGTCAGGCAGGTCATTCTGTGCAAAGGGACAGCAGTAGGATAGAAACTCTCCAAAGCAGCTTGAAAATGATAAAATCAGGGAAAGCGTAAAGGAGCAGGGTACTGGTGGTATGTGCAGAAAGGCAGAGGTGAGGTGATGATACCAGTCTCTGAAGGCGCCATGATGCCAGCCCAAATAGAGTGAAACAGGTGCGTGCTAATGACAGTGGGGCATGCGAGGCAGGAATCAGATCATAAGGGAGGAGATCCCAGTACTCCTGTTGTGACATTGCCAAATCAAAGTCAAGCTTTTGGCCGCAAGAGCACATGAGGTGAATCAGAGAAGGAATCTGTATGATTAAACAGCAGCTGAGTGCCAGAAGTGAAGAGCTGTCAAGGATAGTATCAGGAGTGTATGTGTAGAGGACAGTGGGTTTATTTGCCACGATAGAAAAGGATTTGAAAGGGAATACAAGAAGCTCATACTGAGTCTGAGTTGGCAGCAAGAGAACTTGGGAGGGGTGCTGGGAAAAGTTTCACAGATACGAGGCTGAGGTGAGAAAGGAATGCAGAGCACAGGGGCAGCTTCAGCAGTTGAGCGGTTAGGAACGGGCACGAAGGGCAAGAGGGCACGGACAGCCAGCTAACAGGATGTGATTTGGGGAGGAAATGACCAAGCAAAAGCCCAAACCCCTGGGAAAACGGTGCAGAAGGGTTCAAGGTTTTGTTCTTTAAGGCATTCAAGGGCCTGGGCTCAGCATATCTAAAAGATCACCTAATGCTCCGGGACGACGATGAAAGTGGCACTTCTGATGGCTCCTCGGGCAAAACAGAACTTTTACCATAAGGGTGAGGTTTATCTGTGCAGGACTCGGCAGTTTCCCAGGGGCCGGCTGGGAAACTCCCACGGGAACTCAGAAACCCCATAAATCTTTCCCCTTCCTCCCATCCAGGAGCAGAGTGATCTGCTTTTTCCTAATTTAAACACACAATCTGTAGGGAGGAATATGTTTATACTGTTGGCTTTAAAAAAAAACCTCTGAAAATCCTGCCAAAATAGAAACTGCACACAAAGCCCTCCCCATTGAAAGAGGGTGAGAATGGATGAAACAAGACAGATGTTACTTACAGTCTTGGTGAGCTACTGGAAGAAATATCGGGCAATGATGAAGGAACTATGGAATCATTGTGAAACAGGAAAAGATAAAGAGAAAAATGAAGGAAGCCTGGATGTTTAGAGGATGGAGCATACCAAGGAAGATGATGAGGCTGACTTTAATCTAGGAGGCAAGATCAGTACGTATACATCATTCTGAGATCCAGCATGCAAAAACGATGCATCAGTCTCCCAGCCTACAATGAAGGGAATGGGATTATCCATATGAATAAGGAATATTGAGGAGAGTCTGGGTTTGCAAGCCCTGAAATTGTATTATGATATCTACTGTTGACACAGTTCTGGAGCTTTTCTTGGGCTCCACTCCATCTCCTGGTGCTATGGGCACCCTTTTAAAATACTAAATGACAGCATATAGTACTTTGCAGTAGATTAGGCTACTCCTCCCTCCACTTCACATTATTACCTCATGATTTGCGATTGCATTGTAATGTCCTGGCACATCCTGAAAGGAAAATGCAAACGTTGCATTTCCATGGCATGGCCTGGCAATTTAAATTTATCTCCCACAAAGAGGTAACACCATATGTATGTTGACTGCATGCTGTTGCTACAACCTTGTTAAAATACAGCCATATCCTTATACCTTGGTGTGTGGAACTCAAATGAAAATAGGATAGAATAAGATTTTTCTTGCTGTGATTTAGAACCTGTTCCCTCTTACACTCGTCAGTCAAACCCATTGACTTCAAATGGGGCAAGGTCAAGACCCCATCCAAAATGGGGGCCTGTATTTTTGCTACCCAAAATATAAGTAACATTTACTGAAGTGCAAAAATGGTTATTTCTGGGATCTAAAGATAGATACTGGGGTAGATGACGGCCAAGTGAGTTTGACTTGCTTCTGCTCCCTTACCCCTGTGCACTGTTAACGACCAACTGCACTGCCATCAGCAACTGCACTAAGCAAAAGAGAGCTCAGCAGTCATGGCCTGTGGCCACCTAAGATAACCAGCATCGCATTGCTGCTCTGATGCTGGCTAAGCTGGCAGCTCATGAGAGCTCATGTAGTTAAATGAATTGTGGCAGGCATCACCATCATTGTGCAAGCTGGTTTATGAGAGGCCTGGAATAGAAATTAGCAGACGTTACAAGGTGGTTGCTTCAGGTCTCCTGTGGCATGTAAGAAGAGCATGATGACCTTGCTCAGCACCACAGTTCATTGCATTAATTTAGCTCTCATTCCTGTGAATTATCTGTCAGCGAGTCATGATTTACGTAATCTGTTTGCTACTTGTAGTTATCCTAAACGGTTTAAGAAAGGAAATTTTAGACAAAATAGTTGCTTTAAAAGCTCTAGGTTTCTTTGCCATTTGTCCTGAAAAAAGCTATTGAAGAATTTGGAACAGTTGTCGGCAGAAGGCCCACACTGTTGAGATGTTTGGGAGCACAAGTGGAGACGTATAGTATGTTATCAGAGGTACACACAAAGTGGTGTTCATAGTTCCTGCTAAGAGCATACCTAGTGCCAGCAGAGCTTGGGCTGCAGCCTTTCAACAGCAGCATGCCCTTTGCTAGGCTCCATGAGAGGTTCAGCACGTGGAGTGACCTTAGTTCTGGTGTCTGATTTCTACACTGCTTCGCCCCTAGGTAAGGTTCATGACAGGTTAACGTCCAGCTGCTTACCAGAGCTTGGTGCCTATGGTGTACATTTTAGCTGCCTAGCAGCTTGTCTCTAGGGAGAAGCAGGAGGTCGGCAGTCCAGAGGCAGAGACATGTCATGATGTGCAGAGCAAAGTGCTGCTGAGGGCTGAATCCAGCTAGTCTTACTCACAGTAAGACTGTCACACTACTGACAGTAGTAGGCCTAGTCAGGAGAGCCAGCGCATAAAAGTTGACCCATGAGAGGGAAGAGATGATTGTGAAATTGGACAGCATTTCTCTGTCACTATGGAGTCACTAAGGGAACAGGCATATTTTCTTCCTGTTTACATAATTTTTCACCAGTAGCTTTGCACCCATCTCTGGTGAACTGCAGCCACAATTTTCAAGCCACATTGACACGCCATGGCGATAAAACTTGCCAGAGCTTTTTTATGGTCTGAAAGAACGACAGGCATGGGGCTGGCTGCGCGGAGCCTGAGCTCGCTGCAGGATGCTGCAGTGCAGGAGGCTGCATCGTGGTGGGCTGAGAGGAGATGTAGCCATGGCCTCCTTTTTGCTGAAAGCCCACTGAGGCTGCAGCTGCTGAGGTACAAGTGAGGGCAGACTTGCCCATATATGTTGCAGGGGTGAAATTGCTCCCCAGGGAATCCAGAACAGCAAGGTACAATGTACATTTCATCAGTACGTGTGCGAGACTGAACCTCACTGGGAAGTCAGGCTTGAACTGGGGTTCCACCAGAGTGACTAAGAGGGTGCTGCCACACTTTCCGGGTCCATCTTAAAGAGCGGTAGCTCATGGCTTAAAACCAAAGGTATTCACAGTTCATTCAGGACTATACACACCCACATCATACCACACAGGGGACATTTGCAATACATAATTCACCATTTATTCACAATACTGTGAATAAAATAAAAGTTAATTTATTCCCAGCGGTTGTGGCAAGTGCTTTAGTGATCCTCCATTTCATTGCAGAAACAATTTCATTGCAAAAGAGTTTTCATTTCATGTTTTGATGGTGAAAAGAGACAGAGTCCCCAGCTGCACCAGTAAGAGCAGCAGGCTCCAGGCACGGCGCTGTCACAGGGGATTAGTCATGTCCTTAGCCACAGGAAAGCCACGGAGAAGAACAAGTCTTGCATCCTACAGTTTACAGGCTCCTTTCACAGTCAATGTTTTTCTTCCCTACAGAATACAAAATTACACAAAAACATAAGCTTCCTGACCTTTACCTGATGGCCTTTCTTTCCAAATGTGAGAGAAAAGGCTGTGTATTTGTTCCACAAGGTGTGCAGAAAGCCTTCTCTAGCTAAACCAACCAGCTGTTGGCAAATGGGTGAAGGCCAACAGAACCCCCACTTCTCTCAGCAGGGTTTGAGGTGCTTGGCAGCCCAGCAGACTGAGATCAGCTCACCAGGACAGAATGTGTCCCTCTGCCGTTGCGCTCTTCCTTCTTACCATTCCTCTGCGGGAGGGCACCACACTAAACAGCAGAAACCCCCGTTCTAGGATCCAAGTCAGATATGACTCAAAGACTCTGTGATTTTGGGAGTTCTGCAGTGTTTTACTTGCTGAGCTGGGATTAGTGCCTGCAGAATAAAAGCGCTCCCATGCTACTGTTTGCTTGTTGTGCAATATCCCTTTGAATACACTTTACAGTGTATTAGTTGATACTGTAGTAGATACGCAGCATAGTATCTTTAAGTACAACAATGACACAGTCATACAAACGGAGGATCAGTACTTCCTCTTGGGGATACAAGTCATATTCCCCATCCCAAGATTAAAGGCACATTAAATATTTATATAGCTGTCACACCTAGAGGCCCCATCAGGATTAAGGTCCACAGTAGTTGGTGCTCTAAAAACTTACGATAAGAGCCAGTCCCTGCCCCAAAAGAATGCAGCCCCAGCTCAGGCTTACCCACTGCCCTGGGATGGTTGTTTGCCTGAGCTGTCCTGCCATGCCTATTTCATAAACCTTCTGCTTGTGGAAAGACCAGCTGAGTTATCAGTGGTACTAGAGGGTGGAGGCTTTGTTTTAATGCTGAGTTCTGGCTCCCGTTTGTTTTACAGATGAGGACCCTCTGCTAAAAATGCCTGACTTCTGTAAGATGCACCATTCCTGAAGTGGGCAGGATGGGAGCTGGCAAAAAAACAAACCATACAGCACAGGGCAAGCTTTCTGCATTGAGAAGTACCTCTTCTCATGGAACAACCTTTTCCCTCTTACAAGAAGAGGATTCTGGTAGGTAGAAGCACAGTCCTTGACCGTGGGAGTTCTACATTCAATTTCTATTCCTCAGACGTCCTGGGCAAGTGACTCTGCTTCTTTCTTGTGCAACTCCTTAGATATCAAATATTGCTGCTTCACCCAGGTGTGTTGCAGGCATTAATACAGTCAAGGAGGCAAGACTGCCACAGGGTGGCCTGCACACGGCAGTGGGATGGGCGTGCTTGCTCACTGCTGGGCATGATGTTAACCACTGGTTTCACAATTAGAAGAGGCCTTGGCAGCACCAGGGCAGGAAGCAGAAGCAGTGGCTGGAAGTGACTAAGCCCAGGACTGGGGATCGGGTGAGAGTAGCAGTTTCTGGTCAGGGCAGCTTGGCATTGACTGCAGAGGAAATCCTGGAAGCAGATGACCTTGAAGGGAAGTGCAGGGGTGGCATTTGGACCTCTCACTGGCTGGGACAGCAGAGGCATCAACAGGACTTGCCTCCTAATACAAGTCTGCCTATGGAAGTATAGGCTTGCGAGTAAATAAGGTCTAGTACTCAGCAATCCAAGAATGTGTGTAACATGCCTCTAACCATCACCTTTATCCACATCTGGAAGATTATTGAACATCTTCCTCTAGCAACTCAAAGCACTTGCTCTCCACGGTGCCTGCTGTATCATCTGAAGTGATCAGCTTTAGCACAACAAAGCAAGCGAGGCTGAGCTCACATTTACCTCCAGCCTGACTTGTGGCTCATAGCATGCCAAGGTAGGATCCTTACACGAGGCACTGGGCGTAGCTCAAAGGTACAGAGCCAGATGCAGCGCATCACTGTGGGCCAAACTGCAGAGGAGTAAATGAAGTGCAATACCTGCTGCTACTGCTGCATTTGTGCCTTGCTTTCAGTTGCTGCTTCTTGTGACCTGCTTATTCACGTGCACATTCCTGTGCGTTATCATGCTGCAGCACAATGTAGTGAGGAGTGCTCGGGCATTTGTGCCAGTGTACTCGCTGGGACTTCATTAGCCTCCAGGGATCTACTTGTGAGATGAATTTAAGTCTCTAATAATCTGTTCATGGGCTGCTGCCTCACACTCTGCGTGCATCGCCAGTGGTACACAAATCACCTGGCTTGATTTGCCAGTGTGTTTTAACAGGTTACCCCAGAGATCCCAGCTCCCCCGGAGCAGCACTTGCTGTGTGACTGGTGAACTCTTCCCCCCACCCTGAGCACAGAGCAGAGGACTGCTCTGAACAGCTCTGCCGAACTTTGTCCCCCTGAGAAGGGAGTTCATCCCAGTGAGATAAACTGTAGCCCTTTTGACCCCTGTTCCAGGAACTGGCTGTCACAGTCCTTGCTGGACCACATCTGCACAAGCTGTATTTTTGTGAGGCAGTCTGAGGGAACTGTGCCAGAGAGCTGGTACGATACACTGGGAACCTTAACCTGGCTGAAAGCGAGCTGTACAGAGCGATGCTACGCCACGCCATGCACGCTGCTGCTCTGCATTCCCCACACTCTGCGTGTTCCCTGCTAACCATGAATGTCAAAGTGCCTGGAGCTGCCATTTTGTTTATTTTAAGGATGGCAATGACTAACATTTAGGTATCGCCTTTCAGAACTCTTAAAAATAGAAGTTAAAAAATTGCTTCACGTAATCCTTACCACGTAATACCTTCCTGGCTGAGAGGAAGAGACCAGCCACAGTAGCAACAGGACATGAGTGTTTTGGAAATTAACTCTGATCCAGAGAGAAGCATAATTTCAAGTTAGTTATACAGAGCCTTTTTCCTTCACAGACTGCACAGAAAGTGGATCAACAGAATGATTCCATTTCACAGCAAAACAGAGGTGGGTTGCTCAGACAGTGGCAGAGCTGGAAGAGGATCCGGATTTCTGGATCCTTCAGTTGATTTCAGCCTACTTGATTACAGCTTCCTTGCCTTGTAATAAATGTGTGATCAGTAAAAGATAATTCTGTCAAGGTGTTAAAGGCAATTAGACATACCAGATTAATCATTTATATTTTCAAACATTTAAAGCTCCCTGTAGAACGACTGCCTTCTGCCAGTTCTTCTGTATAGGGATCAGAAAATGGTCTCTTCCCCAATTTCTTAAACACTGGCGTTTCCCAGCTGTGTGTATCATTAGTGAATCAAATAGAGACAAATCTGGTCTCTCATTTCCAGTTAAGCCTATTGTGTTATATGGCACTACATAATATGTCAAGAAACCAACGCAGCTGATCTGGTGTGTCATTGCCTCAAAAGGAAATTAAAACAAATACAGATTTATGAAAGAAGGCCCGTTTTTGGCACCAGGCATGGATTTCCTGGCTGACTGCTAATACCAAAGTGCAGATCGTCTATTTTGTGTTAGCAAAGGGAAATCCCAGCAATTCATGCCACAGCATTAAAACACAGGATTCTAAAAATAACATTAAAGAGCTGGACTGGAAACAACAATAAAAATGAAAAAGAAAACCTTGTCTTTTTGTTTGCTTGCTTTTTTGAAAGTAAGAATGCTAAATTCAACCCCAAGAGCTAATTTCAAAATGACAGGGCCTGAAAGGGGAGATGAGAATATCAAAATAGCTAGGTGCCTCATGTGGGACAGCTGCAGGAGCCTCTTCTCCCTGCTTGGCATGATTTCTGCTGCAGTCCCCTCCTTGGTAAACGGCGAGGTAAACGAGGCCACTCTCCACTGACGTGGGAAGTGAGGACAGGCAGGGAGAGGACTGATGGGCTGTGGACAGTCTGAGGATAAAGAAGACACCCCAGGTCCCTTCTCCACTTGGTTTTCTCATGGATCTTCCTGCCCTCCCACGCAGTGTTTCCCCCGGAGACCTAACTCTCCCCTTCTATACCCAAGTGTATTTGGAGGCTTCACTGACTGCCACCCCCTGGGCATCCCCGCACTCAGCCCTTACACTTTGCACCAGCTGACACACTAATTAGAGCTTTTTCTGAGCTAAATCAGCGTACTACAGATGCAAATGCAAGTAAGCCCCAACCAGGGCATGGTGCAATTTAAGGTAACTGAGTTTCAAAAGCAAATTAGTGAAATCAGTGCAGTTCCCCCAGAGCCAGTGTTTGTCTGTGCATTGTTTGGAGGAAGCACAATGAATTAGGTCTTGTCCTGCAGTGAGCCTAGTTCAGTGAGACCTGTCTGGTGCAGAACAGAGATGCAGGTGGAGATAAGTGGACGTTCAGGGTGAGCAGTCAGGAGAAAAATCATGGCAATTCAGAGATACATAAACCAGGCTGCATGGCTTTCAGAGTTCAGCTCTTTATTTATGTGCCTCACTGGAGGACATGTAAATCACACAGAAACGTCATAAAGGACAAATCATCAATTTAAGAATGAAAAAATATTCCACGGAGGAGCAGAAAGAACAGAAATACTTTTGAAGATGACTGCAGGGAAGGAAAGAGAGTATCCGGATAGTCCTGAGACTTTCCAGGCCTTCAAGAATTCCCCACAAATGCCAGCTTTCTTTAAAAAAGTAGTGAGTTGAATTTAGCAGGGCTGTGTACTGCCTCAGGTACCCCAGCAATTGCCTTCTGCAAGCAGGCGTTCTGCGAGGGGATGGCAGGAAGGCATCATGTAGCAGAAGACAACATGTCGTGTGCTGGAGAACAGCAACAGGAGGCAGAGTTTCTGGTGGGATTCCAGCTGGATGAAATGATCGCTACTGCACAGGGACATTTTTCTATTTAAATATGACATTTGTTTAAGATTTTCAAAACTTGCTTCTTTAAAAAGGAGGGTGTTTTCCCAATCTCCGTGTGCTTTATAATGGTATCATCATTCCTTTTCAACTGTCTTCATTTTTCCCGTGATCCTGATAGTCCATATTGATACACATTGAATTCACATGCTTTGCTGTTTGACCGGCAAATATGTAGGGTTTGTTCTGATACAACCCAGCCCCTCACTCCAGGCTGCACTCCAGGGTGCAGGGTGTATATGGTAAGACAGGGATGAGAAACAGCTTCACTGCTGAACCTGCCTTCCTTCTGCAATTACATTCCATCAAACCCACGGGGAGAAGAAGAAACAGGCAAGAATCTTTCCTTGCTGAGGGCCCTTCAAATACCATTGGGAGACCACACATGAAAACACATCTAATGTTATCCCACCATAACGTGGGAAAAATCAAGCATCCCTAGGCCAGAGAAATGATGTCAGAGGCTGCAGGTTTCTCATAGTTGTCTTAAATACACAGTGTCCTTAAAAACACCAGCTCAGTTTGCTGGAGGATGGAGGATGGTTAGGACTGTCAGCGTTGTCCCAGGAGATGAGCAATCCTTGTAGCATTATTGTCCCAAGGAGGTTCTCTGGGCGTTCTCCTATGCGTGACTCCCTTTGCAAATGCCTCTTCTTTGGCAGGTTGAGAAAGCAAAGTTTATGAGAATTTCTAGTGTTTTTCCCTTGGAAACAGAGTTTCTCAGGGAATTATACTGTCTGAGTGGAAGAGGTCAGGACCATGCAGTGGGATATTTATACAGCTGCCTGATCAGATTGCCTTTGTATAGTTTTTCCAGTGGTCTAGTTATACATGGACCTACCAATTCATTCTCAAACCTGACTTGTTAAAGTTCATTAAGTAAGCACTTTGGTATGGCAATATCCAGGACTGCTTTTCCATATTTTTTAGCATTCTTGCTAATCCATAAAATTTAGCAACTCAGAATGAAAGCCATAGTCAGAAAGAGCTAACAAGGTCCTCCTGTAAGGGTCTGCTCTCTTCTGGGTGTGTATATACAACTCCCATTAATGTTAATCGGCCTTACAGAGGCACAGCAAAGGGAAAATGTACCCTAGAAGACAGAAAAATCCACTTATTTGTCCAGACAGGTAATGATCCCCTGTTCCACAGCTGGGGTTGGTGACAGCCTTATTTAGTACAATAGCTATAGCTATTTTTGCTTTACTTCCCCTCAAAAGCCACAAGATACGTTGCAGATGAAAAGATTGCCAAATAAATTCAGTCACATTATTTATGCGCATGATTTAATACAAAAAGAAAAATAAAACCCAAACGCACTACTAGCAGCCTGTATCAGGGGAGTGCTTAGCGTCTGCTTAACTTTCAGCATGTATTTGAACTGTAAATAAGATTTAAATACATTTCTGACTCGGACCTACACAACTGATGAAATCAGAAAAAAATCTAAGCTAATGATGCAAAATGCTGGAGGGTGTTGGGAGTCTTACAGTCTTGGCACCCATTGCTTTGCGTGCAGGCCAAGATGGCCAGCTACAGCCAGGCTGCTCCAGGGCAAGAGAGGAGGGAGAACGACATCAGAAAGGCTATCAGAAAGGTATCATTGCGGACGTGCACTCCCCCCTGCTGCCCCCGTAGCCTTGTGCCACCAGTGTAGCTAATCTGTGCAATCTGTTGCTGTTACCCAGCTAATCCTCCCCCTGTGCTCACACGTCCATTGAGTGCTCTTTCCTCTGCACCGACTGCCCTCAGCTGGACTCTGAGCCTCTTAGGGCAAAGATCATCTTACTGGTTTGCACACTGCCTTCCACTGCGGGCTCGCCGTCTTCTGGCTGTTACCATAATACAACTCTTTTCAGTTGTTATTCCTTCCCAAGACAACCTTCGTAGTCTTTTCTGTCCTTCCTCCTCAAGAACTGCTGCCATGCTGTTATCGTAGTCCCTTCACTGCAAACATGACAGCAATGACTTTGTGTGCACGGCTGTAGGACTGAACAGCAGCTGAGACCTTACTGCTGAGTGAACGTGGAGCCTTCACAGGACCTTGCAGCCTCCCTTTCCCTCTACTCGAAAGGGCCAGATCCCAGAAAGTTGTTGATTTTCACCTTTTACTTCAGCGCTGGAAGAGATCTAACCAGTGCCTCCAGACCCAGCCAGAGCAGCTTCAGCGCTGCTAGGAGGTGATTGGAGCTGAACCAAGCCGTAGGCTGACATTTGTTCCCATAACTATTCAAATAAAGTATTTCCATAACCAGAACCAATAAGTGCAAACAGTTTGTGAAGTGACAAAGAAAGTCTTTTTTGAATAAGTTTCATGAGAAGGAAAGTGAAAACATGGACTGAGAAGTTTTATTTTGGGTCCCATTAAGAAGCTAGCTTTCGATAGCAGACATTTGCCCGCGTGGGAAGGAGCTGGAAGAGACAATGTTCTGCTCCACGCCATCAGAGGGGTACGAGAAATGCCTGGGAAGGGGCCAATACTTTTTTGATCTGTGAGGGCCAGGACAACACAGCGTTTCATTAGAAACCTCGTGTGCAAGCAGCGTCATATAATAGAACAGGATACAGATGCCACCTATTGAAACAGTAAATGGAGTGGCTATAATCCAGCACCCTGTTTTGAAGATGGACTCAGCACATGCTGTGAACTCTCCTGGTTAGCAGAGCACACAGACAGGTCTTCTCAAGCTGTGCAGGAGGCACCGGGTCTGTGCTTGCTGCCCAGCAAGGCCCCCAACGCTGCAGCTGCCTGCTAAAGCAGTTCATGCTCAAGCAAACCTGTACTCATGACACATGCAAAACTTGAGGATTAAAAGCCATTTACATGAAATCCACAACAAAATTTCATTCTTAGGTAAGGCACATTTAAAATCAATCAGTTTGGGGTTTTTTTTGTTGTTGTTACTGAAACTACACAGCAACGAGAGGCAATTTCCTATGACTAATGAATTATATTCCTCTGTCCTCTAATCCCACCAACTCCTACTGAAGGATGTCAGCAGTGGACATGGCGCTGAATTACCATGCATAAGACTCGTAAAGGAAATCGTTAAAATTCACTATTGTTAAAAAGGTCAAGTAGTTCGGAGGTGTCCTGACAAGCTGAGTGAGGCTTTTTAAGCGCTGGCAGAGGAGCTGCTGGCTGTGTGGCTGGCCCGGGACCTGTCGTGCAGCCAGCCTCCCTCGCACACATCTTGCTGACCCAGTTGATTGCATCACTCGGTCTTCTGAGGCAGAATCTGCATTTTTCCACATGGGCCCATATGGTACATTAAATTGAATAATGAATTCATATTTCTGGAGGAGAGGAGCTCTCCAGCAAAGTGATGGTTCTGTGAATTTTGGAGAGGGACAGTGATCGGGGCTAGGGAAGAAGGTCTATGACAAGCAGAGGGAAAGACCAAAGGCTTTCCTTCTCACCCCTGCCAGGAGGGTGCCAGGCCCATATGTATACATCTGTGTTCCTGGGCGTTTTCCAGCTGCTTTTTGGAGAATGCTAGACAGGAAATTGATGCCACAGGGCAAATATTCATTCTTCCCGACTTCCCTCCCAAAGCAAGCACAGATTTGCACTGGCTAGACTCACTTCCTGCAGAGTGCTGCGGCTTCCCCCAGCATCGTCCGCGGCAGCACGTCCAGAGCATGGCAGAAATGACTAAAATGTGTGCAAGTGTGGAAAAACAAACAAGCAAAAGCCTGCCAGATGTTTGCAACACAAACCTAAGGAACACAGAGCTCACAGGAGCAGCTGATGCTCGTGTTGCACTTCCAAGCCAGGCTGGAGAAGCTGTCAAGCTTGTAGCTGAAACAGGAGCGTGGTATTTTGATGCTGCATCTTGTAGCTGAAGCGGGATTGTGGTATTTTGATGCTGCATCCATTAAAGTCAGGTAGATGTACTACTGCATTTTCCGTATTTGCATCCTGGAGTTGCCCATTGCAGGGAGAGATTGGAGGTGATGAGAATTTCAGTCGTTTAGAGGCATCAAGGTGTCTTGCGGCCGCAGCTGTGCTCCTCTGTGCCACACCACGCTCCCCACTCCCTGCCCCTCGGCTGAGACTCCCAGAGCAAGCTCAGTGCTGAACTTTGCACTCCTGGGCTGTGGGATTGACTGGCTCCGCAGAGGAGCCCAGCTTTGCTGCCCTCACTTGTACCTTATTACTGTTCTCCCCAGGGTTTGCATTCAGCATTGGTTGTAATCCTGCCCAAGTCTGTCTCCCAGCTTATGCTCTGGCCAGCAGGCAACATTCCCTGTGAAGAGGAGTTAATGGGTAAGGACAACCTATTGCAGCATTTGTACATTTAATCGTGCTTACTTCAGCTGTTACTGCACTTCTGAAGTGTTATCAGTGAAAAATCATTTGTTGAGAGCTCTTGCAGCTTTTGATACAGCCCCTCGTGAGAAGCTCTTAGCAAAGCATGCAGGCTGTAGGGGAGAGGTAAAGCCTGGCTGCCAAATAAATGTTGTGTGCGTGAGAGAGAGAGGGAAAGAAAAACGAGAAACAGAAACAGCCAGGTACCACCCTAGAAAGAGCAGCCAGCCTAACGACAGTGCTTCCTCGCACTTCTCTTAAGGCTCAATCTAGAAGATGAAGTGAAGAGCAAGGCAGCAAATTCTGTCTGTACCGCAAGCGATTTGGCAAGAGCTTGGCAGGACTGTAGCATAGTAGCTCATTGAGCAATAGGCCAGCGCGTGAAGTGCAGGGAAGACACGGGCAAGACCCAGTGTATCAGAAGGAACAATCTGAACAACTCACATGCCGAGTTCTCATGTTGTAACAGCCTCCATGAGCAGAAATAGAGACATCTGGGGAGGGCAGATGAATTCCATGTGGTGTCGAGCGAGCCTGAAGTGAGAGCCGTGGCTCTGGCTCTTGCAGTCCCTTGCCCACCGCCAGCGATTAAGTTTGTTTGCATTCTGGCCCCAACAGGGAGGAGACCTGGGGGCATGTTCCTTCTCGAGGTAGCTCCATTCAATGCACACATGAGCTGGGCCCACTGGATATTAAAGCAGAATTAGCAGCAGGTCCATAGCAGCACTGGGATTGTAGCAAACCCTTGCCTAGGTGCAGCCAGCAACAGTTTTAGTCTTCCTTCAGGGCAGATTTTTAGCACCAGCTAAAGAGAAAGGTTCAAGCGTCTGTTACTCACAACCAGGGGAGGCAAATAGGAGGATGGGAGCATTAAGGAGCCTTTTTGGTGCTTCTGTTTTTAGCTAAAACTGTTGCTACTTCTTCATTCTCCCTTGGCATGAGCATCTGCCCAAAACAGAAACGTCTCCCCACGGCTGCTCTCAGCAGGCGGCTGCTCCCTGCGAGATGCGCAGGTGCCTTGAGACCCTCTCTGGGCTGGGGCAGCCACCACCGCCCGCATCCCGCACATCGTCACCAGCAGCCTGGGCAGAGGGGCACCGGACCTCATGCCTTCTAAAAAGGGTGCACAGGTAGATGCAGCCTCTTCTCTGAGGGCAAGCGAAACCAAAAGATGTTCGAAGAAGGGCAGTGAGAGCATTTAGAGGTTTGGGAGGCTGTATATGCAAGGGGAAAAGCAGGCAATCCTCTCCTTTACACGCACGTTGAGGTGCGCAGGGCTCACCTAACACAGCCGTAGCAGCTGGGATACAGCAGCACTGCGCTGGTACAGCTTTTATTTACATAAATCCACTGCGATGACTGAGAAGTTTCCACCGCCTGTGTTTCAGGCCTAGATTCATCCCCTTTTAAAAACAAAAGACACATAAATCACTAGTGAGCCAAGTTTCACAACCCCTCCTCAGCCCTGGCAGGACAGCAGCCTCTTGCAAACCCCTGTGCTGAGCATGGGGAGGGGGACGGGGCTGCGTCCCCCCAGGGAGGAGCTGCTGCCGTCCCGTGCCTGCCTGTGCTGTGCCCAGGCAGGAGATAACAGGGGAACAACTGGTTCCCAGATGCACAACCAGTTACCCACAGCTTATGAAAGACCAATACCAACCAGTGTCTTTGGATGTCTTTTTGTTTCAATCAGCTATTTGGGTGCTGATATAGGACCTGACAGCGCTGCTAATTAACTCCTGCCCCGTGCAATGCTCGGTGTCCCAGCACGTACCTCCTGCACCCTCGAGAAATTTTATCAAGCTGCATAAATATCACTTGGCGACAGAACAAGAAATCTCCAGTACTTCTAAAGAAGATTTCACAACTCAAGCAGTAAATTAAACCTGCCCCCCCAATAGCTCATTCACAAGTAAGTGCTGTACAAGAGCGTGGCGATAGGAAGAATTTGCCTTCTCCCTCTGGACCACCTCCAGCGCAGAGGTCAGATGTGGCGGTGAGCAACTGAGGAAGGTTAAGTGGAGTTCACTCTATGGCTCGCTGTGTATTCAGCTGTCTCAGCATTTTAGGGCTTATGCTGAAGATCTGAGGTGATGAAAATCAAGCAGCAACGTTTGGTAGGTACAGCTGGTCAACTGATGCTAGGAACCAGCCAGCAAGCCAGGCTAGGACACATGGTGTGCTTTTAATGCAAAACAATATTCATCATTTAACTGGTATGCTGCTTGCAATAATTATTTGTTTTTGTGTATTATAATGGCCTCCAGAATGTGGTAAAAAAATGTAGACTCCTATAAACACTTCTGTGGTTTTATCGAACATTTCTAAAATCTGCTTCACATGCTTAATGCTCTGGAAAATGTGCAGGAATGAGAGAGAAAGCACCTGAAATGTCTCCGTCAGCAGGAGTCTTCTGACTTCAGCAGATCACAGCTAGAGATTATCTAGAAAAGGCATCAGTTGGTGTGTCGGCCTCATTGTTACATCCAAGTGAAAATTAAAGCCATTTGGTCTGACTATGCAAATATTGAGTTCATGGGAAATAAACAGGAATTTGACTCCATAGTGGTATTTACTGCAAAATTTCCTTACCCAGTCCTTTGTGCAACCTGGCACGACAGGCGTTCTGTAATGGTATTTTCAATAAAAACCTGTCCTGGTGGGCAACAGTATGAACTCTTGCATAAAACTTAGTTGTTTAGGATTTTTCTGAAGGAGATTCTGGTTCTTACACATCTGTACATGGTTTGTCTTGGCATGCAAAACAAAAGAAATCCTGTAAGTCTATAGTATTGAAGTATCATTGCATTTAAATATCAGGCTTTATTTTTTTTCCATGAAGGGAAGAACATAAAATGCTTTACAAACCTGGGCCTGATCCACAACATTATCACAGCTGTTTAAATCCTTACCCTGCATCCCAGCTCCTAAAACAAAACGACGGAAGGTTGTCCAGCCTATCCCCATACAAAGTAGCTCTAGAACTGAAGATCCCAAATCTGGTGAATGCTTTAGGTCTTGAGGCTAGATCTGGATTTCTAGGGGTATGTGTCTCCTCTCTGTGCTCCCTGAGATACCTTTTCTTAGTGCTGATAAAATTGCTGCTACTGCTTCTTTATGGCTGTGATAGGATCAGTCATGACCGAAGCTGCAGGTAACAAGCACCAAAGAATGATATTGTGCAACAGTCTGGCCAAGAGCTCTTCCCCTGTGTTTATTAGAAAGCCTTCTTTCCAGTGGCCTGCTATTGATATGGATGAGCACACAAGGTCTGTGAAGGTATACAATTATTCATGCTAATCTTACAGTAACTTTAGCTTTATGAAGTTATTTTTGGCAGGTGTGAATCCATCTTGCTATCAGTAGTGTCAGTACATCAGATTACCTATTTTGTGGCATGAGACTGATACTATGCTCTCCTATTTAGGTACCACAAGCCTAAATACTCTTCCTCCAGGCTGCTTTCCTGGGAAATTTTACTACACATACAAGTTCATGCAAGTGGACAGCAGCTCCAGACTGGCTGTTTATGGAGGTATTGGCACTGCCCCCTCTCTCTGAAGCACCAGGGTTTGGGGGGTTTTATCATTTGGATGAAGGCAAATAAATATTGTCCAACAGGGAGTAAATTTCTGGTGCTCCTTGGACATCTGTGCAGCCGGACATAAGACTGCTCTTTCTAAAAGGAAAGAGGCAAGAATTTCACTGATCGGCAATGAGCAGAGACACCGCTGAAGACTGAGGTGGCGTGTACACCAAGGTCTGGCCGCATGGGCAAGTTCTGCAAGTTCAGTGAAAGCTCGACTAGACTTTGACACTGACAATACAAGAGCTCCAGGCACTGACAGCCAGCCATTAGTTCCTATCCTGGAGCCCTTTCTGGGGTCACATACTAACATCTTCCAAACAGGAGTCGCCTATAGAGTGGATGGGGAAGGAGAGTCCCTTTGCATGAGTCCATGAATAAGTTGCCCCAACAACCATAAGGAAAATAAGGAGTAGATCATAAAACTCTAGCCTAGAATGGTGTGACAATAGCCATCTCTAACGAGGGACTAGATTCACATATTCTCTTCCAGATCTAAACACTTGGGGTTGAATTCTTCTAAGTACTGAGCATCCACAGCCCTAGAGAGGGCAGGACAGTCCACTGATCAGGACACTAGTTTAGAAATGGAGTTTGATCTCTTTTGCTGTCCAAAAAATACATACGATCATGTAAGCAGCTATGCTCTCTGGACCTCTGTTTTCCATCTTCTTTACCAGACCTGCTGCACCTTGAATACAGGAAGGTTTGGGGGGTTTGTGATAGTCTGGTGGTTGAAGACATGCCGTATTTACCACAGGCAGAAGTAACTTAGCAGAGGTACAAAACGAACACATGATGTACACAAGTCAGGCCAGAAGAGCCCAGAGGCTGGAAGCAGAGAGCTGGCAAGCAGCTCTGGTAAGAATAATCTTGCAAATGAGAGCACAGCTACCCCATGTTGTGCTGTGCCTGCTGGGAGGACCATTAAAGAGGATTTGCTACCAAAGGTTAGTGGCATCAACAGGGCTGCACTCCTTTTAAATGAAAAGGGTCACAGGTATCTGTAAGCCTTGTTACAGGCACGTCTGACCTGCCCTGTCAGAGCCAAAGCAAGCGTAACTGGGAGACTTCCCCCTCCGCAATGTCCACGTGGGCAAAGCCACACTGGGCGCTGGGAGGGATGCAGTGTCTTTGCAAAAGCTGGGCATTGGGAAAGGCCTTTCAACATGAAGAACGATCTTTGGAGCAAAAAGAGAAGAGGTAATGATAAAGACATTTGCAGAACACATCCTGGCTGCCCGGGACAGCCCTGGGGAGCCCATGTCCTACCCTGCGTGCTGGGCTTGTGTCAAGGCAGCTTTGCTCTCAGCTCCTTTTCCACTCTGTCTCTTCCCTCTCTCCAGCCGTTTCTGGCCGGAACAAGGAGGACCAGCAAAGCCGCACCAAGAGGAGCCTCTTGTGCCGGGCAGTGCAGCTGAAGCAGCGCAGTCCCGGGAACTCGGGCTTCTCTGGACATCGGAGGAGAAAAACTGCACGTCGGCAGCAACACACGCGTCACGCAGGGAACAGCCAGCACCCTGCAGAGCAGTGCTTATCAGATAAAAGCTCCCAGCCCAGCTTCCGCATGGATATTTCAGCAGAGAGCTCAGACTCTGCTGAAGCAGCCAGACCCTTTGCACAGGTGGCAAATGAACTGCTTTTGTTTCCTGGAGACAGAGCCATCGCTCTTGTTCTCCTCACCCTTGCTGCCATGGTGCACGCCGGCTCTGCAGCTCTCCGGCAAAGGGCAGAGTGCGGCATCAGGAGATGAGCTCCCCACTCTTTGGCCCGAGTTCACATTTCTTACTTCTCCAGCCACGAGAATCCGTGCTTAAGATTGTTTCTGCCCTTTGGAGTGGCTGCCAAGCCTAATCACAGCCCTGTTAACGATTCAGGGGTAGCCTCAAGGGATCCTGTAAACCTACCAGCATGTTTTTCAAGATTTTGTGTGGCTGCTCAGCTGCAGCATTTGGGAGGCTGTAAACTCGCACCTTTCCCAGCCCTGCCTCAAAATACAGAATAGCTTTGAAGCAGTCTGCACAGCATTGCTCGACTGTGATGTTTTTATCAAAGCCAGTTCAGGCCCTGTTAGCTTTAAATATTGCGTACCAACTCCCCCACCTAATCTAAAATCGTCTATCAGTCACACGTATCACAGCACTCCAGTTTCATTGCAGCTACTCACATGAACACAGCAAGCAAAATCTGGCCTCATCACTGTGACCCTGCTAATTCAAAATCTCCCCTTTTTTCTGCAAGCGTTCCATTGAACGAGGGGAGTTGCGCTTAGAAGGGCACTGCAGATCCCCTGCGCCACTCACTCCAACTCTTTTGATTAAGCTGATCCACAGACAAGTTACTGTAAAAAGTTTGTGTATGAATTGGTGGCTGGTAGGAGGCGGAGGGCACTGTCACAGGTTCCGGGTATTCAGCCATCTGAAAAATCTAGAATCAATTTTTTCAATTAAATAAGAGAGTCAGCCTTTTATTTCCCATAGCTGAGATACTGCAAAAGTTGAGAAACTGTGAAGATGGAGGAGAGAGGTGGAAACATGCACAGTCGTATAGCCCAGCGTATCTGACATGAAGCAGAGAGGGAAAATCCCTGCAGAGGATTTGACAAGGTTCTGCAGGAAATCGATGGAGCCTGCCTGCTAGCATGCTGCTTCCCGTGGCTTTCCATGAGGAAACTCAGGAAAAAACTGCATCATTCAAAAAAAGAACAGCACAGGAGAAGCGAGGTGCCCGGTGTCAAAGCCCGCTGTACTTTGGCCACCTGCACCTGCATGGATAGGAGATGCTCAAAGGCTGGTGAGACCCTGCACTGCCCTGCTTTCTGTCATCAGCAAAGGCACACAGTCCTCATGGCTACTGTTTAGGTCATGGGAGGGCGAGCCATAAAAGACCACAGAAGACATAGAGGTCTTTCACTGGACACGATCTGTCTCAAGAAGGTTTTATACTCTTCTGTGTTCTGCTACCCTCCTCTGAGCGTCTGCTAGCAGGGACAGAAAACAGCACCAGCTAGACCCCTGCCGTGATCCAGCACAGCCGTTCGTATGAGGCATGGGGTGCCAAGGCTGGGGACTGCTTTCATGGAGTAGTTTGGATGTGCAAACCAAGAGGAGAACAAGACATCTGACATAGTGCTAAGGCAGGTTTTGCTGCTCTAACGCCCACGTGTAAAGAAATGCATTAGAATATTTACCAAAAATTGCAGGTGCGGAACCTGTAATTTAAGGAGACTGGCAGCAGAACTACTTCATATACATATATTTCAATTTGAGAATTGTTTTGACAGCTCTTTGGTAATACCCCGCTTGGGTTTTGCTCTGTGAGCAGTGTTCAACAGGAGCTATTTATAGAAGAGTAAACAAGGTGCTGGGTGCAATCTGCAGGAGAGCAATTATGGCAGAGTGCTTTGCTGGAGCTGGCTGGGGCTCTTGTCCTGCTGCAGTGGATTAAATTGGTGCCGGTCTATCGCAGAGCCGATTTGCAGATGGGGCTTGAACGCAGACCTGGACTGCTGGTGGAGGGGAAGGGCTCCCCAGCCACTGCTGCCGGGTGTTTGTGTCCCAGGTGGGAGGCGTGGGCTGTGGGTCCCCTCCTCGCATCCCAAGCCAACTGCTTGAGCCAGGAGCACTCAAGTGAGCAGCTGCCCAGCAGAACGAACAAGGGCCCAAAAGCAGGGCCCTCACTACCAAGCGCCGTCTGGCTTTTGCAGAGCCGTGTGTGGAAGGAGGCAAGCCTCAGAGTCCAGTTTGGTGCCATTTATGTGCATTGTGCTAGACCCTGGATGAGGTTGGGACGGAGGGAGGGTGATGGAGCAGGGTGTGCGCAGGGCTGGCAGCACCCTCAGCACATCATCTCCAGCCCTTTCCTGGATGTCAGGTTTAACTGGAGAGCGATGGGTTGGACGCAAAGGCTGCCCAGTGCTCAGGGACACAAGCAGGGCAGGGGTCTGGGGGAGACACGCCGTCCTCCCACTGCTGCACTCTGCCCGTCCTGGGTGACGACACAGGGGTAAGCAACAAAAAGGCAAAGCCACGAGGTCCTTAGCAGAGCCCGTACGGGCCAAACGAGTGATTTCCACATGCTCTCCAAGCTTAAAAAAAACCCAAACAAACAATAAACCAACCCACAATGCAAGCAGCCCCAGTTTATTTAAATGGAGATGTCACTCCTTCTCAGCTGCTAATCTCCAATAAAGCTGTTTTTAATAACCTGTTGATATTTAATTAATAAGGACACTTATTAAATTTAAATTCACTATGCATTTGAAGCACAGCTCTGGATGAGCACACACCCTCCTGAAGTGCGGTGGCCTGTGCACATGAACCCCCCTTATCTCCTGATCCCTGGCAGAAAGCTGGCACATCAAGTGCTGGGGTTGCTTGCGAGTGTGGCCAGGGGAGCCTGCTGCTTGCTGGTAAAGCAGTTCCTGTGCAATCAAGTTGATAATGGCAGCTTTTGCCAAAAAAAAGAAAAAAAAAAAAGGCACAAATATCAGCTTGGCTCTGTATAAGCATTTCTGAAGGATGTGTACAATAACCCCGCTGTTGCTCTCAGCCCCATGGGACCCTGCTGTGACCAAAGGCACAGTCTGGCTTGGGGCAAGCCAGAGGAAGGCAGGAGGAGCGACGGGAGGGCTGGGGAGTACGGCCTGGGGGGAGCCCCTAGAGCACCGGGTTTGTTTAGACTGTGGCAGATAAGCCGGAGGCACAGCATGACAGCACTCTCTAAGTATGTAAGAAGCTGCTGCAAAGGCAAGGGTATAAAGTGCCGGTGACCGCTGTGGGAAGGACATGTAATAACAGGTTTACCTTTCAGCGAAGAAAAGTTAGGCTCGTCATCAGGCTTGGTAGCAACTGTGCTGGCCATTCAGAGGTTTCTGCATTTCCCAGCTCTCAAGGATTTCAGAAACACGCTGGACTGACTTTAATCAGGGTGAATTCAGTAGTGGATCCTGCCTCAGGACAGGCACAGAGGTCTTTTCCCAGCCCTGGTTTTACGATAGGTGAGGCATACTGTTACTGCTCCTGAGCACAGCAGAGTTGCAACCCAGACAGCGTGCTGCCAAGTGATCTAGGTGAAGGCTTGGTACAAGCCTGAAGCCATCTTCCAGGTAAGGAAGGAGAGAGAATAATCGTAATTCAATGAGACTGCTCAAGGCTGCACTCGACAGGCTCTGGGTATCAGCCAAGCGGCACTCCCCGGCCATTAAACCAGCATCATGACCACTCTCATCACCGCTGCAAGCAACTGCCCCTGCAAGTGTTCGCAGTTACATGGTGCCCATCCCAGCCCTTTCCTTTACCCATTTTACCTGTAGTCTTCTGCTAAGCAAGAGACACCTGCAGTTACACCAATGAAACTCTCTGGATTTGTGCAATGTAACTGGAACCCGGTCAGCTTTTTATTACTATGCAAGGAGGAAAAACATCAGCTCATCCTTAGCAATGTGCTTATTTTTGTTCCCTAGCAAGGATGCTGTTGATTACGATGAGGTATTTTTGCAGAACAAAAATACTCAGACAAATCACTCTACATTTTTCTAAAAAGTCATTTCCAGTTTCACTCTATGGAAAAATATTAGCAGAAACCACTCCAGACAGTGGCTTCACGATTTCCATTTCCTCTTGCAGGAGGCCTGGTCTTCCAAAAAAAGCAGGAGCAGAGATATCTGCGCATCCCACATACAGATTTGCCACTCGCTGGGCTGTGGTCCTCTGGCCCAGCCTGGCCTGGCTGCCTCACAGAGCTGCCTTGCCAAAGCAGCAAGAAAGACCTTGGGTCCTCAGTGGAGCCTGTGCTAGCCAGACAAGAGAGCTCCTTTCTGCACCTTGTCCTCTCCCTGCTCCTAGGATGACCGGGGCAGCAAAACCCAAGCACAGGTCTAGAGCTCCTGCCAGGGTGGGAGTGACTGGCACAGTCAATGCACGCTCCGGGTATGGGCTCCTGGCTTTGCCCAGGCACCGCGGGTCAGCCGGGGCCACCTCTTCACTGCAGCCCTAGGTGGGAACCAGAATATTGAGAAACTCCTTCATTCCGCTGCTTTTACAAACCTGGTGTATGCTTTCGTGTGATTTTAGACACATCTCAGCACGTCCTGTTCAACACATCAAGGAGGGCTGATGTTTTGCACTAAGTGGGTGTTGTAAAAGCAGCAGAGGTTGTGCAGAGGAAATTAGTGACTGCTTTTGGGAAAGTTACGGCCTCAATTTTTATATTTCTGTGTTATTTTATGGGATCAGCTAGGGGTGAGAGATAAATGAAGATAAACCAAAATGCACCCAAACAAGACTTTGCCTGCCTCCCCTTTGCTCCAGGGGGGCACCGGGAAGCCTGTTGGGAGCACAGCAGCCCGTCAATGGCAGAGGGCATCCCATGGCATCCTGCGTAGAGCCTCGCTGCTGGAAGAAAAGGGAGAAGGAGCTGGCCCTCTAAAACCAACCCCAAGGCAAGCGTGCCCCACGAGAACCTTCATTCAGGATGGACGTTAATGAAAGGGGAGCCCCAAGCACCCTGAACAGCTGCAGCACGGAGAAGGTGCCACTCCAGCCTGGTTTTATTTCTGTTACAAACCTGCTAATATTTTATTTGTTAGGAATCAATCGCAGCCAGCACACAGGCAAGGGCTTCGTTCGTGACTCAGCCAGTCAGGCTTTGTGCTCAGATCACATACTCATCACTAGTGAGTTTTTTAGGCTTATTTTCCAAGTTACAGGAAATATAGAACTTTTTTGAAACAGTCATTTACATTTGTTTCAGGAGTAGCCCCAAGGGGAAACAACAGGAGCAATCAGCTCATGCCATGACTCGAGTGCTGGACAAGACAATATCAGCATAAGCGGCGCTGAGGGAAATGTGAGAAATCAGGTCCGAGCCTTGCCCTGGTTGCACCCTGTTGCTGGCCAACCCCAAGGAAAGCCCGTGAGCCACAGCCCTGTCTCTGGGGGATGCTTCCCATCCATCTTCCCCCAGTGCAGCCCTAGCAGCCCCAGCAGAGCTGCTTGTTGCCTGCTCACGGTGCAGGCGGGCACGAGCCCCTAGCCACCACTGCCAGAGCTGGGCAGATCTCAGCAGTCAGTAAACTCGTGTTGGCGGCTGCTCCCTCATCGCCACTTTAATATCACTCAGCTTCTGAGGACAGGGATGTAGCAGGTGAGCCTGATGTCGGAAAAGCACCGAAAAGCCCTGGTAACCACTCAGTGTTTAGAGCAAAGAGTGGAAGGTGGGTATGTGCAAAATTTCCACCGAGAGTGCATGGCAGCAATAAACCCATAAAGTGTTAATCTGTCACCCAGTGCTCTGCTACAGGCTTAGTCACCATTTCAGGAAGCTACTGGCATAAGAGAGCTCAGAAATTGGCGGGGTGCATGAAACACAGCCCTGGCCCAGCCCTGCCCTGCCTCCAACCCTCATCAGCTCCATTGAAAGCTGTAGTGTGTGGAAGGGCAGTGCGGTCCCTGGCATGGCAGTCTGCAGGCACTGGCAGGCACTGCAAAGGGTTTGGTAACGACAGCATGGCTTTATCCAGGTAGAGCACCTATAATTTAACTTAATTAATTTGCTTTTAAATCCAGACTAAACCGCAAGATTTTTCAGGAGCCCACCCAAAAAACTAAACAAAACCCACAAATGCCTTACAGCATGCCCGCCAAGTCCTGCCCAGTCTTTCCTAACACGCAGCTCTCCCTTCATTAGAAGACAGTGAAAGCCAGAGGTCACATCAGAAACTGTCTGCATGAACGGTTCCAGCAGCTGCATCCGCATTCAGGGGCGGAGGGCGTATTTGCATCCTCCAACATGACGCCAAAAGTTAAGTGGAAATTTAAAAAAAAAAAAAAAAAAATTACCTGCCCTTTCAAGAGCCCTGCCCTCCATCACTCAGCAGTGGGTGTTTACAGCCCCGCAGTCCTGCCCATTGCTCCCGCTCCCTGGTCACCAAAAAAGCTGCAGGGCAGCAGGCCCCACCAGCAGCCAACCCCCGCCCCAGGGGGGGACATGGAGCAGGTTTTGACTGTGAAACATCCAACAGAGCAATTAAACACTTGCTAGAGGATGCGAGAAGAGCAAGATGGCCATCTGCCCCTTTGCAGAGCTGACATCCTCGCAAGAGCATTAAGGGCAGCCAGGCCCCCACAAGAACCCTGCACGTCATACTGCCGCTAGATGCCCACCCACGGCATCAATCTGCTGGCAGGCGGAGAGGAGAGACCCCAAAGCACAGGAGAACATGTGAAGCAGCAGAGGCACCCACTTGTGATAAAGCACCCATAACCGCGCCTAGAGGCTGGATTTCTGCAAGTTTTGCATACCGTTATTTTTCCAACTGTTGATGATTTCTTGCCATCAGGACCTTCGTTTCCATTTCCTTACGTTTCCCCTCTCCCTTTCTATTTGTGTTTTTTCCTGCTAGACATTTCCTTGAGTGCTTCTTGTCGTCCCTTCCCCTGTTTCTGTTCCTGCTCCTTTCGCCCTCCCTTCCTTCTACTCTTCCTCACAAGGAGCCAATTCTCACTTTTCTTAAATCACTTCCTCCCTTCCTTCTCATTTTTCTCTTCCTTTGCTTTGCTCCTTGCTCATTTACATGTGTTGAGCTCTGTTGGCTGCAGCTTTTTACTTTGATCCACTAAGATATATTCAGCCAGGCAATGCCAAGAGGGTATTTGTGTGCAAGTAATCAGAGAAAGCATGTTCCCCTCCAGTATCCAGAAGGTCCTGGGCATGTTTTCGGTTCAGACCTGTCCTCTCTCTCTCTCATAACCCTTTCCTCTGATCTGGGATCAGGATGGCGTTACAGAAGACACCCCATATTTAACACCATGCTGGCAGGAGCCCGAAGGGCATGTCCGCACTGCAGCTGTGGGCTGAGCCTGCTTTGGTACCCCACGTCTGCTTGGGCAGAGGAAAATTGCTTTCCCATTCACATGCCCGGGCAGCAGTGGGGGAACCCAGCAGAGAGTCCCTTGAGAAGCCACCACAGCAGGGAGATACATCCAGGCACGGCCCTGGGATGTGGCACCATGGATAATGGAAGTGAAAATGGTTAGGAGCTTCCCCACAGTCGACTGGGATGGGGCTGGGGGGCAGGGGGGGGAAACACACATTCACTCTCAAAGCTGATCCATGACCTGGTCTCAGAGCAGGCCAACAGGTCCATCCCCTGTCCGTGTGGACAGCAGTAGGTCATCTCCACTAACCTGAACCTGTGTCCTACCATGAGCCTATCCCAGAGCAGCTGCAGGTCCAGGTCCAGGCACCTGTGATATTTGGTTGCATGATTGATTCCTCTTCAAAACACTGCTGGGAGAGAGACTGCAGATTCGTTCTTGGTGAGGTTTGGTAAACACTTTTGTGCTGGTCAGCTGCAGAGGTATGAGGATTGCACAAAATCTGACAGACAAAACAAACCCAAGTGTGTATCAATGCATGAGAATGTGCTCCTTGTGGAAGGGGGGGGAGAGCAGAAGATGATTTATAATAGTCTAATTACACTTGAAACAACTTGTACCCAGCTAGCTGGAGAAAAGGGAGCCTGAAGGAAATTGAGGAAAGAACTATCCTTAGGTCAACCTGACATTTGTTGTCCAGTCTATGGGAGAATATTCTCATAAAAACAGACTTTGTAGCCATAAGAGAAGAAAAAATTAATGGAGATGATATTTTTGGTTGCTGTGATGTTAATGTGGTGATGATACCATGGACTGCCAGCGATGGAGAAACCCCAGCAGCAGCCAGAGATGCTCCCTGTTTCTGTAACCCAGTTCCCAATTCTCGCTACTGTGCGAGAACTTCAGATTTCCACATGAAAAAAAAATAAATCTCAAACCTCAAGTTGTGTGTGCTACTAGGGGTTTTGATACCAGGAAGCAAAAAGACTCATCATGCATTATGCTTTGTCAAAGCCTCATGACTCAAAGCCTGGTTTTCAGTAGCCCATTGCATGAGGTGTCAGCCCTCAGAGCTGGTGACGTTGAATTCCCCTCCAGCAGAAGGAAGCCCTGGGCTATACTGTGACCACCCTGTCGTGACACTGAGAGCAAAGTATTCTCCTGGCCTTGTCTCACTCTGCCTTTCCCGGCAAAGTTAAGAGGAAAGAGTCTTTTGCCAGGGCTGAGAAAGGAAAGGCCTTAGCAAGCTACCAGAGAGCAGCTCTGTGCCATAACCTGTTGGGTTCACACCACCCTGAGATTGGGTTGAGCTCCAATATGCCTTTGGTTAATGAATATTTTCTTCTCATATCCATCACCCCTTGCTTCCCCAGGAAGATAACGTATGTAACACTGCATATGCCCAAGAATGCAGTCTTGGAGGAGTGCTCCACACACTCTTCCACACTACTACTTCTAAACTCTCCTGCAACAAGTTTGGAAGTTATATAAAATGATTGCAATATATGGACACCAGAAGCCGAGGCATGTAATCATGGGGCAGTGTAATCCTGGACACAAGGAGATTTTTTCACCCCACAAGGAGGACCTTGTGGGTGGTGGAGCAGGTTGCCCATGAAGCTGTGCAGCCTCCACCCTTGCAGGTTTTCAAAAGCGGCTTGATGAAGCCCTGAACTACCTGGTCTGACCTCAGAGCTGACGCTGCTTTCAGCAGAAGGTTGGTGTAGACACTTCCCGAGGTTGCTTACCATTTTAAGGACACCTCCTGAGGAACCTTCCCACTATGATCACCCACTGCTACCACGTTTCTTCAAACCACTTCCCCAAACACCTCCCGCAGAGCTGTCCCAACAGCTGCTATGCCCAGAAGTGCAAGGTCTGCACAGCAGCCCTCAAGTGCCTGTAAGGGAGGAGACGGGAAGCATCTCCCGCTCTAAGATTATTATTCTTTGAAGAAATCTAGAAGCTTGACAGCCCCAAACATTACTTGTACAAGATACAGAGGCCAAAGCGGACGCACAGCTGGGGTCCCTGCCGGGGTGTTTTACAGCCCAACCAGGCTCAAGCCTTTGTTAGGAGAGCGGTTGCTATCAGTGAGCAGCATGTCTGCACACGTAGGAAGAGCGGACAGGAATCACAATGGTCTGGCTGTTCTCATGCAACCTCTTGGGCATCTGGCACTTAGATGTCTCCTTGAGGAGCAGCCTCCTGACCTCTGCCCAGCTTCCAAGTCAGCACATGCTCAAGCTGTTCATTCCTCCTGGTCACTAAGATGCCTTTATCCTGCTGTCCAGGACAGTTTGTTTCATGACAAAGCCCTCCGTCATTGCTCACCGTGCCCAGGCACCACCAGTGACCAAAGCAGATGTGACCCCATCTTTCATTGTTGCCCAAGTCAGTGCTCAAACTACTGCCTCCAGAAGTTGGGAGTGTGACGCTGGCAGGGTCCCCACGTACACGTTTAAGTTTGTGGAGCCCCCTTGGGATGCCCAGGGTACACACCACCTCTTACAGACCATGCTGGTTTCCCACGGATCTGGAAACACCAAGCGCAGCCCAGCCAGCCCAGAAGGTCCCTCTCGGCACATGCAATCATCACTGCCATCCCCATCCCAGCTACGAGTTGCGCAGATCAGCTTTTCATAATGACATGGCTTTGCCCAAAGCATGTGTCATCACCTACAATTTCAGTAATGACACAGCGAGATCTTTATCACAAATACTCATTTTCACCTAGTTTCATCTTTGAATGCTTGACAAGTGACACCACCAAAAACAGGGCAAGAAAACACTACTATTTACTCATACCGTGGTAAACCCCCAGACCCCGCTGGGCAGCCGCAGCACAGCCCTGTGCAGGGTGCAGCGCATCCACGGACGGGGCCAGATCCTGCCCCAGAAACCTTGTGTGCTGATACAGGCAAAGGCAGAGTTCAGTAACAAACAGTAAGGGGGAAGTGGGAGGGGTGGGAAATCTGGTGACAGGCATTTAAATAGACCAGCTGTGATGGCTGTGTGAGGGTTTCACTTCAGTTATATTTATGTGTAGTTTTAATATACATAAACACACACAGAGGGAGAATTGCAGCAGCCCCCCTAAGCGAGTGGGAGCATTCCCATTAGTGAGGTTTGGATCAGGCCCATTCTCTCCTGATGTTCCTCTAAGGGGCAGCTCCAAAGCAGGATTTAGTAATAGCCAGTTTCTCAGAGTACTCTGCTGAGATGCCCCTTGAGCAACTGGTGCTATGGAAGGAGCTGTGATGATGCATGCAGGAGGCAATTAACAGCCAACTCTGTGATTAGGGGCACGCTCTGTTCCTGCTGGGCTCTGCCCTAACACCCATGCAGCTCCGTCACTCCTGCCCAGGTCCTGCCCCACAGGGCGGTTGGAAGCCAAGAGTGATCCTCCACTAACCTCAGGAGAGCTACAGATGGACACCGGAGGATTATCAATGTTCACCTTGCCGTGCATCAGCAGCATGCGGTGACATGGCATGCCTCTTGCCCGTCCTCCGCTGCTGTGGACCAGCCCTGCTGGATTTCAGCCAGCACATCCCCGTGACCAGCCAGGCCCCCAACAGCAGCAGCTACGGGGCCAGACTTACATGGGCACAAAAGGGGAAATCGGGTTCTGTACTCACCGCACAGGACCATGTCACTACACGCCGCATGCTGAGGAGCTGCTAATTTGATAAGCCTTTGTGGGATGGTTTATAGACTTGGGACAGGTTGCATGGAAACAACATAAATATTTTCAATACATTATCAGCAGCGTGTCGCCGGAGCTCATTATCACTGATCCCCACAGCCCTTTCAACGTGCTCACAAGGAAATTCTAAAAAGGTGAAGGTTCAGGAAAACCATCCTGGGAGCATCAGTGGGCAGCGAGCGCGGGGCTGTGGGAGCACCCCATCGGCTGGAGCAAGCCAGCAGTATGGAGAAGGTCCCAGAAGACCAAAACCCCCATTACAACATCTGAGGAAAAAATACAGCTGTTTTCCCCAACGATGGCTTGAGGACGGAGGGAAGCCTCCAATCCCCAGTGTGAGGCTTTGTAGCCCCCAATGTGCCCTCCCCAACAGATGTGTTTCCCCACTCTCGGCAGCAGTCCCACCTCCCACACTGATCCTGTTCACCCAAGTCTCAAACTGGCCAGAAGCCTTTGATGGGGGAACTACTGACCATAAAAGCCACAAGAACCTCAACCCTTTTCCAAAATCTTTGTCTGAAGTAAATCTTAAATCTGATAGTTCTGAAGTAGCGTCAGTATCCAGGGTAGACGCTTCTAAAATATGCACACACAGATACAGCTGTAAGTGTAACGTAACCATCTCAGTCAGCTCGTGCTGCCAGAGCAGCTCCCAGCCCCAGTCGCCCCCCAAGACACTGCCCTGTGCTCCCAGAGAGGGCAGGGACAGGCACCGACAGTTGCCGGTGACATGGGCAGCAGTGCTCACGCTGCAAGGCTCAGCGGGCAGTGCTCTCCAGAGAGGCATCTGCAAGGCATACAAGCAATTAGAGTGTTTCACCTTTCTACCCCAATTCCACTATGGCTGGACCAAACGCATACGAGCACACCACCACCTCACAGCAGCAGGACTGCCAAGCTGTTGCTTTAGCTACCGCAGGAAAGCCTGATTATCATTGGAAAGAAGGGAAGGCAAGCCAGAAGATTTAGCAGCTTTTAAAAGGAGACAACCTCAGCTTTACTTCATCATCAGCCACAATCCCTTCCTCCACAAACCACCTTACCTTTCCAAAGTCATCTCTTGGGGAGGCAAGTTACAGCCAGGACCAGCTCCTCTGTGTTGCACATCCCAGCTGGTAGCTCCCATGCCACCATGCCAATATCTCCTCCTCCAAGACAAATCCCCTCAAACTGGAGCTCTCCCCTGCACTGCCAAGAGCCTCAGAAGAGATTGGGAGTTAACTGGAACCAGCTGCTTGGATCTTCCCCCTCTTCTCACCTACCAGCTGGTTTGATCTACTACAGGTAATGAGGAGTGATCCAGTGGGACAGAAACAAGCAGGAGTGCTGGTGGGAGTAAATAATTCTCTCCCATGGCAAAACACATTTTTATTAGGCCCCAGAGAGAAAGTGGATACCGAGCAGGTTATCACAAAAGCGCAGCTCCAGGCTCAGCTGAAGGTTTGCTGCTGAGCTGCAAACGCAAAGAGCACCAAGTCTGAAGCTCCCATCCCATCCCATCCCATCCCATCCCATCCCATCCCATCAACCCACCAGACCTGCTCCTTGGGCTGGCAGAGGTACCGGGGCGACCAGAGCTTCCTGAACATCAGGCGAGCGCTCCTAGGCCACACCTGCACTAATAAAGCAGGTGTAGCTTTTATAATGAGATGCATGACACTTTGTAAAGATCCTAATGAGGACAGGGCATCTCAGGTACATCTAACTCAGGCTGCTTGAGCTGAACAATTATAAAGCATCAAAGTTAATCTTGCTGAGCTATAAACTACGTCACTTACCATATAACTAAAATTTCGTAATGCTAGCCAGCCTGTTACAGCTATGGTAAGGTAGCAGGGACCTGAGCGTGTCTGTGACAAGCTTCTGATGACTTTGGTGGAATGAGCCCAGGCGATAGCCAGTAGATGAGCCGGCTCCCAGGGTGGCCCTGGTGGCTGGCGAGTGTGTGGCACGGGCTTCGCCGTGCCATGGTGCTTCAGAGATGACTCAGAGAAAAACGGACTGAGCTGAGAACACAAAATATGGCAAGGTTTGGAATGGAGTAAATAAATTATTATTTACTTAACTTTTCCTGAATTTTAAATCATAGTTCTGAAATTATTTCTGATCCTACTTTAGAGACTGTTTTTTTCATAAAGCATAGCTAGAGAAAAAACCCTAGTGCGATGATTTCAGCTGTTCCACGAAAAGGTGCAGTGTAGCAGATGGGAGCCCCTCCAAACCTCCGCAAGCGCCAGCTCCGGTGAGCTGTGCCGTAAGCCCACGGTGTTACTGCTGGGGTCGCTCCTGTCGACTGCCAGGTCTTTCCGTGTAACATCACCCCAGTACGAGTTTCTGCTCTCTAATTCTACACGATGCACTGCCCCTCTTCGCCCCTTTGAGATACAAATACATTAACTTGCCCCAGGGTGCGTTACAGAACACGTCGTTCGGAAGAGCTCGTCTTCCCAAGCAATGCGGGAGCTGGGAATGACTGACTCGCCTATTCCACCGTCTACCCGGCTGGTTTGGGCCAGCTGCAAACAGCAGTCATTACTTGCCATCTCTTTTTCTGTATCACTGCTAAAGATATGAAGAGCACTGAGCCAAGCACAGCTGCCTGGAAAACACAAAAAAATACCCTGATTAAATGAGGATTGTGTGTTGACAATTATTTTAACGTATCAATCATTTTTAAATTAATTTAATATCAGCCTCATTAAGTGACATTAACATAAATTTTCATCCTTGATCCAATTTAAAACCTCATCAAAAAGAGGCTTTGTTTGAGGTTTCTTTTCCAAGAAATCTGTTCCCCAGAGCTACCCCCCTTTAACTGGGGATGTCTGACCGCAACGGGGACTGGTGGCACGTGCCCGGCTGAGCACGGGTTTGATAGCACAGACCTGGCTCTTGGCAGCTGGGCGCTGCCCAGGTGGCCTTCCCATCCCTGCCACAGCGGCAAAAAGTGATAAACTGGATGTCCCGTAAGCTGCTGGGAAGCCATCCGGCTTTAAACCCTCATGGACTGTGTGCCATACTAACCTCCTCTTCCTAATTTTACTTAGGGCTGATTTTAGAAAATGATGTATTTATGCGTGTTGTCCTGTTTAATAATCCAAAGTATGAGCAGAATGTTAGTTTTGTAATCTCCCCCAATCTTTCCGAAATACAGTAATAAAAAATAGTGGTTGGGAGAATCTCTTAATATATTTGGGATGAAAATTATCTGGTTCATGATTATCTAGAAATGGCCATCCTTAAGATTTCGAGATCAGGGCATAAGCAATTTTCTAGCTGCTGTAATATGCACAGAAAGCAACTGAAATTACACACACACACACTTTTAAACATGAATATTTACTAACATAAATAAACAGTGTTTTATAACAAAAGGCACAGATTTTCAACTATAAACAATGGAAAAATATTTACAATTTGCACATACATAATCAAACAGCAAGTGCACAGTTGGTCACTTCAGATCATCTTTTCTATATTTTGAGATTTAGTTCCTTCCAAGCAAGTAATTTAATCAGTTCTGCAATGTCCAAATTTTTTTCCCCACAAAAACTGCTACCAATGCCAGATAAGAGAGTTTATTAAAATGAATAATTTAGCAGCACAAGTTTTCAAATGGAGACAGTGTTGCTAACTTCTTCATATTGGATAATAAAATAAGGGTAGCTCTGATCATCATTAAAAATGACAAAAATCTGAGGCTCAAAGTAATTGTCCACACAAGAGTCATAGAGGTCGCTGGTAATGCTGCCGGGGTTCACCGGTGGAGGTCTCCTCATGGTGTGGTTACCCACCGTGTACCTTCCTGTCAGTACTTTCGCCAGGAACATGTAATGAACTCCTTTGGGTGACCTTTTGGAAAAGTTATGGGAATAGCTTGCCTTTCTGGCAAAGTAACTGCCCTGTCCAAACATGGTGGCGTGCTTCCCACAGACGCGCGGGTCAAAGTTGTGCTTGCAGATTCCATCCACCACGTCCTGGGAGGTGCCATGGAACAAATGCCTTTCGTTCATTATCCTGTCAAGCCCAGTCATTTTTTTTGACATATATTCCTTTTTCCTGGAATAGAAAACGGAAAGTGAAGATGAATATTCATTGCAGTTTTCACTACAGCTCTTAAAGTGTCAGTATTATCCTCTGGAATAGCAGAGCTGTAAGAGGAGATATGAAAACATTTCCGTATGGGTAGCAGGGGGTCTTCCACTTTCAAATAAAGCTTTTGTGTGAAATAAGTATTTTTGAAAGGACCTAAGCTGATACTGCTGGAGGCAGAGCGCTCTCACCTGCACAGCAGCAAAGGCAAAGCAGCTTGAGAAGTGCTTGCTTATCTTTGCCTGTGTTTCACCTTGAATGTGGAAGGAAATCTTCCTCAGAGTGAAAACAAGGGCTGTGCAAAAAGTAAATCCCACTACAGCTTCAGAAGAGGCCACAGAGAGGAATTACTGAGAGACAGGGTGGGTGAAGATGCTCTAGACCAGCATGAATACTGTAAGAATGTCAGTCTCTGCTCTCACAGCCCATCCCTCAACTTCTCCCTAGATTCTGCATTTCTTGAGAAGGGAGAGAGAATCCACAAATCTAATTTCATATCAGCGACGAAATGGTCACTGGATGGTGACTTTCAGACACAGCGTCTTTGGTTTGAATGGGACTGAGACCACTGTAAGACCCTGGGTCACCACGTTCTGGGGAACCAAGGCACTAATGGCTATCTTCAACATAGAGATTATTTGATGAAAACAATGCCTCCTAATTTGGCTTGAAAGTGAACTGAAAGATTTTTCAACTAAATATCCTAGATTTATTTTGAAGTTTCTGTGAAGATACATTTTACAGAAGTTATCAGTAGATAGTATATTAAACCTCTTACACAGGAAGTTTCAGGATAAGATATTTTTCAGTGTTTTTCAGATGAAGTTGTTCAACTGAAGATGCTCCTTTTCTTCAGAGAATCTGGAGTTTATGTATTCTACTTAATGATCAATTTATATTTTGCAGCTCTAATTACATATTTTAAGGTATTTTTCCACTATTGTAAAAGAATGGTTTTTGCATTACCTTACCTTTTGTATTTCTCCCAAAGAAACTGATTTTGCACTCTCAGAATTTTCAAGATTTTGTATTTGGTCTCTGGCACAGTCTTGTGAAACAGGTTATAAATGGTTCTATAGCTTTTATCTTCCTTCAGAACAGGCACTTGGATGAAGTCCTGAGATGCATCCATACTAATCCAGGTTTCAGGATAGAAGTTTGGAGAGGTAACAGCAGTTGGAGATAAGACATGTGAGGAAGCTGGTTCAGCTGATGGAGAAGGTACTGGAGAGTTGCCACCTAAGGTCCTAGTTGGAGAAGGAGAAAAAGTTTGTGCTTAAACATTCACAAACAGAAAAGCTTCTAATCCCATTTATTTCATCACCAACGGATCTTAAGCAATTGCTGCTCTTCAGTTCTGTAACAATTTATGTATCTTTAATGCTTGTTTAAAACCATCACGCCAGGTATTTCTGGCAACTCCTCCATCCATACAAACTAATAACAAGATCTTGACTTTCAGGGATGCTGTTCCACACAGGGAAATCTTACTGCTTGGTGGTGTTTAAAAGCCTACTATCATCACTATTCACATTCTGGGGTGGGGTTATAAATTACAGACAGGCAGAACGCTACCAAATACAATTATTTTGTACGTTAGCTATAAACTATTAGTGATTTTAACATACAGAATAAGAAAAGACAAATAATGTGGCAACATTTGACTTAATTTCCTTAGAATACAAGGAGTAGAAACATACTTTCTTGTACAGTATGAGTAATTAATAACCCCAACTAATAACATTTTATAGGCAGAACTTGCAGACATTTCACTGCATTATGTAGAAAAGAAGATGCTATGTTTCCAGTACTACCCAGTATCATGCTGAGGAAGGCTCTCTTATTTTCATTTGCACAGGCCAGATGTAGATTTGCATTTGCATTTGCTTATTTTCATGCGACAGACCAGCCCCTCCTCTTGGGAATGCTGCCAGGTAAGAAGTCAGGAAGGGGTGAAGGAGGGGAGCTGCTGCCTGTAACGCCCGTGGCAGGAAAGCAGCACGGATGCCAGAAAAAGAACAGACACCAGTAAAACCCAGTCAAGGACACCAACTGTGGTATGGCAAGACTTTGTTCTTAATTAATACCTGCGCTTCTGTGGAATTTTTCACTCTTGAAGCTGCTACATTTAGATAAAGAGTGTGGCATTTGTGGCTTATGTTCACCTGATTATAATCTAAACAAGCAAGCTTTACTCAACTGAATAATCCTTACTTACTGGAGTTCTCTCACTTACGTCAATGAAAATACTTTGAACATGTAAAGCTTGCAGGTTCAGGCTCTGGCTTTCACACTTTAAGTACACAGCTCTTCAGTTCCTGCAAGCTAGTGAGGCTCCCTTTCGGTTGCAAGAATATATGGAACTATCTCAAAATTTCACCAGATGAGTATTTCACCAAAGTATTTTTATAGGAAAAGCTGCTATTGACTCCAGGACCAACCCACAATGAATACAAATGGGTAAGGTGCACTCAGAAGTAGGCAGCTCGTGTTAGGAAAGACTATGAAGTCAGAGGTACCCGCTATCTGGCTGGAAAGTCACAAGGTGAATCTTGTCTCTAAACCCCACAGACGACCTTAAATTAAATTTCATTAAATTTCATTAAATTAAAGTTTAATGAACATTAAAGTTCATGAAATTTCTCAGGTCACTTGTGTTCTGATAACATATCACTGCCAAAGCATAAAGGAGAAAACCTGTTCTGACTAGGAGAAAACGGGGAAAGTGAATTCTTTGTGTATTCATCTTGGGCAAGCTGAGGTTTGACAACATTCAAGGCCAAATCCTGCCTCTCCACATATATGCAATTGGATTTTGCACACAGGATCGACATGCAAACTCGATTCCCTACACCGTCTTTGTAAAAAGAAAGTTTACTGGAGAACAAACTCTCAAAGCTTTGCTAAAGGCAAAGCCATTTTCCCCAGAGTGACTCTTCAGGAATCAATCTTCTTTTGTTCAGGCATGACGCTGCCTGAAAAGCCGCGTAATCGTGACTTCTGCACCCAGCCAATCTGTTCTCAAGGTACGGAAACACAATCACAGAGCACCTTCTGATTGTCCTTGCTCGTTAGCCTACTTTTTTCTGCAGCGTCAACATAATTATCTAGATAAATAAGAATTCTACTGCTATTCACATCTTACCTACAGAAATGTCAATTAAGGTTGCCTTTCAGAATGTTTAATGCTAGTGATATATGAGCCTGAAAGAACTGTGTGTGATTTTTTTTGTGTGACCCAGAAATAATTTAATGCAATTTGCTGATTGCAGGTTGAGCTTTTCAGGTCTAGGAAAAAAGTTGGGGGAAAAAAAGTCTATTTTTAAATTGATACATTTGATTTACATCAGAGAGACAGTAACCTGTAACACCACTCACACTTTTCAGAGCAGACATACTCTTTAAAAAAAGTGTTCGCATGGCTTTCACCTGCTGTTCAAAGCTAAAGAGACCTCGCTTTATTTGCATGGATTTGACTCCAACTCAAAATTCTTCTCACTGTTTATTAATAGTTTAACAGAAAACCAGAAGATGGAATTTTCTAAGAATGATTATTAAAATAGCAGTCTGCACTGTGTGCATTTAATTTTTTTTTTTTCCTCTTAAAGTCAGTGGGTAGAAAATAATACTGTAGAACCTCATTCACTCACACTTGGACTGGAAGACCAAGAACAGATTAACAATAAGTTATGGATTAATGTGTAAGACATCAAACACAATAAAAATACTGCAATCCTTTGATGTACTTTGTTCATGTCTTCTGACTAGTGTAAATTATTTGTAAGCATTTATTATACAAGGGAAGCCATTAAGAAGTCAACATTTGTCAACCACTATCACCCACTTCCCACAGTTTCTATTCAAGTATTCTTTCCCAATTTTATAACCGATTTAAGCAGGTAGTGGGGGGAAATAAAAAAATCTCAGGTAGCATTGTGTGATAAGTGGAGGCAAACACTGACTTCTTAAGGATAGCTTCCATAAATAGTTAAATATTCTTTTGTTCTCTGCTAAGAATTGGTGGATTTTTAAGGAAGCATTACAAGGTCTTTAGATAAAGAAAATAAAAGAATGAGGTTTACTGCAGAACAACAGAAATTTCAGAGCTTAGTTTATAGATTTGGTAGCTGGCATGAATAGTTATGGTCAAGCCCTCATGAGTGTAGAACCCTCAAGGGTCTACTAACATTAGTGGGAATTGAATAATTTTAGCATATCTCAAAATTATAGACTTACCCTGTAGTAAAATAGTCACTGGTAGCAAAACATCAGGAGAATACCCGAAATCCTTATTCTTCATTAAGATGATAATCAGAATTGCCATAACCAGAAAGTCCACGCTTGGTCTTTTTACCTGCATCCTCCCAGTATCTCTAACAATTTTGGGTTTCCTTCCTGTAAAACCGTATCTAAAAATGTTTCTAACCACCACAAGTTTTGAGACTCTGACCAAATTCACGTCCACCTCGCAATTAGACGCGGTAACACCTCTGCAAGCTAATGAGCATTCTAGCCCTACTGCAGCAGTTAAAGCTCCTTTGATTGGCCCAGCATGCCAAGCTGCCAGTCAGACTAATGACTTCCACCCCTTTGCTAACAGGACAATATGTTCCTAACTACTGAACTCTGACAATAATGTTTCCAGCTGTGCTGGTGAGATTACAAAAATGGCATTTTTATGAGTTGCAATCAAAAATTACTACAATGCCAACACCTTCCTCACTCTGCCTTTGATGGGCGAGCATGTTCACCCCCAGCTGAGATGACAATAAAAACATTAATTGTGCTTCAAAATTATAAAATGTTTTTGAATGCTCATTTTTATGGGACCTAGAACTGATAGCCTGGCAATCACTATAGCCGGTGAGATGCTGAAAGCTGGACAATACTTTGGCAAACTTGAAGTACATCTGTGTTTCTGATGTTCTGCAATCCACAAGGTACATTATAACCTTTAAATAACAAACAGAGCCTAGCAGTAAAGAGTTCCTCAGATAATATTTATCTTGAAAAGTGGCAAGCCAGAGCTGCCAACACAACTAAGATTTTTTTATTATTTCTTCTGATTTTTCTACCCAGTGATGTCTGTTTCCTTGTCACATCTTAAGGAATACAATTCTCAGGGATAGAACGACATGACAAACAAATGCAAAGTTTCCATTTTGCTGCAATACATACTGTAAAAATGGCATCAGCACAATGCATGAGCGAAGAAGGGGTCTCCTCTTGATTTCTCTTCTGAAACACGCATTTTGCTGGAATCCATCTTTGATGTTTAAGATATACTGATTATGCCAGGTAACAAACCGAACCTCTTTCAGACCCCGGCAGCTGGCTTCTTCTATCAATCTTACAACAGGCTGTTTCAAGAAAATTGAGAAAACAAAAACATACACATGATAAATTACATGCTTAAAAATTAGTATTTTTGCCAGAGATCTCAAAGAATGCCTCTCTCTACTCCCTTCCCCTCTCCTCTCTTTCTCCTGCTCTGAGGCACAAGTACATTTAGACCACTGAAAAATGTTCTGTTACCTGTTTGTAATATCTGCCAACAAGGCAGATTTCACAACTTTCCTACGTAATTGGTGCTGGTGCTATCGTATTTTTACACGTCAAATGTTATTCCCAATATCTAACCTACAGCTCCCTTGCCACAAATTACTTACTTTTTGTCTTTGCCTGCTGAATGTGAAAAGCAGAAGTCTGCTGTAGAATAATCTTTCATATATTAATATATTCTCATCTTTTTTTTTTTTCTTTTCTACACTAGAGAAACTCAGTTCTTCTAACTTCTCCTCGCAGGTCAAACATCCTAAACTTCTTGTTATTTGTGGTGCTTTCTTCCAGACTCTCTCCAGTTCTTGCGGTTTTTTTTCATTTGCAAAGCCCCAAACTGTATACAGTGCTCTGCCTTATAAAGAGAGGTATACCTTCCTACCACGCTTATAAAGTCAGCATGACGCATGAAAAAAGATGAACGTGATCTAGTTTACACTGGTGGAGGTATTTCTGGTACTGCCAAAATTGTAAGACACTGATGAGGTTTTATTCAAAATATTATGTACAGCTCTGGCCAGCCAAAGATGAGCTCTTAACTACCACAGGTATTTAAAAGGCTTATCGGAGAGCTTACTTGAATGAATAGAAGTATTCTGGTTTTGCTAGCACAATCCTGTTTGACAGTGGATATGACTTCTATGCCTATAATTGGGGTTAAAGAATTGGAAGAGAGAAGGCCTATTTACAACCTGATATGGAAAACCATGGCTGTTAAAGACCAAAAGGCAGTGGTGACACTAGAACGAGTGTGCATAAACCATTGGTGAACAGATTTAAACTAGACATTTAGGAAAAGGTCCCTAAGGAGCAGGGGCTGGCAGCTGTGGGACCGTCCAGCTGCAGCAGTGTACAGTGCAGCCTACGAGACAGCAAAGGGCTGGATCCAGTGACTCTGGAGGCTCACGTCCTGCGTTGCAACATCTTTGGGGACAAGGAAATAAACCAAAAACTGAAAAGCTAAACAGCAGTGGTGTTAAGGCTGCAGAAAGCTGTCCCCTCTGTCCTAAAACCAGATTTCTAGGGATTAGAAAGGACTTTCTTGATACTGACACGGGCCAGTTTGCTCTCAAATTTGACAATCTGGTCAGCCTCTGAGTCTCTGATGTTTTCAGGGATAATTCAAGGTGCAGTCCCGCAGAGCGGAGTTCTCCTTTCACTGCTTTTTCAGTTCAACGCTGACCTTCTTGATTATCTTCCTCAACAATAGCTCTAGGTAATTTTCCTGAATGTTCGAAGAGGACATTATATGCAAAAATGTGTTTATAGTATATACCGTACACAGAGTTTTTGGTTACAACCCAAAAGCAGGATTCTGGAACATACTAAATACCTCAGAGTATTCTCTCCAGCCAAAGTGGTCCCTGCAGAAGTACTTCCAGACCGTGTAGTAGTTGGAGCTGGAGCTAGGGCAGGAAGGTGTGGACAGCCGCCGCATTTGGTCAAACTCAACAGTTTCATATAATTTCATAACATTCAAATCTACCCAAAACTCATGTCCCCTGGAAAGAACAAGAAAAACAAAGAATTCCCACCTTTTGTAATCCATTTGAAGATGATCATTCAGAGATAACAAAACAGTCAGAATTACAGTTGGCATAGTCCTCCTCAGAGATACCCTCGGTCTGGCTGTGCTCATGTCATACAACCCCGTGACCATAAGGATGTCCCTTGAGTTTGAAGTGGGCACAACACAGGAGCAAGTACAAAGAGCTGTGAGGGCAAAGGAACTCTTCAAAAGTTTCCGTGGACAGTGGTGAAAAAACCATGGTCTTCAGCACAGAAAGACAAAAACTCAAACCCAGCAGTCTTCCTAGTCCAGTGGTATTTATTCAGTATGCACGAATTGTACCGAAATCAATATACATATCCTTGACATTTTGAGCATACTAAGTAAATACATCACACAACCATATTTGATGAAGCAGCCACATACTATTCAAAAGGTTATTCTTGTGAAAGTTAGTGCTTCAGGGAAGAAAAGAAAATGTAAATGGCTCCAGATGAGGAGCATCTGCTGCCAGTCCACCAGAGAGTTCAAGTATCTTTCATCACGTGCAGCAGAAGAGAACTAGCATAATATGAAAAGGAAACGTGATTTCACAATTATGGAGCCTACACTGAGGAATACTGGCTTTTTTTCGAGTAGCTATATTGCTGCTACAAAAACCAGTGCTAATACGCGACTTCATGTAAAGTGACTGGCGCTTTCAAAAGGACCTAACAACAACAGGGCATTACAGATTAAGAACCAGAGTATACCCTTTATCTAAAGGAGAAAATAAAAGTGCAGTTCCTCTACACTTTACAAAGTCATGTTTAACAGTGACTGTGGAACAGCTCAGCAGACAGTTTCTAAAGCCGTTTCATTAGTCAGCGTTAAGAGAGAGACATCAAATTAAAGAAAATTCTCAAGTAAAGCATGGAGTTCTAAAGCTCTGCTGATCATTAGACAACCACTGGTGTATTAGCAATCAAGAACTTAAGAAATTCATAGAAATTGAAAGAAATCACAGTAATATTCATTCCCTACAAAAGTACCTTTTTTAGAACTGGGATTAACATATTTCCAAAATAATGCTGTTTACATAATTAGTTTTCTACTTTTATAATCTCTTTACAAGTTGTCAGCTTACTGCTATTCATTAACAGTTACTAATCTTTGGCAACTGGAAATGCAGCTTTTGAGACTATATAAAATAATTTCTTTGAATTCTTAACAGTAAACATAAATCAAGCTGATACTTGAAATCTACAGTTTATTTTTAAAACTTTGGCACGTTAATACTGTAGACAAAGTACTGTATCTGAAATTTGCCACATCAAGTGACAGCTATTCTAAACATCTATATGATTTTATGAATACAGATTTGCTTGAAAAAGGCTGCAATTTTGCTAGCTATTTCACTCTCTTACTGGTACAGTTGCTGAAGAGTTGTATTATACTACTTTCACAGAAAACTACTGAAGAATTCCCACTTAAAAAAAAATATATGATCAGCTGGAACGATCCTTCATTTCTCAATAGGAGGTACAGATGCGTAGCTGTTCTTAGTGTTTATCATCATCAATTAATTGCATTTGGGTCTGTGAAGTGCCAAGCAGAGTTTGAAGCATTACTGAAGCATTATTGAAGCATTACTTCAATAATAATTGAAGCTTTCCTGACATAGATGAAAGGACACTGTGTCTGTTCCTACAGGCTCACAATCAGGGGATCTGATCCACTGCTGTTTGGGTAAATTTAGATTGTTTGCTTTGTTTTCAGTAAGTGATCATATAGACTTAAAGATATAGAATAGTCCCAAAAGTCAAATCAAATGTCTCAAAAATGCAACTCCATGAGCTACTTTTAAAATTCTTTGGACACAAAAATCATTCTTTTTGCAACTCCCCCAGCACCCCCAGACCAAGCCCCAACCAGCACGGGTTTTGTCCGACTCATTTCAGGGACAATTCACCCCGAAGGTGGCTGTCCCTGCCACAGCAGACCTGCCTGCAGTAGGAACGGCTCCAGACAACTTTCTTCCCCTTTACACCGAGAACTTACTACCAAAACGGAACATCTTGCCAGTTCCCTGCACATGGTTCTCTAAAAACTGTCATAGAACCACACTAATTAAGATGAAAATTTTGTCAAGATGACACTATCACAGCAAATCCATAGAAGGTTTAACAGTGTGTTCCCTACTTGCATCAACAGCATACAAAATCGTTACGGTTAGAATATAAGTACAGGAGGAAAAGAGCTATTCTGCGTAGGAGGTATATTTTAATAACCCATGTCTTCCCACCCAAGCTGCAGCCCACCATGAGAAGCTCGATATACTAACTAAAGCTGACCTTCCATAGCCCACTGCATCAGCGGCTAGCGCACGGGCACCCACGCGACTCAAGAAAACGCATATAACAATAGCACAACAAGACAAACGTCAGATACCAGTGATACAAGACAGAACTAGTCAGAAGGAAAACTAGCACTAAGCAAAATAAGTGACCAGTACGAAGGGACTGAAAGTAAATGCAAGGCTTAAAAAAATACACACACTTTCTGGAGTGAAAAAAAACTAGTAAGAGATCACCCCACCTTCCTGGTATGTAGTCATTTTGTTCCGTAACAACAAGCTACAATCTACTTTATTTGAAAACAATGTGTGAAATCAGGAGGAAATCATCTCTCTGAAATACCAAGCTGTGTTATTATTTATAGTATTTGCAGGCAGCACCATAGGCATGATTTTTGAGTGAATTTCTTCATGAATATATTTTTAATGCTGCTCTAGGGACATTTGCTTTTTCTTATCAAAATGTAGTCTTACAATTCTGAATTTCAGTGCCTAATAAAGCTGTCATTTTTGAGAAAAGTGCATTTAGCGATTGATATTGTTTATATTATCCTTTTGGAGTGAGAAGTTGGACTCACTGTTCTGGGGTTATATTGCACCTACAAATCCACATCCTGAATCAAGACCCCCAGATACTGTGCTGGATATTGTATGAAACAAATACCCCAAAAGATATTTCTCAATACAAAACCTCACAATTCGAGCATTCATTCCCACTTCGATCTCTTTTCAAGTCAAATATTGTAACACGGTTCTCCCTACTCCAAAGATCTGTGACCTCCAAGAAAGTACAAAGACATGGAAAACCTTTTCTTTATGAGTAAATTATTTTATTTTAAAGGTGGTAAAACCCAGAGGATTATTTAATTTTATTATAACTCTGTATGTTGCATGTGTTATAGTGAAAACTGATAATGAAAAAATGTTTGCAGTAGTTCTAAGCTAATGCAGAGCAAAGTAAAGAGAATCTGAAAATCAACATACACTCTAAACATGATAAAGATTATCCACTAGCATGCTGAGCTCTTTTAAAAGTAATCACACACTGGTCAATATCCTAAAAAGTTAAAGGTCTGTAAAATTTTGAAGACTGGAAAACAAATTCCACAGGCACTTGAAAAAAGGCTGGCTTCTGATACATGACTTAGGTATTTCTAATATGGGCTTAACTGTGTTAAAACACAGTCTCCAACAGACACACATAGCTCTGTAGCAAAGCAAGGAGAATCAAAGTAATGCAATGGGAGGGACCCTGTGGAAGGAAAAACATTTTGAGATTAACACAGTATGAGACTGCTTTTCCTCATGCTTTTATTGCAGAGCAAGCAGATCTTCAGGATGAACTCCTAAAACTCCAGGTTGACAATGCATATGCAAAACAGGGTATTTCTGTGCAGACATGTTCTAACTGCAAAATAGGTGGGGAACTGTAGGGTTTTCACATGGCTTTCTTCTACTTGTGCTATATAACGTGAAAGCTCCACATACAATTCCAGTAAAACAAATTGTGCTAAGTTTTTTCCTACAACAAACAAAATCTGTGCACAGCTAAGTGTGCATCTACATATCTCGTAAGATTCTCTTTAAGATTTATAAGGCTGAAAGCTAATGACAGCTTACAGTGAAAATAGCTTCTCTGAAAGCTAAACATTTTTCTGTGAAACCTGTATAGAACGTGCCAAATTATTTCTCAGTACTGAAAAATGTAATGATTGTCTGCTGTTTGGAATTTTTTACGTTTTTGTAGCTCACTGCTTCTGCCTCTTCTTTATCAGATTCCCCTCCCCTGTAAGCAAACCGTGGACAGGACGGCCGTTGCTCATTGACTTATGCTGACAGTTTGCTGTAACAAGAACCCAGGCATCAAGCACCCAAACAGCTGATTACCACCCCTTCAAACATTCTTCTTGAAAGTCTATGTACGATACAACACATTAAGGGTTCTTGTTTTTCCATTCCTAAATAGAACTGCTCAGCCTGTCTGACTGTAAAGGCCACAGCATTTCTGAGTGACGCACCTTTTGGTGCGTGCCCGTGACACAGAGAGCAGAGCTCTCAAAGCTCCCATGCACCTAGCACTGGCTTTCAGCTTGTTCACTGCAAATCCATCACTCTTCAATTAAAGATGGGGACACCGGCTCTGGGCAGTTGCTACCTGGGTTTACGTAAAGTTTCCCTCAGAGTAAGAGCTGCAGCTCAGAACCCAAAAAAGCGTTAATTATTTCTTAAAGAAAAAATGTGATCGAGATATTTCTTGGTATGGTATCCTCTATCCATTTCCCTTAGCTGTGAACAGGGAAAGGTTCAGCAGTTTCAGGATGTAACAGCAGAATTTTCCCGAAACTCAAACTTCTGTTAAATTAGGAATGCTTTAAAAATGGTATTTTTATTTTTCAAGTTGGTAAAATGTTCAGAATGCTACTTCCCATTAATTTTAATGGAAAATTAAGTGACCAAAATATATAAACACCCTGAAATCTACACAACATTGTTTTATTTTTTCCCTGAATACTTTAACTAAAAAACTTTTAGACTCCACACACATTTTCTACCTAACAATAAATCATTCGGAATAACACTGCATTATTGTATACAGCTGAAAGTTTTAGACAAATGCATTTATTTAAGTGACCGCATCTGAAAAACACAGTATGTGCCCAAAAGTCTACCTGATTTTTGTTTTCCTAGTTATAACATTGGGAATAAGGAAAGATACTCTTTCACAAAAAAAAACTTAATTCACATAAAATATATATTACTCCAATGCTCATTTACATTCTTTAACAGTGTATTTCTCTATTCAGAAGTATTAACTTTTTCAAATTACAACATTTACTGGTTTTTAAGCTCTGAAATCCTAAAATGTTATTTAGCAAAGTTGTTTAATAGTAGCTCTTCAGTTAAAGCACTTCCTCTGTATATTAAAAAGCCTATTACCAGCTTACATAATGCAAAGCCATGAAAAAAAATGAATTGTGATTACAGTAAGTGATTGCGTGATTACATTCCTGGCTTCAGCTTTAAGACACCAGTGATGAAAGCAAATGTGACAACTGTACTTCTCAACTGCCCGAGGCCTAAATATAGGCGAAAGACCCCAAATTTAGGTTCAAGAACAGTAAGAATGCAAGATGCTCAAGGTTACATCTGATCTGTTCTTTAGCATAACATCACTTTATCTTCAGTACAGTATAATGATTTACTACTTCTAAGTACAGCATACACTATGTAAAGTAGAGGGTATCCTCCATAATGTATAGACTCTGGATAACATATAGATTGGGAGAAGGAAAAACCAACAATAAACCAGCAAGGCACACATCGCCTTGTTTTGTGCCCTGAAGGGAGCATGAGAGAATGCGTAACACATCACAGGCACGTGACTGCACTGCTAACTGCACCTCCAGGAGATGCTCACATACAATGGCGATGAAACACTTGGGTACTATGATGATGACAGAGGCAGAACACACACACACACACACACACACAACCAGCAATTAAAATCCTTTCTTGCACACAGGGGTGAAACAGACCCATCTCAACACTTCCTCTGCACCGTCTCTAGAAGACGAGCTCCATGAATGGGGTCCATCGCTCTTTATACTTTTCTTGGGCAGTTTGTGTTAAGGAAAAGGAGAGTTTTGTAGCTAACATGATAAAAAAAAAATCTAGTGGTGTTACTCATGGACTTTGAAGCCTCTATCTGGAAATATCAGTCTGGAGAAGAGCAGGAAGGAGATGATGAAGGCTACAGTTCGTCAGATGTTTGGGAAAGCAGGAAATGTATTCAAATACCTTGGTGGGGCAAGTGTTATTCCCACTGCCTCTTTGCATCATGAAGCAGGAACAGCCTTCAGTACAGCTTAAAACCAGAAATAAAAACAATGCTGTCTTTTTCTACAGACAAAATTATTAAACCTCTCTGCAATCACCACAAAGCTTTGCCTCATCTTGCTTCTGAGGTAGAAAATTAATATTCCCATTTTTCCCCGGAGAAAGACAGATGCAGAGAGAGACTAAAACAGACTCCAAAGTCCCACAGAGAATCCGCGACAAAGGTGGGAACAGAGTTTTCTTAAGAACTTCTCTTTGCTGACTAAATTAAGGTCTCTATTTATAAAATAAAGCAGTTCAATTGAATTATTTGCACTGAAAGAGTAAGCATATTGAACTCTTAAGAATACAGTACACAAACCCAAATTTGGTGCTGTACAACAGCACAGTTCAAAATAAAATTCCGCAAGTGCTCTCAATAGCAGAACCTGGTTCCCTGAATAAGTTACATTTTCTCTATACCCTAACGATAAAAAAAATAACACAAAGACATAATCTCTTCAGGACACTGAACTGAGTAGGTACCTCGACTAGCAAGTTACAACATTAAAGTCTTTTGTGAGATGAATGTAGCCTGCTAAAATAAGGATGTTTGGGCTCACTCTTCCTTGCATTCTTCTGAAGAACTTCAGTCTAATGTGTGAATCTTCTGTGCTCTTTCCATTCAATAAGACAAACGTTCGCTAGATGTTATGTACAAATAGATGACTAGGAGAAATATTTTTTGTAAATGCTATGAAAATGCATGTGGTTTCAAACTCTTCTCCTAAGTTCAGTTATATGTCATGAGTCTTACCGCAAACAGGGTTCAAAAAAAAAAGAAACCTAGCGATCAACAAAGGTCTGTACAGGAAATGAAACTCTGTTCCCATCAGAACAGCTGTGATACAAAGCAAGACTGAGAGTTAAACACCACTTAGATGATGAAACTGTTGATTTTCTCTCTATGACTAAACCAGTTCCTCTCTGCAATAGCAACAACCTGAAAGCCACTCAGGGGAACAAATGAGCTTAAAAGATCCAAACAGGTATGAAAACCTTTTGTACTTAAGGTTGAAAGATTAGTCAAATCGAACTCAGTAACTGTAGAAGATGTAAGTCAGGCACTTACCCTTTCTGGTGACCCAAAATCGGAAATATTTCATCTTATTTGTAGCAAACAGTTGTTTGAAGTTGCAGGCTGTAGTCCAGCTTTGGGTGAGGGACCAAGTGTTTAAGCTCCACTGTATGAAACTGAACTTCACTTAAAGTAAATCCTCTTAATAAGATCTTTCTTTTTAAGCAGAGGTACTGGCAGTTTGAAATAGGAACCAGATCTTAGACAACTGCAGCCAAAATTTGCTCCCATCGAAACTAATACCAATTCCATAGGAAGTAACAGTAAGCAAGAGCCCAGGTAACACTCATGAAAGGACATTCTTCAAACAGCTCTTCACAACACAGCAATAAAAATGCAGCCAAATCCTAGTTATTGCTATAAGGAGCGTGAAAGGAAAACAGGAACCTTCCCTCACAGAAGCAATACTTTGCACCAGGGCAAGAACAAAACCAAGCTGGTAAACACGATCCTGCAGTCTTGATCTTACCAGTATCTCATCATTCTTAAACTGAAGAGAGGGGCAGCAGTTGACAGGGCAGGAAATTAGTTTCATATTTTACTTAATTTGTTCCCTCATCGTGTCACGCTGCTTCTCTCTGCTGTGACTGTAAGCCATGCAGGAGGTATACAGTGAGAAAGACTCAAAAAAGGAAAGGTGCTACAGAAAGATTTACCTCTACACTTAAAAGACTCCATTCTCAGAGAGAAAGAAAAAAAAAAAAAAAAAAATCTATCAATATAGTAGTAGCTTTACTGCCTTTCCTATATCTATTTTTTAAAAAGTTGGAAAGGCAGGTTTTCCTGGGGTTGCTTGAAAAGCAATCTTCTGTAATTTTCACAGTGAGAGGGTCTAGCCTGACTTGCACATCTGTAAATCTGAAACAACTGCTGGGATACTGGTCCAGATATATATACAGCTTAGATGAAAGTCTGGCCCCAGATCTTTCCTGGCAGGGGAAAGAAAAAAAAAAAAAAAATCCACCAAGCTTTCTCACACACACAGATACCCTCTCTGGATCAGGAAGACATTGAGGCATGACTGCTGGAAGATGACAGACTGTATTGACAAGTATGTTTGTTCTGTTCTACTCTTCCCAAGAAACCCACTGTTGGCCACTTTTGGACATGAGGGTTAAAATGGTCCTTTGGTGTGAACTACTGTTAAGTTCTAAAAATCTGTAGCGATGAGGATGTCAAACACATTCAAATCTTCCAAGGATTACTGCATGTACCATATTTCATAATTCAAATCCAAGTTGCATCTTCTATTTGCAGTAGAGGATAAATATGGATGTCCTTGTCTGAGGTAGATTGCTGGTTTCAAAGGTCTCCTACCCACACCAGATGAGGATATGTTTTGCAGAGAGTTTTGTTTGTTAGTTTTAATTTTTATATCTGTAGATGTTTTAGAGACAGCACAAGCACAGCTCTGAGTGGCAACAGAGCTGATATAGGACAGGGTTTTCATGTCACAAGAGAGGCATTTGCTTTCACAAAGCTGCAATATGAACACTTTCTAAAGCACTTAGATGGAGTCTAAAGTCCCATTTTTCAAAAATGTTCTGCACAGACATGCCTGCTGCTTTTTTTTTAGAATTCTATCCAATCTCAGGACTTAGAATACCTCTGAGACTTACGATAAATAATGAAACTGCATCAATTTCATCAATGTTTTACATAAGATGGTCATATACAAGCCTAACACTCACCAGTGACCACCAAGTCTGGATGTTTCAGTTTCTGAATGTTCCATCCAATAGTTCGTGTCCCTCCACATGCAGCTTCCCAAAAAAAGGTCTCCTTTATACATTTGATTACAAGTACCAAATTTTGCAATTGCAATCAGCTCAAATCCCTACCGATTTCAACAAATACGTGTACGAACTAGGAAGGAACTTCACGATCACTGCTCTTACTAAGCAAATAATTGTAACAGACTCTTTCTGTTCCTCATCCTTACCGAAACAGGCAGGCAGACAATACTACAACACTGTGCCTGCTGGATTACCTGTAAGCAACTCTTCTGAGCAATCTGTTTCACCAATTATAAATCTTTGTTTCAGAAAGGACTGTTTTATTACCGTAAGTACACAGGGAACAGACTGACCTCAACCTGAAGCCAGGTGACAGCTGTTTCCAAAACTGTAATCTGTTTATCGACATGAAAGAAGAAAAGGGATATACGCGTGATTGCCGATTCCTATGGCAGCTCAACATAACACTTCTAACTTCCCTAGATTGGTATAGCTAGAAGCCAATTAGTTTTATTTCATATGTAAATGATACTATAAAGTGGAGCAAATAGGAATTCATTGAAGCATACTATTATAAAGCACAAGGCAAACACTTCTAAAATCACTTCACATGCTTTTTATTTAAAGTCTCTGTCTTGCATTCCTTCTAGCAAGGAATTAAAAGAAGTTCAGAACCATTCAGCTGTGTACATTCAAGAAACACCACACAAAATCACCAGGCACAGTGAATTTCAGCTGTTTTCTCATCTCCGGTGTTATCAATAACACATGAGTTATCTCATACACTGTGGCAGCTGTGCAGATCAGAAAGATAACTTCCTAAATTTAACTATTCAATTGATCAGACGACATGCAGAAGTCTGTGAACAACTGTAATGCTTCCACTGTGCTCTATATGATTTAAAAATTATATAAGCATATTCTAACAGCAGAGAAACAAGTTATCCCATGAAGACAAGAACGAAAGAAAACCAGTTTCCTTTACATTTATTTTTATCCTTACCTTTCCTTCCCAGGTGCCTCCATATGCCCATTGACAGCCCCATTGGGGAACACACAGTATTTACTCTGACTTCATCCAAGAACCGCGCACGTATACTGAGTAATAGTCAACTGTTCCCAGGCAGAATATGTACCATTGGAAGTCCACCTGCTTTTCCCTGACTGGAGCCATTTCAGTTTGGCCCTTCTCTTCTAGCTAGAAGGAACCATTTCATAAAACTTACAGAAATTATGGGGGGGGGGGGGGGGGGGGGGGAGAAAGACAGAAAGACAGAAAGAAATCAAAGCAGCTATGAGAAGGTGTTGTTTCACGTGAGTTGGGATATGCCAGGGTACACGTAGTTGAACAGATGCTGCAGTTCCCATGACACATAGGGATGTCTCTTTGCCAAGAGAAGGGGTGGAATTTTCAGCCAAAGAGGGGGAACTGATAGGTCAGGAACTGCAGAGCTGTTTTGAACAAATCCTTGTGTAATCAGTAATGATGTTGCTTATTTTGAAAAGCAACATATGCATGATTGGACAAGTGTATGTGTGGGGAAAACCTGCTCAGTTCTGCAGCCAAGTATTTCCCCTTACTAAAGAGCATCTTAAAATATCCCAGCATGGGTACTCTCATACTGGAAAGCAGTACTTGGCATTGTTCTCTCAAATACTTAGCTGCAAGCTGGAACTTCTCCAGGGCCTCTCCTCACATGCATGAAGAAAACTGAGCGCTTCTAAGTATTTTAACCTGCTTAAATTCATATTCCCCCATTTGTTTAGATAGCTTGGTATTTGGCTCTAAATACTTGATAGACTTAAGCAAAAATATAAACAATTTATGATAAAGTTTTCTATTCGGTTTGAGGCCAAACTGCAATGAGTATCTGAGGCAGTCATATTACAAAGTAACTAAACAAGGTTTACCACTTCTACTTTAAGATCATGTTCCCTTAGGTGAAAGGGAACAACTGAATGTGTATTTTTACATTACTCCTCTCAGTAACATTGAGATGAAGAAAGATTTATATAAATAGCTACTTGAAGATCATAATATTTGAATTTAGAGCTTATTCTAATTGAGCCAATAGCCCAACACTTTCTTGAACGGCCCAACTTTCTTGGAGCAGCACACAATGGCAGTATTATGCATGCAGACTGTAATGATTACTTACTATGCCATATAAACTGTGTTTAAAGCAAAGGAGAATAAACAACTACCACCCACTGGTTGTCAGGCTGGCTTCTGCACGGCCTTTCTTGGACATGCAAACTGCTGAACAGACATTTCCTTGTTGTATGCAATCTGTATAGATAGGCCTGTAAAGCTAGTCTGACCACAAGAGATTAATAGCTTTACCCAAATAATGCGGTAACCATGTGAACGATGAGCTGTTCTAGCATGTTTGCGAGCCTCTCAGCAAGGTTCAACACGCTGCTATCTGCATCTTGTTGCCAGGAGACACAACATCGCCCAGGAACATAAGGGAAGCCAGGTTGCGGTGACCACCAGTGAACTCCATGAAGAGTCACACCAAGTCCAAGCAGTCCACATCGAAAGGTTAAGCAGGTTCTTCTGATACAAGATGATGTTGCATAAGAAGAAACTGGCGACAATACATAGTAAAACATTTATCCCCCACCTCAAGATCTAATTCACAACCATGTTAAGTCTAAGTTTTAATGCATATCAGTTTCAATGTTTGAAATCAGAAGCTCTAGTCTTAAAAAAAGTTTCACTCCTAGGTTCTCGCTGATACTTATCCACAAATATGAAGCTCTTCCAAGGGATGAAATACATAACAAGAGTTACAGAACTTGCCAATTTGTCATTCCATGGTAAGCGGATATTACAAATTTATAACAGTCATCCAACCTTGCATTGGGGCATGATTTTGTAGCACTGACTGAAGCAAAGATCTTCACACCGTCTTTTAAAAGAAAGAAGAAGAGTACAGGCTATAGAATTAGCAGCTCAAAAAATACTGCTGTTTAAAATAATTTTAGTCTCAATAGACTACTTTTACCTGAAGAAAACAGTTAGGCAGACACTCACTGGGCAGCCAGTTCAACTCAACAAGATGAAGTCTAGTTTGTATTCAAAGAATCTGCCTCCAACAGCAGAGTTTCACGCCGACTGCAGAACCAGCAGCAGAGCTCTGACCCAGCACACCTGGGTTTTCCGAGATCACACTGTTTCTCTGACTTCATTCATGGTTAACAGAATGTCATGTGTCTGGCAACACACTCGATAAGGTTCTTCTCGACTGATTCAGACAGACAGAAACTCTATGTACCAAGAGACCAAAATACCCACCAGACTGGAAACCTGCAAAGTAAGTGTAAAGGCAGACAACGCTATTCAGCCAATTTTACAGGCTGGAGATGACTAAGCAATTATGAAGCATTGTTTCTTTTAAAATTAATCATTCTTAACTCCATCATTTAGAACATGCAGATCATGTGTGTAGCGATGGATTCTGTGATACAGCTTCAAAAAGAAAACTTTTTGCTTGTTTGCACAGAGCTCAAATTTAAATTACTTGCATGGGCTTGTCTTTTGTTTTCAGAAATCATTTAAAATACTTGGAAAAATGGAAGTTTCTCTGTTGTAAAATACAGCAAGTTTTATCTGCTATGCAGGTACAAGATTTTTTTTTTTTTTTTTTTTTTTAAACAGACCAGCATATTTTTTCAAGACAATTCTATAAAATATGATTATTCCCTATTACATATAATTCTTATTTCCTACTTCACTTTAATTTTCAGTGTGGTGTATCTACATTCTGGTATTGTCTTCAGTAAAAAGGATGAATCCTTAGGCTGATGGAGCCCGAGTTTTAGTGCCTAATCCAACATCCGGTTAGGTGAAAGTAAAGACTCACGTTGACTTTAAGCATTAGATTGGGTCTCTGATGCCTAATGAGAAATCTCAGCATAGTAAATGAAAATTAAAACATTAAGGAAGAAGGGATATACTTCTTCAGGAAGCGGAAGGAAGAAGAGGCAGTGAGAACAAATCCACAAGGACTCAGACGGCAAAGGCAATTTTAAGTTTTTACTATGCAACTACAGCAGTGTCACTTTGAACTGACTATGACTAGAATGAGTTGCACCAGGCTTACAGATTATGGCAGGGCAGATAAGATATGAGAAATTTGCATTGTATGTTTCCTCCAGAAAAAAAAAAAAAAAAGCAGTCTACACCCTGTGCTCATACAGACATGAACTATATAGATCCAATGAACTTGTAAACATCAGCAGTCCCCACTACTATTCAAAATGGAACCTGCATTATAAAAGCTGAAGTTTTGTTTTAGATCTCAGGGTGCAGGATCAAGCCTAAATTGATAACATAACCAGGGAAACTTAAAAGCTGTTTTCTAATTTCAGAAAATGAGTACGTAAACACTACTATGTATAGAGGAAACAATAACTTCTAATAAATGGTTTAACATTTTTAGATGACAACTTAAATAGATGATCAGCATTTCTGAAGGTATTGCTCAGGTTGTTCATAGTGACTTAGCTGAAACATCACCATATATTAGCAACTACACGAAATTTCCAAATGACTTAACAGAGTACCTATCTAATTTTAGATGTTTAGAATGTAATTATGAAAACTGTGTTTGGAGTGCATAAAGTCAATCTGGATTCACAGTGACAGAAAGCAACTGCTGTATCATTCCTGTTTCAACTGCTTCAAAGGTTCATTCACGCTGCCACTTTTTCTAATACGGAGAACAGACTAATTAGGAAGGTCAAGAACAAGTACAATGTTACACAACAGTCCCTGCCAACTCTCTTCAATTTCTACAGAACTGAAGTTTTCTCATTTCACACACTTCAAGCCTTCAGCTTCAAAGAATACTTTCCAGATGGTAAACAGCAGTTTCAACAGGTGTGCAAGAATTTTCTGTTGTGACAAACTTGTTAGATATTATTCAGGTAACATTATCACAGGGTTTATAAAACACTGGTATGCAAAACCTCAGGAAAAAAGAACACACGTTCTGCTATATTTCTGCACCGCTGCTCAGTTAAGCACCCTTGGCTTTGCTAGTAAGGGAGTAAATTCAGTTACCTACCGATATTTCACTTTGATCCTATCATTGTCAGGGTTGCAGTAGAGTCTTTCCAGATGCTCCTGGGAATCATTGGTCACACTTTGCCAGGTCTGGGTTGCTGTCCTTCTCACTTGCCAATGATAAGGCAAGACTGTGTGATGTTTGGGACAATCATTGCCATAAACACAAGTGCCCTGGAGAAAATCCACACAGATTTCTATTCCGTCTTCCTGATGGGTGTGATATTGCAGCTGGTTCAAGAGCTCAAATACCAGATCAAGAGAAGCTTCTTCACTTTTGTCCTGGAATATCCCAGCACTGAATTTATTGCTTGGGTTCAAATTGTATTGCATCGGACAGCTATTCTCTTGGAACAAGCCAGATGTGTAGCTTTCCAGAATCTTGTCTGGGAACAAAGGACAAGCTGCACCATCACTAGCAGTTGGGTGCAAAGGATGATCCTGGAATGATTCATTACTATTATCAGCAGCAGTTCCAGGAGTAGTTTCTGGTGAGAAGCCTTGCTCTCCTGATTGGACATCCTGCTCAGGATGCCCAGAAGGACGAGCTGCTGGCAACTGACTCTGCACATCTGGAGCTGTTGGCATCAGCACAGTCACATTACTTTCTGGTTGGGGGCAAGAAGTACTGAGGTCCAGAGTCTTTTTCACAGCAGGTTCACATAAATCACTATGACCGCCACCTTGGCCTCGGGGCACAAAGACCCTATCCAAGGCCCCAGCTCCCAGCAAACTGGTGAAGATTGGCCGCAAAGCCCGGAGAGTTTCTGTGTCCAGTCTCTTCTGCACTTGCTGCTTCTTCTTGAAGCAAGGCTTCACTGGTGGTATCTTTTCAGACAGTCTTATCTGAGGAGGAAAGTCCTCTGAAGCAGGGCACTTCATTCCTGGGCAGTGAGCCTGCTGCACAACACACGCTGGCTTTGGTTCGGTGTCCATCAGACACAGACTTTGCTCTCTCCAAATCACTTTCAAACGTCCCAGCGTCTCACAAGAATCAATCTAGGGCAGAAAGGAAAACAAGACAGTTAATCTCTCTAATTGCTCATGGTTGACACGAACAAGATCACCCCTGGAGAGGATTTTGAGCCAGCAACAGCAAACTCCTCCCCTCTCTGTGACTGTGGGTAGCCCCTAGGCACGTAAAGCATGAAACCAGCTAAACTCACGCTAATTAATCCCAAACACACACTCATCGTCTTCTCACACATGAAATCTCAGAGACACTCAGGCACGCACACACAGTCCCCAGAGGGTGGGCAGGAAAGGGGGATGGTCTGGTGCCCTCCTCCTTGTGATGATGTTTAATAATAAACAGCACTTTAGTTCATTATATTCCACAAAAGTGAACATTGCATTGTTCATTTTTACGCCTCCCTCACACACAGACCTGAGAACAGAAGCATTAGCAGACATACAGCCCTGAATGTTCCCACCACACTTCAAACATTCATGCACCATTTCTTCTTCCACCAGACGAACAGGCAGATGTACATGTTCCCATTCCATTCGTATATATCTTCCCTCATACAATCTCACACATCCACCCAAGAGCATCATCAGAGAACTGCTGGCTTCACTTAAACGAATGGCAAACTTCATACTGACTTCAGCAGGGGCCAGGATTTAATCCTTGGGTTTTTAGACACAGGAATTCGAGTGCTTACACCCTGTTCCTCCTGCTACGCATCTGACACTGACAGTCTCATACACGTCCAGACACTCCCACTTCACACAGAGCCATTCTCACATGCCCACACACTCTCTCACACTCTGACTCAGATGCACAGGCTGCACTCCGTCACCCTGCTGTGACACACCAAGCTCATTTGCCTCTTGCAAGGCTAGTCAACAAGAATTAAAACTGGGCAATGAAGAAAACAAAGGGGTGCTAGTTACTCAGGAACAGAGAAAAATTCAATTATTTGCAAGATGAAAAATATTTTTTTTCTAAAGTACAAATAAATAGTATGTCTTGTATGTCACCAGAAAGCAAGCTCTGTACCTTTTAATCAGGAATCTTGTAATATTTGATTACATTTAATTAAACCCTCTTCAGTCTCCTTGCACATAGCCTCAAAGCTTAGAGTGGAGCACATTAAGGATTACTTCCTGGATAAATGCATTCCAAGCAAAGTAACTTCTCATGACAAAATAAAATCCCAGAAAATAGATTAAATTTGGCAGTAATTCCTTACTACTGACAATTTGCTCTGGAAAATTTCTCAATGAGTCTTTCTTATTTTGGAACATTCATTTATAAGGCTTTTACATTAGTCTGGGAAACGGCATGTCAGGATTGTCAGAAAAAAGAAAAGGAAGTTGTACCTCTCCAGTTTCCCCTTCTTAGATTAAATTTAAAGCAACCGGTATATTTGTTTGCCAGTTAAAAAACCCTCCAAAATCATTGGTATCTCTGCTATTCTTCCACAGACATACCAGGCAATTCTCTTTCTAAACCATCAAGGGTACCTTAAACCTTCAAGTAACTTCAAAGGTTTAAAAATCCTCAACTCTGAAAGGAATCAGATACTTCACTTCATCGTGCCCAGGTTTAACAGCCCTCGCGATATGGAAGAGGATCTCCCAGGGTTCAAGGGGTCCTGCTGTGCCGAGGAGCTAAATAAGTGACTGCTGGTCATTTTCAGCCATATGTTTAATGCTATTTCAATACTGTTATTGCTCACTTGATTATCATTTAAGTTTTGCTGCTGTTTTTAAAGAACTGCCTTACTGTATAGAGTTGAATACCCCAACAACTCTAAACACAGAAAGCGGTGGAAGAGTATCAGAATTTGTTGACGTTTCTATTTCAGCATTTTAAGATCCCCAATCAGTCGCTATTATTTAGAAACAACGTTAACAATCACCACGGGCAATACTATATTTGCACAATAGATTTCAACAGAGGAAGATCTCTTGGTGGGAGATTTCAGTCCCTAAGTACTAGCCATCTCACGCGAACCACACCTCCTTTTCCTTTGCTGAAGAAAGCAAGTCTAGTTGTCCTAAAGTAAATAACAATAATATAAAAAAAAATAAAAGCAACAACAAGAGCAAGCAAACCCTGACGGACAGACCACCTCACAACTTTCCCCAGGTTCCCTCTGCAGCGCTCCCCCGCTGAAACCTACCGGCTTTTGCTCCCCTCGAGTGAGATTCCTGCGTTTTGTTCCAATTTAAGGACACCTTCAAAACAAGATTAGCCTTCTGGTGAGGGAAAAAAAATAAATTGAGTGCTGCAGCCAGGCGCTGGCACGCCAGTATTTCCACCTTAAAAATGCAGGAACGCCTGCGTCTCAGGTCGCACGTCCCGGGCTGTTTCTCGAGTTGCCTTCGGGGTTACCAAGAGACAGCGGCGCGGGGAGGGAGGGAGGCAGGTGGGGAGCAGCCGGAGCCGAGCCCCGGCGCTGCGGGGAGCGGCAGCCCGGGCTCACCGCCGCCCTGCCCGCCCAGCGGTAGGTGGCACGCCGCCCATCCCGCCCCGCAGCTCCCTCTGCTCCTCACATGTTCTCCTCGCTGTTTTAAGTATCGCTTCCCGAGAGTGCTCGGCAGGCAGCTGCGCAGCCCGGGGAGGAGCTCCGAGGCGGCGGCGCAGCCGCTCCCCGCCGCCTGTGCCGGGAAGCCGGCCCGCCCCCTCCGCACCGCCCCGGCAGAAACCGCCAGCAGCCCGCCCCCGGCAGCAGCCTGCCCCCGCCCGCTCTGGCCCTGCCCCGGCCGCCGAGGGGTCGCGGGCCAGTGCGAGGGCTCCGGAATGGAGACAAAGCCGGCCAGGCTGAAGCAGGCCTTGTTCCCACACGCGTGACAGTCCTTCGTGTCCTTTCGCGTGTCTAAAGTCCCCGTATTGAACCACATCTAACTAGTGACACCAGAGAAAACTGAAAGCGCAGTGACTAGGTCATTCCCAACAGCAAAGGGATAAGAAATTCCTTTGCGATTGATTTACCACGCATTAAGCATTTAGTTTCACCTCTGTAAACCTTGCGAGCCCCGGCATCTTACCAAGGAGGATTTCCTGAGGCAAAAAATAACTAGTAATAGGCCGATGACAGCGCACAGGCATGCGTGCGTGTGTGCTTGCACGCGAGGAGGGAGCTGCTTCCGAGAACATGCAAGTTTGTCAGCCCTTGCAGCTCAAAAGTCACGCAGCATGTTGGAATAAACAGTCCTCACTAAAGCCAAAGACAGCACTCCCAACTTCCAAATGTTACTGAATTTCACACTGTAAGTTACTCAAAGAACACTAATTAATGACTAAGAAGCAAACCAGAAGCCCATCCTGGAACAAAGTCACCGTGACTCATTTTCTGTACCTACACGGCATGAGCTCAGTCCCCTTCTCACATGGGGCTGCCAGGATTTGGGCCTGTACTCGTTACTGCCTGTGACACACTCTGAAAAAGAAAGCATGAAGTGCAGCAAATATAATGAACTACAGTAAGTTATGTTTATTTACATGGCGTATTTTATAAGTGGAATTTGTTAAGAACATAGTTAACTTTCTTTTGTCCAAAAGCCATTAGCGTGCTGTCATCTTTTGGCTGCACGCTGTGCGTGTTGAGAGCACGATGGGTTAGTTCAGCTGCTGGTGTGACAGCCTGGGACGCTTCCCTGGTGAATCACACACTTGTATTGCTGTAGTAAATTTCAACAGGACACGTCCATCAGTTCACACAGACTCGACACTGCCAGAATTAAGTGCATCTGCATCACTAACTTGGCCAGATAAAATAACTTCTAAAGAGGTGAATAACTTCAGAAGGTAAAATTTATGTTGATGGAACACCTATTATATTATTCGTTATTGTTTTCTTTTTAAATAAAGCCAGTCTTTCATTCCTCATGTATATGAATGTTCAGTGATTTTATGAAATTATGTATACAGAGAATACAGGCATCTGGAAAGAAACCATCATTTTAAGATGACATAAGCTTTACTGTGTGTTTTGAAAATGCTGCACAGCTGCGTTTATAATGCGGGGAGAATATGCCATTTCAACAAATTACAAAAATTGAGGTTCATGCAGTTGGAGCTGACTTCTTATAGAATGACACAATAGAGGCTGAGTAAAGAAGGCATCTATATCTACAGGAGTTGAAAACAAATTATCATCTGTAAATTAACTGAACTCTTGAGCGTCTGAAACATCAGACAGGCACAGCCTTACACTCTGTCTGGACTCCACAAAACAAGAGCTTTACCAAGCATGATGACTGGCAACGTGTCATATCCTCATTTAGTGAGAAAGAACTGTGTACACACGTGCATTTATCTTCTATTACCAGAACAGAAATTCTCTGTTTGGAATAGCTTATTTCATGCATGAGATATAAATAAGTAGCACATATGGCTGAACTACACACTAAGGTACACACAACTCCCACTGCAGTGGGATTGTAAGGATGTAACTGAGGAAAGGAGGAGGCCTGGAATAACCATCTTTCTCAAAACAAATGTATGATTAAAGGAAATACATCACAGCACACCAGCAGATCATACACCCACTTCTGAGGCTACCCCACACCAATATATAAAGAAACTATGACCACCATGAAAGTATGATCTCATTTTTAAATACACGTTCAAATGTTAAGCAATAGAAAGAAAGTTTTAATTATTTTTCAGATGGTAAACTGCATCAGAGTGAATGCAGTAATTTACAATTCTGACTTGCAAATACTGGAATAATCAGTATGCACGCTTCACTTATTTGCTGATGAAAGAAGGGAGATGTCTTTGACTTAAATGTTCATGCTAAAAAAAAAGTTCTCAGGCTCCAACACATTTTTTTCTAGTGACAGAAACAAGACCTCCTCTTCTACCTCAATACTTGCACAATGAACATTCTTAACGTCTTAAAACACATCCCATTACAGGAAGGTTAACTGTCCTTTTCTGCTGTTTTATATAAAGTGAAGTCAACAAATGTTGGTGGGAACTGGAAGGATGCTGTGGAACAAGGCAGTGCACATAAGGTGTGCTGCATCTTCTCAGTTCCTGTGAAGCCATTAAATCCCAAGTCTATCTTGCACAGACTCTTGCTCTCTGCATTTTCAGCAAGAAGGAGGGAGAGGAACAGTCACAGCCACAAGCTCTTATTTTAGCTCAATGTATTTCTGCCAGATAATCCAGCAGAAAAGAAAGCTGTTAGACTCCACATTCTGTTTTCCACAACTTCTCCCCTCCCAACAAGTTTAAGAGTGGTATATACCACCATTTTAAAATCAGGCAATAGTAAGAAGGTTCCAGTATAACCCAATTAATATAGAGACCCAGGAATCAAAGTCTAACCTTTCCCACAGTTGTATTTCACATGTTCTCAGGATGCCTTTACCCTGCAAACTGCCTCGTCACGACCTTTGTTAGGCTGCTGTAACGAAGCACTCCCTTTAAGGTACACACTGTGGAAGAAACAATGAGAAACTACTGCCAACTTACTTTTCAAGGGAAAGTAAAGGTTCCTGAAGGAGAGTTAAAGAAGTGGGCTATGGTGATACTAGATGTGCCCACTTGCAGTAACACATGGGGAAAAAGCTATGGTTCTTGTCACGTAAAGGTAAAACTGAGCTATGTTAAAAGATCTGCCATCAAATCAGAGGGAAAAACTGTTGGGGTGGCTAGCAGTGGGTGTGGGGAAGCCCTCTCATTAAAGATTAAGAATCCCTGCAGATGCACTTTTGGGGAATTTGTGGGCTGACATTTTTGGGAGCAAAAACAATGCAGTATATAGACCAACATGTTTTAAAACCTTTTTTTCCTGATTCTTTCTAACCAGGAAAAGAAGTTAATGAAGCTAAAAATACTTCCCTGCCTTCAGGATATCTTTCTAAACTGCACTATCTAGTTCAGTCAACTGTCCAAAACTTTTAAGATGTTTACATTTTCGTTTTCTCAATTATGGAGCAGGTGAACATTGAAACTACTGAAAAGAAAAGGCAGGATGTTGTGTGGTGTTATGTGGCACACACCTTTCCACAGTATCTAAGGCAGCCCTTCCAGAAAATAAGGCAGCCTCTCCAGAAAAAGTGATTCAGGGTCACCATGCAAAACCATCAGTACTGCAAGACTACTTTTCATTGATAGAACGATAATTCATTTAATTGGTAGTATGATAATCACAAAACCACTGCTATCATTCCAAGATCTTGCTACTCAACACAGAAGTTGCATGACTGAAACTCATGCTTACAGAAAGTTATATTGGTTGGAAGTTAACTTATTTTGAGATTACATGTAACACTGTTCTCAGGTGGTCTTCATTGATTTCAAGGTATCAAAAAAATTCCTCCTGTGAGCAATCTCAGCGCTACTGTTCCTAATGTGCTTATACTCTGTATGTCTAAAATAATCTACCTACTTTACACAGCAAATCAAGAAGAGAATGAAGTTGACTTCAGTAGTATAAGAGTTTCCTCCAAGAACTTCTCTATCATTTCTCCAATTTAATCAATCACTATGTAACATTTTACATTTTTTAAAAAATTGCTTTTTAGCACTGGATTTTCCACTGTAAGTAAAGAAATCAGTACATATTATTACTACATAAAATACTGAAGTCTACAGTTCCAGGCTTTTTTTTCTTAACATTATCATTATTATGTAATATAATTATATTAATATTTTCTTAATCTTAATTGTCTGCTATAACAATTAAGCAAAAATACAAAATGAGACATATCCAAGGTTAAGCAACAAGTCAGTGGCAACTGGAAGAGGACATAGGTACCCTGACTCACACAACAGCACTTGACACATTGGATCAACCATTTAGCACTTCAAAGTCAAAGAGAACATAGAAATGTATATGCCTCTTTCTTTGCTATGTAGCAGCAGACATGAATGCTGGAAATAAGAAAAAGGAATGAAAGTTGTTATTCTTATGCTACTGAATTATTATCGTTATTTGCAGTAGGAAACAGACTACAAAGTTATACCACCTTTATTTTAGTAAAAATACTAAACTTCTGACTTTGATTTAGCAGTGGAAAAACAATCAATCTATTAATGTTTTACAGTACTGAACAAAAGATGTACATTTCTTACAGAAATCAATATGAAACTCGGGAATTCATCTGCGTAGCTAATTTTCACTGTAATGCTTTAGAATTAACCAAAGAGATGGTTCTTTTCCATACCAATGCTTGATGACAAATGCTAATCACTTTCAAGTAACATTTCAAGCCCTACCCTTATTCTGACATGGACATGTGCCAGAAAGTCAGGTTAGGTAAGTACCAAGGGAAAAGAAATGTCCATGATGCAAACATTTTTTAAAAGTTAACAGATGGGAAAAGAGAATCTCTGATCAGTTCACCCTGTTATCAAGATGTGCTAACTCTTCCATACCTATTAGACTTTTGCAATAGTCCATTTTTCATAATATGTCAACCTATTATATATAGATTTCTTTTTTCTCCCTTACAAGTTGCATAATTAAATATTTATAAAATTTATTTTCTGTGCGTATTTCTATCCTCCCTCTTAATACTGACTGGTAATTTTAATTGTGTTTTTTTTAAGAAGTTAAAAAAGTGCTTGCTGTGTTTATATGAAGGTGAAATAATGCAAGCCAGTTTCACTAATGAAGAGAGAGGAGGGCAGCAAAGGTTTACTCAACACCTGTATTTGGGTAGCCTTTGCTGGAGTGACACCTAGTGGGCTACATCTCGCTTTGGTCCCTCCTGAGGATAAGGAGGGCAGAAATTTCAAGGTCCAAACATGCTGAGATGAAATTTTCTATTAATTAAAGTTTCCCTCCACTGAACTTTGGTCAGGCTGGTACATACAACTTCAGGTCAGAAGGAGGACCTCCTGGGAGTGGCAAATGCTTCATGCCATTGCCTAGAAAAGAAGCTGGGACCCTACTTTGCTGGGGGGCACAGAAAGGGGCATCTGTGTTATATATCTATGTTTTTAAAAATGGCTTCCACACACTGTCAGAATGAAGAATTGCTTCTGAAAACACCAGAGCAAGATGATCAGTAAGTAAATAACTATAGTAATTACTATTCCTCCTTGTGCCCTACTGCTGTCAGATATAGCCAGGAATCTTAGATAACTAAGCAGTATTGAGTATCTGACTGGTAGATGCATTTGGCTCTTTGGAAGACAGCAATGACCTAAACCCAGTGTTTTTAAGAAAAATATAAACACAGATTATTCTTTTGGTACTATCCACAAGCAAGTAAAAAAACCCTCACCCTCATCTGCTCACACATGATAATCTAGAACTGGTATAAATGGAAAAAGGTGGCTAGTTTATAGTCTTTTAGAAAAAAAAAATCTTCCTGCTAGTTAAACGACATATTCACTGTGTGGTGGTGATTTTTTAGTAAAACCTCATATTCTTCTCTTTTACACTGCTCAAAAGAAAAGTATCAAAACTAGAGTAGTTCCAATTCATCAATATTAGTAAATGAAACCTTTTGAATCCAGGCCCAACTTTTACATTTGCGGCTAGCAGTAACAAAAAATAGTAATTTCCTTGGTCTCAAATTTACCTTCTTTTAATATCTTGTACTAGTAATTAAAGGTTTTAAAAGCACACCATTCTGTTTCTCTTATTTAATAAAATCTGAAAGTTTGGTGAAAACAGCATTTCTCAGAAAAAAAAAATCATATATTACACATGAATATCACCACACTTCTAGTTATTTTGCTGACTATCAGATAATCTTATCTATGTAAGTGATTTATGATTCATGTATTTGGACAGGGAATGCATGATTCAAAAGTGGGCCCTTTTGCTGGAAAATTTGTTAATCATTTCTGCAGAGATATCTTACTACCCTAGGACTGCAGTCTTAGAAGAACGGACCTAGAACTTTGGCCTACACATGCAGCAGAACACTTTAATACTTTTAGCATATCAGTACAGTAACATTATACAACTTAAGCTGAAGCGTTACTAAGAGTTCCCGTCTATCTTATGAAACAAGAAATAATTTTACCACAAAGTAGAAACAGGAAAAAAAACGTATCAGTCATACTCAAGTCAGCAGTCTCTCAAGAAGCCATCTTTCTATATGGAGTTCTCTTCTGCAGCTGTACGATCCGGTGTTGTAACAGTTTGAGAGGAAAATTAGTGATGCTTAAAAACTACCCCCCCCCCCCCCCCCCCAAAAAACACCTAAAAAAAAATCCCAGAACCTTATTCTTAAAATGCATGTAGTGAGCATCTGCAGGGCATCAGGCATAAATTAGGAACAGGTAACACATTTCAGTACACTAAAAAAACCCCAAAGTCTAAATAGCATTTGGTGACGGGAGTCTGAAGACAGCCTTTTGTCAGTGTGAACGGGACTCCTAGAAACAGTGCCTCTCATTCAAAATTAAACCTCCTGACTTGCTCACCCGCAAAGTATCATGTATCCGTTCATGTATCTATTACACACTGGAGAGAGGCTCTGGGACATTAAACTGATTAAAGCATCCACCTAATTTTGAAGTTGATTTACATACATGAGTTAATACATAAAATGATAGAAAATACACCCACAATGGGGACACGCTCATTTGGTTTATATGGGATTTTGTTGAAATGGTGCACCCTCTTGTGGAAGTCTCTTAAATCAGTATAAGCCATGTAGATTTAATTAAGGCCAAAGGCAACACTTACCATGCATCCTTAACTAATACGAGCAATACAAACTGATTCATCTAATACCATGTAACTTTCGAGATTTTTTGAAGGCTAATTCTAAAATGCTGATGATTCTGGAACACATGGATCCTGCCACAAGGTAAGTAGTAATGTGTGGATGGCAGTGCTTTGTTTTTACTCCTTTAGGCTGACTCCTATTTAAACTAAACAGAATGGGAACGTTCCTTTATAATGCAGTGTTGGCCAACTAAAATCTAAACAGTTCTAAAATTAACAGCTAGTTCTATCTAACAGACAGGTAGTTTACTATCTACGTGCAAATAATGTCCATTCTTCAACCAAAAATTCCAACAAATTATTAAGGGACACCTGGAAGGTAACAGTACCGTAGTATTTTACATCTGAAAAAACAGCTAAAAGCTGCTCACTATAGCAAAGCTTCATTAGAGCTTTAGTTACCCAGTAAAACACTGATTCTACAAAGACCTGCAACACGCTTGAAAAGTTGAAGGTGTGAATGAAGATCTCAGTAGACATCCCTTGAAAAGGTCAAGACTTACAATATAAAAGGGAGAGGTAGTATAAATTTGACTGCCCTTTCTCCCAAGCTCTGCATGATTCAAACAGCAAGGAGGAAGATAGCAACATTCACATCTTAAATTAAAAATAAAATAAATTAACTGAAGAAGTTAACACTAAATTCAACACAACATTTTTCTTCTAAGATGCAGTAGATGAAGAACAAAAATCTGAAGCTCAGGAAGTATTGTTAATGTTCAAATCCTCAAACTTAATTGTGCTTCCTGAAAATGGCAATTATTCACAAACATATCACATGCATCCAATGGGCTAGGCATAGTTCCAGATCAGCTGTAGCAACACAGTCTAAGTTCTAACCCTGGTTAATGATACAAAACCATCTGGAAGAAAATGCGATGAGTCCTTCATTTTGCCTAATACATATGTAAGCAACCAACTAGAAGAGATGCACACATTGCTTTAGAAATCCTGCATGTCTTCCTTCAGTACTGCACAGCATACAGTTTGTCTCAGTGTTGACTCCCAAAGCCTCCCTGCTGTGGATATTCTGAGCAGCTGGATGGATACAGGCTGCAGAACACAAATAAAACCACAGCATTAGATAATACCATGCAGAAAACAGCAAAGTGATTGCTATATTCAGCAGATATTCTTTGTCTGAAATAGCCTTAAATGACTATGAGAAGGAGAGAGGCTCTGCTCTAAGTTTTAGAATGAGAATATGCATTTGAAAGATTATTTCTTTACGGAAGAATTATTGCGTGGGAGTACATTATAAATACTTTATTTCTAGAATTCAGCAATCTGCGTGTTGCTGAATTCAGCATTCCAGAAGGGTACAGGATACTGCTTTGCTATATTAACTCTGTTCATGAAGATTTTTTTCCTTTACATTTCCTAAGGTTTTTTAAATTAGGAAAAAAACGTAACTTGGAAGAATTTCCTTTAACAGATAGGTCCAGGTAGAGTCTAGCCATGATTGGCTAGCTAGAAAACACAAAGCTAATTCTGTTTTCTGTGGATGGATTAATCTCCAATCTATACCAATATGGCATGAAATAAATGAACCTGAATCAATTCTATCCAGAGCTAGCTCAAATCTGCACCACGTTCAAGATCACCACAGGCATGTAGCTATACTGCTGCTAAGAGCAGTTCTGTACAGCTGTGCCACAGAAGTTTTGAACCGCTTTCCCGTAACATGGGCTTTACATTAAGCTCAGTAGATCCAACCTGGAGAAGAACTAGACCACTGCAGACACCTGAGTGGCTGTCCGTAGTTAGCCTGGCTCCTGTCCTACTCATTAGGTCTAGCTCCACATCAGACTCCCTGGATCCAACACTGCTGCTGCAGAGCACACCTGCATATACCTGGACCTTGCTTCCTTGTGACAGATATCCTGTGAGAGCTTTCTGTCCCAGCTAGGAAGTGACGCTCTTCTTAGTGCTAGCGCTGCTACACCCAGCCTGACTCTTACAGAATCCTCAATATTAATATTAATTGGATTTCTTCTTATCTCCAGACTTTGTATTAAGTATACCTGAGCTCAATCATTACCTAAAGTTCTAAAGCTGGCTGGATATGACTCCTGTGTACTTCATTCTGTACAGACCATTATAGTGAAGTGGGTATTACCATGATGAGTTCAAATGTTTGTGATGTCCAAGGCTAGTCTGTGTTACGTATGATTACAAATAACCATTCAAAAGATGAAGTAGTCAGAAATATCCCCTTTTATTCACTCATCCAAACATTCTTCACATGATACTTCAGTTTCTAGTTCATCCTTCTTACTTTAGATATTAGCATTTTAGGAGCCATCAGCACATAGACAGCTAACTCGTCTGACTACACATTATAGGCCAAAATTTTCCTATGGCTAAGATTCAGAAGACGGTTACCGAACTTAAGGCTGCAGGAATGGGAAACCCCAGGGATAACTCACAGGTGGAAAGTGACACCAACCACCATGAGATCCTCCTACACTGCTAAAGGATGGAGCAGTAGTGGGTGGGTGCGAGGATGACACATTTCAGACTCAGAAATCCCATATGCCTGACTTCCTCCCACTAACAGGGATTCAGACTGCTGAATTGGACTGGCATAATCCCACTGCAGATCACCTGATACACCCCTAGTGTGGGGACTACATGCGAACTGCTTATAATCTGTGTGCTGTTAAAGAGACACAAGCTGACTATCCTACATTAAAATGATTGTTTCTGATTACCTGGCATTCTTTCTGCCTAAATATATAATCACAGGCAGCAACTAAATGGATGGGCCCAACAGGCAGCAAAAAACCTGGGCCCTACACCAGTGTTTCACTGCCTCAAGTCACACCCTTAGCTCATTTTGCTGTCCTACTGCCTATCAACTGTCTTCCACTCACACAAAACACAATTTGGTACGTCTGCTTACATTAAAGGCTCATTCATTCAACTTCCTCAGTCTCTCCTAATGCAGCCCTTGTGCTGAAGCATTAATGACACAGCTTCCACGTTTACTTTCACCCTGTATTCCTCCACCACATCATAAAAGGCCAGTGTGACCTGTAAGAAAGCTTACAGTACCTCCATGATAGGTGGCACACCCATCAAGAGTCCTCCTGAGCAGATGAAAGTTACAGTTCCTCAGTGGCCTCCACACAACAAATGGCTTGACTGCCATCCTCGGATCACATCTGGCTGGAAAGCATACAGGTGTAGTGTCAGTCTGCACAAATCTCCATAGGACCCAAAACAGGAGATTTTGTGCTTAACCAGAATAAAAAGTGAAAGATATGTCAAAGGATGAAATAAAACACCTTAATTTTGCATTTCCTGCTTTCAGAAGCTTTTATTTGGATTATCTGCGGGATACGCCTGCAGATGTCAAAGCAACAGGGGAACCAGACCTTGAAGTTCGATAAACAGATGCCCCAAATATTGAGTATTAGGTTCATTCTTACCTGTAGAGCTTAGTTATTTTCCAAATATTGCATTTGATATTGCTTTTAAAAAGCATGGTCAGTTCCATGCTCTATCTGGGATAAATGCTGAGCAAACCAGCCCCTGAGAATCTATTTACAGACATTATTTCATTCATTCGGTCTACACGCAGAAGAACCTATCAACCAAAACTTTAAAAATGCTAAAGGAGGAAACTGGAGCAGATGAGACCATTTCAAGACACCAAAAATGGGTCACATATGCTACGCTTAGCTCCCTTCAGAAACAGCAAGTGTCACAGAAATCCAGCAAATTCCAGCTTTTAGAAATTAAAGGCGAGCATAGCAATCCATTATTTCAATGCAACGTCCTCAGAAGGTAAAAGAGAACAGCTCATGAAGCAACAGCACTGGATAAAATGTGCTCTACTTTTTCACCTCAATGATTATTGCAACTGTCTTCCCTTTTCCTAACACAGAGAAGGATAACTCAGACATTCTCCTCCCCTTACAGAGTCACTGATTCTTCCCAAATTCATACCCAGATAAGAAAGCTATCCCCTCAAAACCGTGTCTGGAAACAACACTGCTTCAAGACAGTGCCATTCCTTACCAACGCCCAGACTGCCCCTCCAGCTGTGCTCTTTTGGAGGCTACATTCTAAACCACATCGAGGAACTGATTTGGCTGAAAAATAATACAGCCAGATTATGTCTCCAATTTTAAACCTCAGACACCACAGAATGCTTCAAAAAAAGCGCAGCACACAGAAGAATTGGAAAGCTTCTCATCCACCTAGTTCACACAAAAATAGCAGAAGCCACTCAGTATAGGAACATCACGCATGTTTATTCAAAGGCTTTTCTTTTGTATTTCAACAACGCCCTAGCAGCTGATCCAAAACTCAGAACACTAATGCCTTACTGCATGATAAATATCCATACATCCAAGTAAACACGGGGATTTCAGAATATTAGAAAAGTTCCATTTTGAACAAAGAGGGGGTTTTCAATCTTAATTATAGTGAAGCTTTTGCTCTGCTCTAATGTAATTCTTAGACATGGTTTAGTCCACTGACTCTGGAACGAATGCCATTGAGAAAGTTTGAATTTAGATTTAGATGTGAACGTGAAAACCTAGCAGTTTTCAAAACTATGGAATTTATTTCCCAACTAACAAGTGTTGGGGAGGAGCGGGGGAAACATGGAAATCTGTCCAGATTTCTTCTAGCCAGAATGAGGAGAATACACAATTTCCCCCTGAGAATTGCAATAGACAGCTGCAAGATTAAGTCTCAGTAATGAACTTTTTAGGCTGTATCTACACTACTAGGAAATGTTCTCAATTTCAGTCAATTACTTATGTTAAACAACAGAGTAGACAGAGGTCTTCCACATATGTGAAGTGAAATGGTTCAGCTAGAACAATTAAATAAGGGCAAAAGGAAGTGATCACCCCCAGAGGACTTGGCAGTGAAATGGTTACTGAAAGCAAATAATAGATATTGTTTCTGTGCTTAACAAAAACCCTTTCAGAGAAGCAAACAAAACCAGAATGGCTGGTAAGTAGACAGCAAAATTAATGGGTGCAAGGTCAGCCAAGTTTATGCTTTAGCTTTGGATGTAGGTTCACAATGTAGTTGCATATGGAAAATAAAAAGGTATTTTCATATGAATGGGATCATTCCTCTGGCTGCGGTATGATTTAAACTAAAATCCATATAGTACTAGCATATAGATAATGAACTGAAAAAGATGTAAGAGACTGCACAGATGCTTCAACTCCACAGTAAAACCTCAAATCCAGGGTAAACACTGACACAAGGCCAAAGGCACAATATCCTTTTCAGACTAACTTAAAAAGAGGAAAACATACACACCCCCAAGTATAACAGAATATACACCACTGGTACTATTGAAAAAAACACATGCAAGCATCTGGAGACAACATCAAAGAAATGAGACTCTCCTTTTCTGAAAGACAGTTGGACTCATTGCTGTCTTACATTCTAGAACCGGCTGAAATAAACAATTTTAAAATATCAGGTATCTCTTAAATATATCTCTGAAGATTTACTCTGACAAACTAATGTTATAAAAGCAAAGAACAGAGAGGGTGTATCAAAGTCCATGTTGAGAACATTTGTTTTGTTATAGAGATATTAAGGGTGTGCACTGTAATTCCACACAGCACACAATGTTCTATGTTACTTTTACGTACATGAATTGTACACCACCACAGAGATCAGCTATAATCACCACTGGGGTGACATGTATTTTAATCACAAATATTATTTTCTGTGGGACTCAGAGAGGATTCTTGCCAGTCAGTATTTCTTTTTGATACAACTGTTACTGTTGGAATGCGATAGTGATCACTATCCTGGAAAAGACACATTTCTGTCTGAAGGTTTTTAAGAATTCTTCTGTTAAACAAGATGTCAGCTACCATGGTAACTAACGACAGAGCAATTCACTTAGCCATAAGAAATATGGAATGTCCTAATATTGACACTAGATGACAGCAAAAATGGTCCTGTTTGGTCTGTTCACAAACAATGTATTAATCTCAAGAGAGTTTTTTCCACAGGTTTTGCAAGCTAAAAACAGTTATCAAGAGCTTTTGAACTAGATTAGAAGGACTGTATAAACCAGCAAGCTGTAAGAGCTTGTAATCTTTTCAGCAGAGCTATGCCAAGAAAGAACGGTAGCTCAAAGCAATACAGAATTTTCAATACTGTTAAGTCTTACTCGCAGAAACAATCTCTGTGCGTTCCCAAGGGTATAGGTAGACATAGCTGGGCAAGCGTAATCAGAATCTGACAGAAAGGTCACTGTACGCAACATGAAGAAACACAGCAAATATAGTTGGAAAGAACTGCTACACAAGATTCTGTAATATATTAATTCGATGGAATGCATAAATAAAAAGAGGGAGAGAGAGAAATAAACACATGTTCAGAAAGTTACTAACCAATGACCAATCAAGATGTTCAAGACTGTTGGCTACATAAGTACAGCTACATTATCTCTGGCATCCACCTTAGGAATGCCTAACTCCTCCCACCCCACACGCAGTCCAGACATCAGTTACATCCTAGGTATTCCTGCACTGACCTGTTGGAGACACACGGGAGAAAAGGAACCGTTACCAGGCCAGAACAACTCCTTATCACTGTATTGCTTTTTGCTACTGGAGCTACAAGGACTCATAGCTCTTCAGTCCTAGGGCACCTATTCCTGGTGCTGTTACAGTGACTAAAAGAGCCACCACATCAGCTCTCTGGTTCTGTTCTTGACCTACCTGAGGTTGCTCCCTGTCTGTGCTGTCTTACAGGATTTTCCCCTTCTGCACATTAGGGATTCTTTTAGGATTTTGACACCTAAAGGAAGACATGACACAAATTAACCAACTGAAAAAACGCTAGTAAGAAGTTACGGACTCATTAGAGGGTTTTTGGGATTTTTTTTTGGAAGATAGTCTTATTAATGAAAACCGTTCTTAGACCTTGGGACATTAAGATTCATATTAGCACAGAAGATGACAAATAAAACTTTGCTAAAGAGCAGACTTATTTACTGTAATTCACCTGCCTTGGAGATTCTACCTTCCAATCCGACACAAGTATGTTCTGGAGTCTGTACTTCACACAGATAAGTGACAACAATATAATAGACAACAAATCCTGCTGGGAAATACCACTGCCCTCATTTAAAATTTTCAGCTTGGTCCAGCTTAGAGATTTAGAGAAAAAGCGAGAGCAGTAAAGATAATCTGTGTATTTCCAGAATATTTATCACTGCTTCTGTGTTTTAGAAAGAAATTTGGTAAGAAACATGCTTCGTAAATTACAAAGGTAACAGCATTAATATTTCTATTATCAGGAGAACTTTCGCTTTTGGGTCATGGAGCCATTGTTCCTCTGATTTTGTTCCCAACAGCTTCTGAATGAGGATTCAGACAAGATGCAGTCAGCACAATGCCGATTTAGGCACTTAACAAAAACTTGAATTGTTTTCACAGAAATTGGTGGCCCGATTCACTTTTGGGGAAGCAACTATGACATACGTAAAGGGAATATGAAGCTTCAGTGACAGTTTCGTTGTATGCAGTGTTCTGCTTAAAGCTACAATTTGCCAGTGTCAGGATTTTTAAAAAAGCAAAGTGCTCATTTGTTTTTTCAAGAACATCTTTCATTACTTCACTGCCTAAACCAATGTCATACTTTGTCTTAATGGAGACACAGACGGTCCCCAGGCAGATTTTGTTCCAAAACAACAGCATCCTTCCCATGTAAACCCAAAACAAGAACAAAAAGTTAGACTTAATTACATTCCACCACAACGCAAAACAAATTTACCCAGATGATCAGAAGGAAGAAATCTGTGCAAGAACAGAGTTAATGATTACAGCTGAATCTTGAAACAATCTTAAACTTAATCTTTCCCATGGTTTCCAACTACTTTATACAACTCTAACAATGTTCTTTAATAAGAAAATTCTTATGATTGGTAACATTGATCAAATAGTGATGTTACCTACTACGCATTTAGTTTTAACGTGTTATACAAAGAAACCAAGACTGATCTCCACTCCTGTTGGAGTACCATCCTCGGTACAGATTTCAGAATGCCATCTAGTGGGCAAACAGCATTTCCCACCAGTGGAAGCCAGAAACAGCTGAAGCCATTTCAGAACAGGTTAATAAAACCCAGAGATGCAGGGCATAAGGAACAGAGACATTAGAAGGAAGGTTTTCAGAGGTATCCACATTTCATGTAACAGATACTCATCAAAAAGAAATAAATCAGTGACAGTCAGGCACATTTGCAAGTCCAGTGAAATACACACACGCATCTTCAGGTGCTTAAAGACCTTGAAGTAACAATCCACTGAAACATTGCTGATGACTTCAATGATTTCCACAGAGAAAATGATTTTTCATTTAAAAAGTCAGAATTCCTTATTAAAAAAAAAAAAATCCTATTTTTTCCATTTTAAGATAGCCACAGAAATATTTAAAAATGGAAAACATACAGCTCAATAATATTATAATCCAATTAGGTGTGGGAGCTACTACCAACTGCTCAACGGCATTAAAAGCATCTAGGAAGGACAATGCCTAAAGTTAGTATCTAGGCAGAGGAAAGCCATATATACTGGTTAATTGCAGCGACAGGGAGACACACACCACCTGCTGATTATGAATCCCATAGGACATACATTTCCCAGCAATGGAATACCCATCACTGGTACGTGACCTGTGGCATTACTCCTGACTGCGGGCAGGTACCACTGCCCACATGATGACGAGCAGGGGGTGGATGAGGGGGGAAGGCTGGGTCCCTGGCTGTGGCAGGTGGGGAGCTGCAGGTCCGCTTTCTGTGCACAGGCACGGCTGCCACCGTTGCAATTGATTGGTACTCACGGGTGTTTCTGCTGGTACTCAGAGCTCCTGCACTTCATCTGATCGGCTGATGTGTCGGCTAACCCAGCTTCTGAATCCCTGCTGTAGACGTATTTCCAAGCCAAGAAGGAAGGTCTCACTAGCAGAAGCGTAACTCCCATAGTTGCCTGTAGATATGACATTAGCGATATCATTCTGCTAGCACACTATGTTCAATACACTTTGAATCATGAAAATCCACTCTCAGTTTGGTCTTGAAAATTTATTACAAGGTCGAACAGCAGAGTCCTACTGCACTTAAATGTTCTCTAGATCTCTATCATAATGAATTATGACTTTTGATCATGTAACTTCATTTCCAGCTAGCATTTCCTCATTGCGTGCACCTCGTATCTTTTCTTGCAAGCAAAGAATATTAGTAACTGGGGGGAGATAAGTGGGAAGAATGACTTTGGTTAAAATTTAAAGAGATACACACTTTGTTAAATAGTTTCCTCAAAAATGTTACAAACATTAAGGAAAAAGCACTGTCCCAGGAGGCAAGGAGTGCTACAGTCACCCCAGGCCATCAGGGCAACGTCCCTAAAGCTGTATCACATCGGCAAGCCCTCCAGTTTCAAGCAAGACACTACTGTCAATCCCCCAAATTTCTGTGGGCTCCCACATGTTATTATCACAAACGGCAGATGGACCATTAAAAAAAGCTGTGCGGACCACTTCCTATGGCTTCCCAAGCTGGTGTGTGCGGGGGAGAGATTAGGGAACACTGCCGAAAGCTAAAACAATAAAGAAATGCTTTTCAGAAGTATAACTAGACTTGAATGCGTTAAAAAAGAACATCATGCCAACAGTTGTACCAATTCTACGGGAGCTGGAGTTTCCTTTTTTCCCAGGTGAGAAAAATATAAGGGGAAATACGCCGATTCCCTGTGGTGCTTCATTCCGTCCCCAAGTCAAACCGTTACAGCTTCAGCCGCCACGGCAGCCCCGGAGGGAGGGCGTCCTCCGGCATCCCCGAGGAGTACTCACTTGCCTCAGCCACCGGGACCCGCGCTCCCGCAGGCCGGCGGCCTCCCGTGCGCTGGGCCGCAGCGCCGGCCGGCTCCCGGGGCACCGCCGGTGCGGGGGGCGGGCGGGCGCCGCATCGGGGCGGGCGAAGGACCGGCGGGGCCGGGACCCGCCACGGAGGCGCGGCGCCTGTAGCGGCCGGGGGAATAACAGTCATAACGGTCGCAACGGCTGCACCACCCTCGCGCGCAAGAGAGGCGACGCCTTCCCACCGCCCGCACTCCCGTCCGCGCCACCGCCCCCCGGAAGTGCTGTGGGACGGGCCCGCCCCCGCCCCGCTGGCGGCCTGACCCGGAAGCAGTCGTGGTGCGCTGACTGTGCCAGGGCCCGCGTCCCGCCATGGCTCCCAAGGGCGGCCCCGGCGGGCGGCAGCAGTCGGAGGAGGATCTGCTCCTGCAGGACTTCAGCCGCAACCTCTCCGCCAAGTCCTCCGCGCTCTTCTTCGGCAACGCCTTCATCGTCTCCGCCATCCCCATCTGTGAGCAGCGGGGAGGCCCCGGGGGGGGCCCTGAGTCGGGGGGGGGGCGCGGCAGGCCCTGGGAAGGGGTAGCGGCAAGTCCTGAGGGGGAGCAGGGCCTCCCCGCAGCCCGCCTTGGGCTCCTGACCCGCTGCCGGGTGCGGGTAGGGGTCCTCGGGCTGCTGGGGCTTGCCTTGCCCCGGGCCTGGCCGGCTTTGAGCCGACCCCAGGCGGGATTATCTCGGCTGCCTCCGTGCCGTGTTATATCCAGCTTCGAAGCCGGTCCTGCTTGGAACAGCGGGCAGGGAGGTTGTTCTCTGGTTTGTAAAGGTGGGCGAGCTGCTGGTGGAACACTGACGTGTCAGCATCGGCGCTGCGTGAAGCTGGCAGGCTGTCTGCGCTGGGCTGCTTCTCAGCCAAGTTTGACGTGGTCTTGTAAGGCCCCTTTCAGCCAAAAGCAAAGCAGATTTCTCTGTTCGAAAGTATTTTTTAATGTTGTTCGGAGACCCCCCAAGTGATTTTGCAGGAACTGGCTTTGGTCTGGCAGAGCTAGCATAGGACTCCTGTGGGGACATTTTTCTTTGAGAGAGAAACCACTCAAAATGGTTGTTTTTTCTTTTTTTTCTTTTAAGGGCTTTACTGGAGGATATGGCATATGGATCTTGTTCAGTCTGCAGTCCTGTATAGTGTAATGACCCTCATCAGTACCTATCTAGTTGCTTTTGCATATAAGAACGTCAAGTTTGTTCTCAAACATAAGTAAGTTTGGTGGCTATTTGAAATAGAATTTATTATTAAATAATTTAGCAAAACCAGGATTTACAACATTTTTTTTATGAATAAGACTGTCTGAAATGTTACTCCAAAAACTATTTTACCCAGAAGTATCTCCTAATTGGTTTCTGTCATCTCTCTTGTAATTACGGAACAGACTAGCCTTGTCAGCTAAGTGTACAATAAAATAGCAAAACTATCTTCATTCTCAGTGGGTGTTGCCACAAACTATATTTGACTAATACTTTTAGTAATTTGATTATTACTTGTTGTCCCTTCAACTTGGCAAAACTGTTCAGTGTTTTGGCAAAGTATTATTCTTCACTGTAAATACAACTTCCTATAACCCCGGGGTTTTTTATTTTCATTTTTCAACTTAAATGGTGTTTCTTACAGAGTAGCACAGAAAAGAGAAGACGCTGTTTCCAAAGAAGTTACTCGCAAGCTGTCTGAGGCAGACAATAGGAAGATGTCTCGCAAGGAGAAGGATGAAAGGTAATCCTCTTTGTTCTCTTCTTTCTCTCCCTTGCTGTAATACTGCCTGGTATCTTTAAGGCTCCGGGTAGAATATTAGGGACTGTTGCTTGGCCACTGGGTTTTTTCTGTATTCTGGTAAGTAGAAGCTGTAGTGTCAGCTCTTTGTTCATCTATAAAGCCTTTTTGAGGCAAGTTATGAAAGGTCTCAAACATTGAAACCTTTATCAATAAGGTCCTATAAGCCAACGTCTCTGTCCTTGAGCTGCAAAGCAAAACAGCTAATTGTACAGGCCTTCTAATAACTCTCTGAAGAGTAAACATCACGGCTGTCTTCAGAAATAAGAAAAGCTCTTTTTTTTCAAGGACAGGCTAGCGCAATGTATTTTGCATAGTGACATGCAAGTTCCTTCAGAATAACATTTCCATATACTGCTGGACTGCACTGCTAATCACTGGTTGTACTTGTTACCCCTCATGGTTATAACTGGCACGTCTCAGTATGCAGATTTCCAATTGAATAGCTCATACTAATACCCAGGCTATGCCCGATGAGCGTATCGGGAAGCACTTAGTATTAGAGTAGATGCCCATTATGTACAAGACACAAGGACATGAACTGTCAGCTCTTTGGAGCAAAAAGCCGTATCTTCCCTTCTAATTGCCAGGCACGCTGGTAGCATCTAACAGATACGAACTCACAAAAAGTGTTATTTATAAAGGGCTAGTTTTGATATGCCTGGTAGGAGAACAAGCGTAAGTCACGTAAGTGTACAAGTGCATAGTATATGCAGGGTTTTGTCTTTAACTAATGAGTTGACTGGTAGTTGTTGCTGCGCTCTGTCTTTTAGAAGCTGGCTATAACAAGAGCAGCAGTATGTGGTGTCAGTTGCTTCATAATGGTGGGTGTGCCAGAATATGCATTGATTTAAATATGCCTGAAATAATGTCTCTACTTGTTCATAGAATTCTGTGGAAGAAAAATGAAGTTGCAGATTATGAAGCAACAACTTTTTCCATCTTCTACAACAATACTCTCTTTCTGGTCTTGGTCATCATTGCTTCATTTTTTGTGCTGAAGAACTTCAACCCCACTGTGTATCCTTTATTACCACGTTTGAAACAACCAGAGTCCTACTCCTATTTGTTGTCATTAGTAGCTATGTTTGCCATGCGTGTTGTGAGATTACTCTGATAGGTGCAGTTCATTGTAGTACCTCAACTTAGAAACACTATAACATAAAAACAGAGATTACAAAAAAAAAATCTCCCAATCATGTAAAAGTTTAACATCTGACACGAGATGTTTTAAGGATATCACTTGGGCAATATACAGAAATTCCTATGGCTTTGCCATTTCAGTTGTAATTGTGGAATGAGGAGGCAGCTCATGTTCTTATAGAAACACTGCGTCAGTGTTAGTTGCCAGGTGCTCTTACGTTACAGGATTGTTTAGTTTCAGTAACTTCACAAGTAAAATTTTTTGTTACTGAAGTAAATAAGTACTGCCAATCAGGGCTGCATATGTTAATTAAAGATCTGCAGTATTTAACAGTATTTATAGCTAGTTTTAAAAGAACAGGCTAAACTTTATGGGTATCTTAATTTTGAAGTTAAGTACGTTTCAATGTCCTGCTAACAGCCTTGATTGTAAGCTGTATTTTAGGTTACAATGTTGCAATTTTAAAACTCCTACAGAGAAAGACCATTTCAATTCCTTGTTTTTCATAAAACTTCTACTAAATGTTCTGTACAAAAGAAGTGGTATCTTTACAAGTATATGTCCTTAACCTTTTCCCTACAGAAACTATATTCTTTCTATAAGTGCTTCATCTGGACTGATTGCTCTGCTATCTACAGGATCCAAGTAGACAAAAAAACCCCACAGCAATTTATTTCTGTGAGAGGGTTCAACTGCCATACAAAAGTTTAAGGGTGGAATAGGAATACATTATTTTTTTTTATAGTGTGACTGCTTGAGGGTATGGGGGGGAGGGTTTGAATCCAAAATGATTGAATTATATTTACTTTGGTATCTTTACATGGTATTATTCAATAATTGAATTAATTAATTTTTTTACTTATCAACAAAAGGAAATGGTGTGTGAGCAGTTACCAAACATAACCTTTCTGAAGCACTGCATAGGTGTGATGGTACTACAGACTATTAGACAAGTACACCGTAAGGGACTGCTACACAGCAGCACAAACGGTTGTACTTAAAACCTGTAACAGAATTCCCCTGTAAGTTTGGTGACTGGTGTAAGAGCCAAACTCACTGATCATAAAAAGTGACAATCTACCATTTATCATTGTAACTTGAAAAGTTTTAATAAAAAGGAGGCTTTTTTGTCATTTAATTCCTTGTATTTCCATTCTTAATTTTTAAAAAATGGGTATTTTCATGGGCAAGCAGTGTGTGTAGGTTTGTCAACTCTTTCTGCTTCCAGAGGAGAGGAGTCTTCTACAAGTCAGCATATGTATTGTTTTCATTGGAAGTACTCCTCATTTTTAAGTAACTTGGAGTCAGGACAAAACCTAGTGTCTCCTAGAAAAATACTTCTGAAGTGGTTTCAATGTACTTTTTTTTTCATTCATCTCTAAAGTTGTAAATAAAAAAAAAAAAAACCACCAACCTGCCAGTTTTCCTGGCACAGCTTAACAAAAATGCTTTAGCTGGCTTTGTATAATGGGTTTATCAGACAATCCTTTTGCTTTTTTTCATGCTGTCATCAGTGAAGCAGCTGTTACGTTAAATGCTAAACTCTACTACTATTAATGGAATCGTATTGTAGAAGTTACAGATTTTGCCATTGCAGACTTGGAATCCTAAACAGGGAAGAAAGAGAAAGCTTAATCAGATTTAATATAACAATTACTTTGCTAATCTTTACATAAATACAAATCTTAATGAAGTAAAATATGGTAAAATGAAGATTCTGAAATGCAGGAGACGGTGTATCATCTGGCTTCCCTTAGAGTATGCTGAGTTTGTAATGTCTCTATTTCTGACAAATGCAACCAGGACAGTCTCACAAAACCGTTACCTAATTACCCAGTGCCTGCTGACTATTACAATACTTCTCTCTTCGGCATCCTTTGGGATTGGGGTTAGATGAGGGTCTTCAATCTCAACTCTCCACTGCATAATTTACTTTTACTTTGCTTCCCAGTAAAGGTAATACTATGCATGTGCTTACATCATGAAAATTCCAGTGGTTTTGGTGCACTTTAGAGCTGCCGCTGAAATTACTTTTCTGATCAGTCATTTAACACTCTTCAAATTAACTTGATTGTTTTCCCTCAAAATATGTGGGTTTTTCTTTATTGCTTCCGCCTGCTTATTTGCTACTGAAAGGAGCCTTTCCATATTGCTTGCATAATTTTACTTTCCTTGGCCTATCACTTATTATAAAGGATATAATTTGTGTGTATTTTAGTCTAAGTATTTAGCACATGTAAAACAAATTTCTAACAAACTTCTATAAATGGTCAGAATCAAACATAAGGCCAAGCTGACCGCTCTGTAAGCAACAGGACTTGAATGTTGCTGTTTTGCTGGTCAGTAGTGATTTGCTCAGCTCCTACCAAAAGTACACAGTACTTAAATTCAGACAGGTGAACAGACAATGCGAATATATTCATTTTACTTGTCAGCGTTGGTAGGGATAAGACTGACCTATCGGACGTTTTAGAAAGTGGCAGGCATATTTTCCAGGAAGTCTGCCGTCTAGTGAAAAGTCATTTGAAGCAGCACTTTCTTCTGCTATTAATTACTGTCAGTTCGCTGAGTCTTTTATTAACAGCTTTTCATCCTACCTTAGTTTTTTGGTATTGACAGTTGCTGAAGCCTGGAGCATAGTGTGTGTGTCAGCATTTTTCTGGAGGGAGAACTTTGACAGCCTGAAACAAAAGTGGGTGGGTTGGTTGGTTGGGTTGTTTCCTACGAAACCCTAGTCTTTTCAGTGGACTTCTTCACAGAAAAGCACTGGGGGGTGTTTGTCGTTGTTTTGGATTTTTGTTTGCTTTTGAGGTTGGTTGGTTGTTTTTTCCCTTGCAATCCCCACTACAAGTTGCATGCAGTTTCTTCAGTATAATGCTGAAGGTTAGCCTAAAGCTAGGCTACCGCTTGGCGCCCCATTGCCCTCAGAGCATTAGGCAAGCTGACTTTTAAGCTTTTGCTCTAAGTAAGGGACAATGCCATCTCATTGTCAATTAAAAAAAAAAGGTTGGGAATTAACATTTTTAATACGTTGTTGGATTCCATGTATCTGAGAAGGTGAAGAAAGAACATTAAATTGTACCTCCAGAGGTAAGAAAAGGAACTAGTCTGCTACTGGGAAAATAATTACACTGTTAAAATAATAAAGGTATTAACTGTATAATGGTCAAAGCCTTTGTGCTGCCTGTGAAGCAGATTTTGAAATACTTAAATAGCTAATTTTCACAGCTTATACTGCAAAGTTAGGGGACATGGCCCAGAGCAGTGAAAGTAATACTGGGGAGGTGAGAAGTGCTTTGGTGGTGGTCTCCACCTCAGCTAGCTGTGCCTGACCAGCCCAGTGTCATTTTGGAGAGGCTGGTGACTGAGGTGCCGTGGGATTTCAGTGAACTGTCAGGGGGACATTGATGTTGTGCTTATTTCAGGCCAAAATGTTATATAGGACTGATGTCTGCCTTAGGAGACTAACTTCTAGAAGTACCTTCTCCGAGATGCGCAGCCAGACCAGACCAGACCTTGGCTCCCCAGCTGTACCCACTCCTCTGGCCCAAGGTCATTGTCCCTTGCCCAACCTGGCTACAGCTGAAGATCAGTGTTTCCCTGTGGAACGACACATATCCATTTTCAGCATAAACCATTGCTGTTTCAAAATCAGTCTCACTATTAGTAACGGGTCTCTAAGTATAAAATTAGATGCACAAAATGCTTTTATTGTGTCCAAGCAGAAGTCAAAGTCAGACTGCATTTCTGGATATACAGCAGCTAAGTTCATTTACACATACCATAGCTCATTGGATTAAATACAGGAGAAGACAACTCAAGTATTGGTTCACGTGGCCCCCTGAATGCTGCACGCCCTGCAGATATCCTGGAGTTAAGGGGACTAGAATACAAGGGTCCTACAAATACTGTATATAGCTGTACCCCCTAGGAAGTATGTGCCCAAAGTACGTGATTCAATACGGGTGAGAAATACTTACTGAAATCATAGGTGCGTTTTACAAAGCAAACTCATGGTAAAATACGATGTGGTTCTTGAGATGGGCAAATTAATATGTAAGTGCTTACTATCAACTCCTGTAGAGGGATGAAATGCTCACAAAAACCCCTACCTGTTTAAAATGTGTCTTAAAAATACTATGCATTTACTTATGCCCGATTCCAGAACAAGTTACAGCAATATGACCTTCCACCAAAGTACGCACCTGATTTTTTCTGGTATTTTTCAGCAGCTATGTATTATATATAATTATCTATATCGTTAAAAGCTCATTAATATTGAAATTTGCAATACCTATGTCTACAAGCAGGCAGAAGTAGAGGCAGGTTTCTACAGATGCAAACCCCAATATTTTATCATGGATTTCTTGGTTTAAGGTTTAAGTAGAATTAGAATTTTGCAAACAGCCATTGTTTTTATTAACCTGACGTGCATGTTTGGATTTTCTAACTGTGCTCTTCTGGCTTGTACTCAGAAATACTTCCCAGGAGTGCTCCACAGCTGAAATAATTGTATACTTAGGAGTTGAGCTATCTAATTTCTAACTAATTCTCTGTCTTACATCCTTTATTCAACTACAAACGAAATCTAAAGCATATATTCAGCATAAAAAAGAAAACGGAAAATTTAAGCTTGCCCCTTCTATCTGTTAACCTGAAGAAACTTTATAGTTGAGATTTCCCAAATGTGGATTTATTAAAACCTTAAGTTGTATCTGGCTTTTCTTCATTGAAAAAATAGATCTGTACATCCTCCTTTAATTACCAAGTACCTGAAGGTTATAAATTATTTTTTGCTTTACAAGTGTTTTTCACAGCACAAGCATGAGGTGCTAAGAGTAAAGTAAAAATTAATGAATTCAGTCGAAGGTAAGAAAATACAAGATTATTCTTGGTTAGAAGAGAGATCAACTGTGCTTTTAAATTTCACTGCAGATTAGTAGGAATAGCACACATCTCGAAGGATCCAGTGACAGTAGACACCGAGCAGCAAGCTGCTGAATGATTCTCATGACCGGATATTAACTCGGGGCTGTACTTCTGTACACAGCACTTTTTAAACCATGCAGTCCAGGTAATTCATGCATTGCATTATGATCGGTAGTCCTTCTTGGTGTAGGGCTTATTTCCCAGAATATTATCTATTTCGTTTACAATATGGGATGTCATCTTTGGAAGGACCTAGGGGTAGAAGAAAACTGATGTTTAATCAAGCTTCCATTAAAGGTTTTTCCAAATTTAAATCTAGATTTTATCAAATAATGTTTCCTCTGTTTTTTCTGTGTGACGGATATTCAAACATTCATCTGATACCTTTCTCCCTTAAAGAAAAAACTACTGTAGTATCTTTACCTTGTGAGAGAATCACAGAAGTGCTCCTAAATTTTACGTGCACAATATTACTCGGCTGCAGCGGAAAGCGAGCTGGTAGCAAGAACATCAGCGGAAGATTTTATTGTGAGAAGCAACAGAGAATAATTAAGGTGGGTGCAAGTGACACGTGCCCTGTGGAAGACTTGGTGCAGAATATATCACAACATGTCCTGGAGTCAGGTCGCTCGCTTTTTCAGATACATTAAACCTGCTGATGCCACCCTCTTGTTGCTGGATACGGCTATAACTACCACAAATGGTGGTAAGTCATGGTGACGCACCATAGGTTTGCCTAATTAATGTGTGTAACTAGAACGGGAAGATGCCTGAAACAAAATACGAAGTATTAAAACTCTATTAAGAGAACAAGGGCACTAGTCTCAAGGTATGCTGGTGTTACTCCCAAAGGGAGCTGGGCAGTAGCTAACCCCCCACCTCTGTTGAGGTGCCACCACCACCTGCACTTGCCTGTATGGCTCCGAGATTCTCTATCAGCTGCTCTGGGTTGGAAGATCCTAGAAGAACAGAGCTCACCCCCTCGTTTCTCAGGCACCATGCTGGGAATAAAGTCACAAGATGGTCAGGAACATGGGCTTCACAACACGGCATTACTCCAGATCCTAATGTTTGTCAGAGCTTCTATCTCTATTTGAAAAATAATGACAACATTATTTGTCTCAACCTTCACTCCTCAACCGGTACTACCAGGAGGAAGATGCACAGATCAGATAACAAACCACATAGCAGATCTTCCAGCATCCCATCTGACCCTGGTCCCTGGGCCAGCAGTGGTCATAATTGTGGGGTTTGGTTTTTCCCTATCACAAATCACAGGGATTCACCTCTTGGCTATTTGAACCAGCGATCATTTTTCTAACAGGCATGTGTGGTATTTTTCAGCCTTGGCTCTCAGCAGCACAAAGATAATGACTAAAAAAAAAAAAAACCAAACCTTTTTAAAAAGTAGCACTCTCTTGTGTCCGTCAGCCCAGTGCACCGAACAATTGATGGCTTCCACCTGGGGACGGACTGCTCAGAGAACCAGGCAGGTTGGGGTTGGACCCCTGATGATGGCCCAAGATACGCTAGCCCTCCTGTCAATCAAAGCCTGATGATGATGCTGGAAACAATCTTATTTTAAGTAATTTTTAACTTTACTGCTCAAAAAAACCCCCAACCCACGTTATTTTTGTGTGAGGATAACGGAGCAGGGGTTACATCAAAAGCAATACATGGCATTTTAATGTCCTACAGTGGGTTTTAGAATAGAGTAGAATAGAATATTTCAGTTGTAAAGGACCTACAACAATCAACTAGTCCAACTGCCTGACCACTTCAGGGCTGACCAAAAGTTAAAGCATATTTTATTTTGTTCTTTTACTGTGTTCCTTGAAACGCATTAGCCTTCTCCTAGTGAGGTGTTGCATTGCCCATCTTCAGTGTTTCTAGCATTTTGTTCCATAACTCCTGATAGTAAACAATCATTTAAAAGTTTTAAATAAAAAAATAGATCTACAGATAGAGGCAAAGACAAAGCCATCCTTTGTCCTATTTGAAAGACAACACGTCTTTTCCTGTGTAACCGTTTACCTAACCATCACTGATACTTCAACAAATGATGGCAGCACTAACAGTACCTGTCGCTTTAGGGGCTGGTGCAAGATTTCACCTGCACTCGTCTCAACAACCCATAAGGCACAAACATTCTGTCTGCACCTGAGAGTCTTGCCCTTCGCACTACGAGGATGCGAGCTAGGTGATGCACTTGTGACAGCAGCAAAGGACGAAGGCACAGGGACCCTCCTCTCCCATCCCATCACCTACCGACGGCCAGCTGAGGCAGCGTGCACCCGAGGCGCTCGGCGATGGGCGACAGGTCTTTCAGCTTCACCTGCTGCTTTCTGCCTTCCTCGCTTATGATTTTCTCTTTCAGCCACTGGTAGCACTGGAGGTGAATTACATTGCAATCGACTGTTAGCTTTAATCTTCCAAAATGGAAAGCTTAAGGCAATTATAAACAGCTCTTAAAAAGTCACATCCAACCCAGGAGGTAATTGAGGCTGAATAACACAATGCTTTGCTACCCGAAGCAATTACGACAGGACCAGGATGTCTCCTGTGAGAGCCTATGTCTGTATCTCTCTGGCTTTATGCAACTGATGGACTCGGTCTGGAACCTGGAACCTCCTCAGTTTTATTTTTGGACAACTGGATCCCATCACAGAGTGGAAAAAAGTGAAATATTAGTCAACTTGAGAAGATTTTGACACCCCACCCCCCAAAAAAAAAATTGAGAACATCTGATCTTGTTCAAGCTTTACTATTACTGGTTAGGATTAGAAAATTAATTAAACAAAGCTGAGATTTCAGTTCTCCCAACTCCAGACTTGAAACTTGATTCTGCTTCACTCTCATCAATTTAATTTGGATCCCTCTCTGCAATGCTACCTTCTTAGCTAGCTTTTACCAAATATTAATAATATATTTTATTTTGGAAAAAAAATCACAAATGCAATGAAATACCACGTTTGAAAATGCTGCCCTTTGTAAGCAAGTCAGTGTAGACTGTGTCTTTCCTTTAAAAAGCACCAAGCTGAGCAAAAACCAGCACAGGGACGTACATCAGTCTGCTGGCACTTGTCACTGCTGGCATTGGCTTTTGCCCATCAGCTGACACAGAGCCTCAAATACCGTTTTGGTTGGGTTTTTTTTTCCCAAATCCGTGACATTTTAATGCTCTGCTGTTTTTCAAACCATTAAATAATATGCCTGCCACAGGCATGAGATGGGAGGAGACCCCATACACCCCACAAAAGTAAAATCAGGATAATTGTGGGAGAAACCAAGTGCTATGGTGACACTGCAACACTAAACCTGTCAGAGAGGGCTGCTGCCCTGCCCGGCAAAGGGCAGAACCACCGAGCACCCACAGGTTTCACAGGGTGCTGGGGGTCTGCCCTGCCTGCGGGGCTCCCTGGAGGGATGCTGCGGGGCTGAGCTCCCCCGCCATGCACTTGCTGCCTGGTAGGCTGGTGCCCAGGGAAGGGTGGGCAGAAAAATAACGTCCAAGTTTGTTTTACCCACTGTGTGTGGTTAAGGGGTTTTGAAGTCACAGCGGCTGTATCGATTAACATTAGCTGGGAGCATCAAGCACAACAGAAACCCTGGGCTTGTGCGTTCTCGTTGATGATGTCCGGGCAATGTAAGGGTGGCCATGCATCCTTCTGCAGAGCGCCCGCAGAGCCTGGCTCCAGTCGCATGCTGCCCCACAACCAGCTCACAGCCATCAGCTCACTGCGGTGGGGAACCTGAAGCATCTTTATAACCCAGATTCTCTTGCACTTTGGAGTGTGGTTGCCAGAGAAACCAAGCTGATCTATCAACACAGCAGCACACAGGCCAGCCTTCTCATGAGGGATGTGTTTTCCCTTTTTTTCCTGCACTCACAGAAACAGCGCATCTACTTTTCTCAAACATGCAACAATAAAATACCTTTAGTGCAGCCCTTGAGCTTTCAGGGACCCCATTGCCGTATTTCCCTGAGATGATCCCACAGGCTAGTGGAGACCACGTCATTGCTCCGACCCCTGCAGAGAAAGATTTTTAGGGTACTGGAGAAATCAGAGTTGTATCAAAAAATAAGACTTTTAGTTAAAAAAAAACCCAGAAAAGCAAAACAATTGCTGCTTGTTCCTATTGCCGCTGTCAGCGATGTTCAGTCAGTGTCTTCTGGGAAGATGCTGCTGATGCCCTTAAGGAAGACACTGACTAGCTTATTCATCCAAAACCTTATTGTGAGAGCCTCCAGCCCCATCCTGGCTCCTGCTGCAGCAAAGTACCTGAACTCCTGCTTCTCAGCCCAGGCATCTCCCACACCCATGCTGCCTTGAGTCTCAAAGAGTAAGAAGCAGCCATGGCAATTAGCACCTATTTCTATCAGAGGCACGGTAAACCAGTTTTTCTTTTAGGTCATTAGATAGATACTTGTCTGCCTCCTTCAGATCCAGGGGAGGAGAGCACTGTTCCCATCTAAAGCCCCAGGTCAGCATGCTCTGTATTTCCTTCTGCAAATGAAATAGCCGAAAGGCCCAGCAGTCTCAGTCTTACCTATTTTATGATATAATTCCGGCAGCTGAACCTCCACTTTCTCTCTTTGGAAAAGGTGGTATTCAGCTTGTTCACACACGGGTGGTATCATGTTAAACTGCCTGGCTACGGAGTAGGCTTCCTGGAGAAAAGAAATCAGTAGATAAAATACTTCATTAAGTAAAAGCATCTTGCGGGACATAACCTACCAGCCAACACTCCTTGAGTGTGCAGGTGCCAACGAACTCAAGTTTTGCTATTCCTTAGCAAGGCCACGCACATCCCCGTGAAGGCCTCTGTGCAGAGGCAGAAACACAGCCCCATCCCTGCCTGTGCTGCTTCCCCACTGCCCCTGCGCCCGCCACAGCAGGGCACGTACCTGCCTTCTGCCTCCTCCAGCCGAAAGCTGCCTTCAGTGCCAGCGCAGCGACAAGCCAAACAACTTCCCAGCTGGGATGGTTGGTGCCGAGCTTGTTTATCGTGTTTTGACCCCACTGCAAAAAGCAGGGACCGGCAGGATGCTCCTGGCATCTCTTAGAATCACAGAATGGTTTGGGTTGGAAGGGACCTTTCAAGGTCATCTAGTCCAAGCCCCCTGCAATGAGCAGGGACATCTTCAACTAGATCAGGTTGCTCAGAGCCCCGTCCAGCCTGACCTTGAATGTTTCCAGGGATGGGGCTTCTACCACCTCTCCAGGCAACAACAAATGCTTCTGACAAGGCATTAAGGATGAGCTGTCAGGACGCTGGTTCCCCCAGTCTGGGTTTTTTCAGGTAAAGCCCGTTACAAGGTCCCTGCGGCTGAGCAGGGATATTTCCCATCTGCACCTCTGGACATGACACGTGCAGAGCGGTGCCACCCACGGGGGCTTCTCCCCTGCACAGGGACCGTTTCCACCACAGCAGCAGCTCTGACAGTCCCGTGGGTCATGGAGCTGCTGCCGGGAGCCACGTCTTCAACGGGGCATCAGTGGCCATGGGCACGGACATCAAACAGGCGCTTTACCAAAAGTCTTGAAGTCAGCCAAATAAAACCAAAGTGAAACAAACCCCAATTAAATGAGCCAAGACACCCAAACTCCCAAACAACTATATCAGTCCATCTTCTCCTAATTAACATTGGGCTCATTCCATAACAGGTTTTAAAATTAATTTAGGTGAAAAGATGCTGGATGGAGTAAAACGCAAACATCCCCAGCCCAGACACATTTGTGGTTCAGCTCCCAGTGTGGCTTTCAGCAGACTTTGCAGCCTGGAAGCGGAATTACCAAGTGTCAATGCTTTCCCAAAAATCGACTTTACCATGATCTCCATAGCGCTCCAGCGTGACGTTCCCCAGTACATCGCCATACCTTGGTTTATTACATGTGTCATCGCTCGGACAATTTCTAAAGGAGGGAAAAAAGAAGTATGAGAACTGCACAGAAGCCAATTTTTCAGCACCGAATCCTCCCAAAGCCACATATAAATGCCAAGTACACCGACAAGCCTGAGCAGCTTTGCATTAAACACTACTTCTGTTGTGTTCTCTTGCTTGAGCATGGATGAAAAAGCATTGACAGTGCGAATGTAAAGAATTTTATCCTGCAGTTGTTTAAAAACTGCTTTTACCAACTGGCTATTACCTACCACTGCCTTATGATAATAATACTTTTAAAATTTAACACAAGAGGGCAGCACAGTCAAAAAATACACTAAAAAATTAAATTTATTTTAAAATTTGTTTACTAAAAGCATATATTAGGTCCTGCTTCTTTTTACTAGGAATATTAGGATGCTGGGGATAAAATTACAAAACTGGGTAATTGAACCCTGGTCCGCCAAGGGCCCCGCCGCTCGCGGGAGGAGCAGGCGGCACCTCTGCGACACCCGGCGCAGCTCCTTAGCACAGCAGTCCCATGGTCCTCGTTTTCTTTTGGGAAGATAGAAGCCTGCAAGGCTACATGCTCAAGGTCAGGATCTTTAATTTCCATCCATCAGACCTTTGCTGAGCAGCCCTGCCTTCTGCGGCAGGGGGAGAAAACCCATCATAAACTTTAGTTTGCAAGAAAAGGAGAAAAAAATTGTCTATCCCTCACAGTTCCCAGGGGGTTACAGAGCCTGGTAGGATGCCTTGCTAATGCTGTAAGGAAAATAGCCCCTGCTTACTGTTTGCAGCTCATTTTTAAGCTTGATTTCTCCCTGGGAGCAGCCTGCTGGGTACATGGCATTGCAGGAGGCCCAGGCAGTGCCCATCGCAACTCTGCTGCAAGAAGAGCCGGGGACTGAGAGGAGTCCCCAGGACTGAGCGGGGTCCCCAGGGTGGGAGGGTCTGGGGACTGGTGGGGTCTGCAGGCCTGGGGACACAGTCCTCACAAGCAACCATAAGAGCATATATAATTGCCCCAGCTGCTGTAATAAATTCATATTTCTTATTGAGCTTCAGCACTCCCTGCCCTTTGGAGCCAAGCAGCGGCTGCCAGGGCACTGGCACTATGCTGGCCACTAACAGCACATCATGTAAACGGACAAAAATGGGCTAAACTCACTCTGAGAAGCAAAAGAAAATAGTACTTAGTCACCACGCTCAGTGCCACACGAGGGACCTCACAGTCAGCGGGTCCTGCTGTATCTCAGTGAGCTCTTCCCTTGGGAAAGCAGCAAGGACCTGATAGTCCACAGCTACACCATGAATTTCTGACCCATTAAACTATGGTGAAACAACTCCAGTTGGACGCAGGGCTGCGTGGAAAAGCCCTGTGTGTTCATTACATCCCTTGGCGTGTCTGCTGTTACTTGGACAATGACTCTGGGCATCGCTGTCTCAAGATCAAGATGAGCTGCCTTTTATATCATGAGGATTCTCGTCCTATTTATAGAAAGAAAAAAAAAAAAAAAAAGGAGCTTGGCAGAGGGGAGATTACACTGCCAATCTTGATGTTATTGTGAGATTTTTTCTGCAGGCAGCGACAAGCAGCTAAAGATGATGAAGTCTCCATTTATAACCTCGGAGGGCTGTACAAGAGACACAATGCCTCTTGTGCTGGGCTTCTGCCTTCCCACTGAAAAAGGAGATTTCCTCTCCAGGGAAACGTTGGCTTGAGGAGTTTTTTCCCCGATGAAGAGTAGAGTTCAAATGCCAGATATTGTTTTCTTTTTTTTTCCTTCTTCTTCGTTTTGGCCAAAGCCATACTTTTCTCTATTTCTAAACATTTTATTCTCTGGCATGTACTAGTCCAACAAAATACCCTGTTATCAAGCAGCTTCCCTGCTACCCGCAGGCGTGCTGTGTGTGACGGGCAGCTGTACGGCAATCCCTCCCTCCTCAGCAGCGCCAGGTTCTCACTGGGTTTAGTTTTCTATTTTTGCCATGCTACCATTTAGGAATTTAGATAAGCATTTCATCATATGCCTCTTACACATTTTGGTCCATAGTTGTTTTCATTTCTCCCACATCTACTCCTTTCAAGAAAAACTGAAGTCAACTCAGAAAAGATATCTATATAGCTATATCTATATATCTTCCTGTTTACCAGGGACTGCTCCCATGGGTATGGCGATGGGATGGTTTGTGAAGAGCATGTGCCTGGATCGCTCAGTCTGCCAGCTGGATGGCAGAAATGACATCACTTAAGAAGGGGAGATTTTTTTTAAACGTAAATGAATGTTTCAAAACCTGGAAAACAGCCTCCAGCAGCATAATAATAATTTTTGAAGTAGCTTAAAGTTCCCTAATAGGAACCATGTCACCTTCCCCACCTGCTTGCCAGGGCTGGGGCTGCCTGTGCAGTGGGCGCCCCGTGCCCCAGCACAGTGACAACGGGGGGTCTCACCAGGGGACCCTCCTTCCCCACAGCCAGAGCTGCCCTGCTCGTCTGCTGGAAAAGCCGGTCGGGATGAAAAAAAGCATCTGCTAGCACAGCTGGGGGATCAGATCTCCAGCCTGACTAACGAGACATGAAACTTGCAGAAATTCAGGAGAGAAGCATAGATCCTTCCCATCACCCATCTCCCGAGGTCCCCGTTTGGGGGGACCATGCGATGGCAGAGCCGCACGGGCGCCAGGGCCGGGATTGCCCTATGGATGGCCGACCCCAGCGAGGATGGCCCCCTTGTCCTGCCTACCCCAGCAAAGCTGAGACCAGGTCAGGGGTGAGGAGTGACACGGCTGTCCTGGCCAGGGACCTGCCAGACCTGACTGCACTGTTATGCAAAGAGCTTTGCACAGGGTAGTCATCTCCAGTTGTTCCTTGAAGCTAATATTGCATTGCTTTTACAATGAAAAGCTTTTTTAATTTGCTCTGAGACTTTTCAGAAAGGTAAATACGTTCCAGATTTTTAGATTAAGCAAGCTTTGCCTGCCGCTTTGGGGACCAGAGTCACCTACAATAAAGAAATCTGTATTAAACTCTCATCTCTTCTTACTAGATCTCCTTTACACATGCCTCCTAAGGCAGCCTGAGTTGGGACATGACCAGCCTGAGCGAGCGGGAAGCGATTCTGCTCTGGCTGGGGTGGACCAGATGAGTATTTCTAAGTTGCTGATCCATTGCCTGCTGATGCCCACAGACACACACATCACAGCGGACGGAAGACCCCAAGTGCTAACAGAGAAACCTCACCTGCCTGCATGCAGCAAGTGAAGAAAACAAAATGAACATTCAAAGTTTGTCCTTCGATTTATTTGGTTGTACCTTACAGCATACAACCACACTGTCTGCTCGAGCAGGACCCTCACATGTTGGCACGAGTAGCACAAGCAGGGAACGTTTTAAGGTTACCTACAAATTGCTCTCCATCAGAAGCAACTATTTGCTCGTGGGAAAAGCATAGGCACGTAAGGAGACGGAGCGGGGATTGTACGTCTTGTGGAGGTAGCTCAGCACTTTTTGTGCATGCCAGATAGTGCAGAACTGACAGATGGTTCAACAGATGCTCTGGGATAGAAGTGGCTTAGTAGGTGAACCGTAAAAAACCATGAAGTACATAGAAAGAATCAACACCACACCATTCATAATAAAAATGTCCCTTTGTTCACCCTGCTCAAAATCTCACCAAGCACCACAGTTTATATATTATCGCCAAGCTCCAGCGCTGCTAGCAGTATCTGTAGCATCTTAAAAGCTGTAAATGCCTGAAATCATCTGTGCTGCACGGGCATGGGAAATATATTCTGCACTGCCTCATTAGATGACAACTGACTGAGCAGAGAGGTCATTTCTCCCTCCAAGATACAACATGTCATGTTGCTAGACCTCATCAGCTACTACAAAAATCTGCACTGGTCTTAAAATCCCAGGCCGGTTCCCTGAACCCATAGCTGCTGGCACTGGACAGCAGGGGCAGCAGTACTGCCATCCACCCGCGGTTCGTGCCGGGTCGCACAGCCCCGCATTTGTTAAGAAAATAGGCATCACGACTGCTGAAAGTCAAGCCAGGAGCTTTGGAGGGGCCTGTCAAGCTCCAGGCTTGTTTGATTTCCATGTACTCATCCATGACAGCTTCTGCAGCCTGCAAGTCTTTCTTCTTGCTATTTTTTATTTAGCTGTGAAGCTAATCTTCTGCTACAGTGTGAATGGTTGCGTTAACTCCGATGGGAAAAGAGAAGGAATGGGAACTGGTGCCCGTTAAATAGAGCACTGACCCCAAAACATATTGATGAAGGTTCCTGGATAACTGGGCTATATGGCCATGTACCAAACGTGAACATACAGTTATCAGCATTAAAACATAATTAAAGCACACAGATATTCACAGGTCTTGCAAGTTCCTAAATTCGTTCCCCCCTCACTGCATTTAACAAGAACCATTCCCCACCAGGACCAAGGGGCAGGCGGCTGCAGCACCAAAACTGAGCTCCGCCATGGGCAGAGCGTCGCTGCTCTCCATGCTCCGGGGGACCCTGCTGTGCCCCAGGGGACCGTGTCCTCGCACGGCCCCTAGGCTGAGCCCGCTAGAGACGCTACATCTCAGCTTGTGTCGCTCATGCACTTGGGACAATGAACCCTAAAGTTTGCCAATTATTTCTTGTTTCTCACCATGTATTGGATCGCATCCCTGGTTTTAGCGCTGGGAGAAGCATGTGCTACCTGGGCAGCCCAGGGGATGTGGACAAGGATGGGGACGGCAGCACTGGCACACTCCCCTCTCCAGAGCTGACCGCACCAGGGGTAGGGATATACAGGTTTCATTTCACACAGAGACCTGCCTCAAATGCAAACACAAATTCACTTTATCTGAAGGAATCAGAAAAAGGAAATAAAGAAACAAACAACGTTAAAGCCACCACTGGGATATAAAGGAAACTTCAATTTCCTTTCAAGAGATACAAATTCATTTCATTGAAGCGTAAATATATAGGGCTCCAGGATATCACGAATAAAGTATTTCATATTTAAGCTGCCCCACCTGAATATTTAATAAAAAAATGTTTTTCATTTCCTACCATCATCAGTCTAAGCCTGTAAGCCACAATCAGTCACGTTAAAACCTTTAATTCAAGCTTCCACTAACCTTCCATGGGGGTATTATTGTCTGGCCGGTTTGCGAAGACGACATCCACGTACTCCAGCTGCAGCCTCTGGAGAGAAGCCTTTAGCCCTGGAAACAGCAAAGCAGAGTCAAGAACCTGCATGGTCAGAGAGAGGCAGGAGTACGGTGGCACAGAGCTGACAGGTACAGAACCGTATCAGGAAAAATAGAGCTCATTATATTTATATACATATCTACTATATATAAAACCATATAGCATGAGAAGGATACTGCATAATGTTGTTCCACATCTATGCGGCCATATTAAGAAAACACCAGTTTGGTCTTATGCAGAGTTCCTCCCCTTCCACAAGAATTTGTTTTATTTTTTAATTAGGCTGCAATTTGGATTGAACAGACACCAGTTACCAAGTGTGTCCATGGCCAGCCTGTCAGGAGGCAGCTGCCAGGGACTGACTTCAACGCTCCGCTTCTGTTCAGAGTTAATTTAATCTAAATCACATCACAGAGCCTTTCTGTGCAAGCCCAGGGCATGTCGCGTTGGTCCTGTCCCACCTAATGAAGTCCTGCCCCAGGGGGGCCTTCCAGAAATGCAAGCCCAGATGGGAGGATGGTGGCACTCAGTTAGATATGTTATGATGAGCAGATAAAGCACCACAGAGGGCTTTATCTCTGCAGGGTAAGCAAGCTGTGCCCACCAATGCATTGTGTAGGGCAGAAAGAGTTTTGCAGGGCAAGACAAGGCACCATTTTGCAGCTACTGTTCAGGACTGCCCAGGCTTCAACAGCTTCTCCATGAGGATCTGATGGGAAATCGCATCAAAAGCCTACATATATGTATATATATATGCGTGAGAGAGAAGAGGATTTCTAACACTTATTTTCTATGAATCTTCCCAGGAACAAAACGTTTTTATGAATGTTCATGAAGAATGAGCCAAAATAGAGCAGTCTGAAAATGTTCTCTGAATTTTGGGATGGAAAAAATGGCCATTTTTGCCAAATGTATTTATAGAAAATAGCTAACATTGACCTTAACGTTATTTGCTATGTTTTCTGTGAAGTTATTTCAACTGCTGCCAGTATTTTTCTATCATTTCACGAAGCAGCTCCACAAGAAATGGCAAATGGATGGGTTTGGACCGCCTATGACATGGCTGCAACTTCCCCAAACACCTCTGGATCTAGTGCCACCAGCAGCCAGGACAGCACCTCATGGGGGGGTTATTCAAATGAAAATTCAATAAAATGTTACTAAAAAACTTTCTCCAGCATTACCTTAATATGAAAGTCATATCCTAATGTAGCTGAATTCTGCAAATACTAAATAATGAAAACTTTCCAGGACAATCCCAGACATACGAGGGATTGAGCATACTATGAGGCAAAACCGACCGTGCTTCGGTGATGCTCCTTATCACTGAGAAATAGCTCCTTGAAGATGGAAGATGACCAAATCTACACTGCAGGGAGGAGGCTGCTCTGCTCACCCGGTTTGCTGATGACCACATTCATCCCACCCTCACCCGCTTGGGACAGTATTAGCCAGGCTGTGGTGTGGGTGGCAGTGACATCCCAGGCGAAGGGTGGATAATGTAAACATAGTAATAATATTTTCCATATAATCTATGTTATAATGTACACAGAACAAATCCTGGTTGTTGAAATTTATGACAAATGGGCCACTGCAGATTCTGGTGATAAAACATGCAAATGGCCAAATGCAAGTTAAAGCCACCGTTTCTGGTGGGCAAACCCGATTTTTTTGCAGGTGGACGCTACCTTCTGATAAGCAAAGATCAAAGCATACCTCCTGCCTATTCTGCAGTGTGAACTTTGAACAGGCTGGTCCCCCCCATGCTGTCAAACTACCGACACCACGGCACACTAGTAATATAGATGAGCCTGAATTTTTCTTGTCTAATTTGTCTTGGCAGCAAACATTAGCTTAACCAACCACCACTGTAAACAATTAGGGTTTCTCATAAATCAAAGAGGAGGCTAATTACCCCAGCATACACAGTGCAATAAAGAGAATCACTTTTCATTGCTGCAGCCATTGTGGAGTGTTAGTTTATGGAGGGTTGCTGCTCCCCTGGGGTTTCAGCCCTGGATTACCCAGGCCAGCATTGCCATTGCCCAACGAGGAGCAGCCGCTCCCCGGGGAGCAGCAGAGCCCGCTGCCCTGGGCTCCCCCAAGGGCTTTGGCACAGAGCATATAACTTCCTAGTAACCCAGAGAACACATTTTGCACACCCCTCCGTGGCAGCAGACAGAAGTGGGTCAAACAGCAACAAGAGGCGGGCAGTGCGAATCCCTCTGCAGAGATCTGAAGCACAGGTACCAAGCCTGATGCTTGCCTTCTGTCCCAGAGGCTTCCCAGCCCCCTGGGGAGCCAGACACCCCCAATAACTCCCTTCCATGTCTTTATGCAGCTTTTCTCCAAACCCATGTTATTTTTACTCAGGATTTATGTAGAAGACAGAGCCAGGCCCCCGTGCAGCTGGCTGCTTTTCTGGGTCTGGGACCCACTCATGATCTGCACGAGGCAGGGCAGTCAGCCCCAGGGTCCTCCTGAGGGATTTTGGGGATTTGCTTCAGCCCCTGTAAGGAGCCAGCCCAGGCAGGGACCTCTCACTGGGACAAGGTCATGGCTGACACTGCTCATCCTTAATATGACAGAAATGTGTCTTTTTATGGGTGCTGTTCTATTTGTATCCTGCATGTAAAATCCCATACAAGTTATAATTATGCCTGTGGTTGCTGTGCCCGGGTGTCTGACCCAACAGCCCTCCACAAAGAGCCAGATCAGGTGAAACACACTTGTCCATATAGAAAAATGTATGTGCTCTCACTCCCTCTCCAACAATAATGCATCTGAGAGAACAAAAAAAGCAGTCGGAAGGAAGATGAGGAACATGCATTAGACGCAGCAAAGAGCTGGGTGAATACATCCTGATGGATGAGTAAGGTTGTGCATAAGGCAATGGCATCACTCAGCAGGATGCGGGACTGGATGCAAGGAGCCAGGCGAGGGAACGTACACAAAAATTGAGCACCTGAGAAGAAGCAGCACTGAGAGCAAACCACAGCCTTTCCCAGCCGGCTGCTCGGTGGATGAGACCTGGCACCCCTCCAGCAGCTATTTCTGACAGCTGACATCATGCCCCACATCCTCATCCCTCCCTGCTCTGCCAAGGGAGCCCATGCGGCCACAGCCACGTCTGCTGACCACGCGCTGCCGCTGACTGCCCCGGCCCCTCCAGGAAAGAGCTGGGGGGTGTCAGCAGAGCAGCTCCAGACCCACTGAGCCTTCCGGCCTCCTGTCATCTCACGGCAGTTGGGATCGGGGCTATTCTTGAGGACAATGGTGCAAAGCTGCCGGGAAGCCATGCGAGGCAGTGAGCAATGAAACCCTGGCATGGCAAACCCCAATTGCCGCAGATAAGCGATAAATCTGCAAGCAATGCACACACAGCCAGCCAAGGACATCACGCTTGCTTATTATAGCAAAAAACCAAAAGGTTATTGCTGCATAGAGGTGTGGCAGAGAAGGCTTTTTGCGTGCAATGCGTTTGCTCACAATTTTTGAGAAAAGCCAGAATAATCCTTCGGTGCATTTTGGGCCCTTCACAGCCAAGCCTGGGAACTGCCCCACGCAGGGCTGGTGTGGAAGAGCAGTGAGTGCTGGGGTCAAGCAGACCTGGCTCATGGGATAGCATTCGCCCTGGGGTCCGGCTGGTTTCATCCCACTGTGCCCATGCCAGGGCACTCAGGCACGGCCAGACCCCTGCCCCATGCAACACATACCTTCAATGATGTGCTTTCTCGAAAGCCCTCTTTCTGTTTCAGCTCTGCAAAGGAAAAACAGGTATACAGCTGTTAGAGATCTGAGGTGCTAACAATCAGGGAGAGCTAATTTTGTATTCTGCTCTAAACATCCCAAAAATGAAGTTACAACTTGTACAACAGAGAGACCCTGAACCTCGTTTGGGTTCCCAGTATCAAAGACAACAGCATCTGGGATGAGTAATACCACTGTTAATTTAACAAGGTAACAGCCCTGCTATGGATATTGCCTGACTGTAAAGCTACTGTCCGACATTTCTAAGCGGAGGGGTAAGGATGCTAGCAGGGCAGCAGGGGCTGCTGGGGCCAGGCAGTGCAGGGATGGGGCTGTGCCCTGGCCAACCGCCCAGCACTGAGGCTTCATTGACATCGTCTACAATTTCGGAGCAAGGCAGCCTTCACCCTGCTGGTTACAGCTCCCGGAGCTGCAGCCCTGCTCAGGGCAGGAGCATACCCAGCACAGCACCCCAGCCTCTGCTGGGGCCTGCCACCTCTGCCAAGCTCCAACTCCTTAGAAGATGTGACAAAATGAGGAGAAAGAAAATGACAGCAACAAACCACCCCTCCAAGGTGCATTAATCTCCACCTGGTTGTATGGCTGTAAAAGGGAAAAGCATGCAGCAGCCAACACCATTATGAGTAACTGTGAGACTTACTTTCCACCCCAGTACAGTTTTGTTGTTATGACCAGACTGGACCTCCTGCAAACAGAACAGAAAAATTATTATTGTTAAAAAAAATTATAATGTAAGTAACCAAGCAGGATGCTGCCCATCGAAAAGCGGCAGTACTCTGGCTTCCTGCAGCAGTGGCCGTGCCTGGTTTTGCAGCCCTGGGCTCAGAGCGGGTGTTCACACATCACTATAATCCTTTTTACAACAAGCCACTTCTCCTCCCATGCTCAGGTCCACTGCAGGCAGGGAGTGACCATAGGCTGGTGTTCAGAAACCGAAGCTAATTCAAGTCAAGTGACCAAAAAAAAGATACAGTTTTAATTATGGAGTAAGCAATCTCCAGAGCCCTTAACCAAGGGCTACAGCACTATTCCCTCCTGGTATTCAAGTCCAGTGCTTCTCATTATCATGCAGTATTCCCAGAGTTATTAAAACTCCAAGAGTGATACATTCACTGAATTAATCTATAAATTCCCATGTGATATTAAATCAAAGATTTATAATTCGCAAACTACCTTGCTGCATAACTCCACATGTATAACACAAAATTTCTCCAGCTTCTGCTAGACTCAATTTTTTTTTCTTGCACAGTAACCAGAATATTTCTTACTGAATTATCATCCCCCTAACACAGGGGATACTGATTTTGGAGAGAGCACTGCTAGGACCCACTCTTCAGTTGAAGGCTGAATATGGCACACACAGGAGGTCTTTAAAGATTATGTAAATGCTCTTAGAACTACACAACATATGCTAATGTGCGTCATTTAAATTAGGTATCATCTCCTATCAGGCTACCCAAGATGAAGGCCCATCACAGCTTTGCATTCTTAATGCACAGTCTTATGTACACAGATAAGGATGTCGACACACAAATAATCTGTCTCTCTACACCGTGCATGGAAAAGATGATGGATATGCTCAGAAGTTGTGTTAACTGTGCTGTGCACAGAGACAATGGTCTCATGCAAGAGTCGGAGCAACACCGCAGGCTGATGATCGCAGCCTTGTGAAGCCGGTGTGCACTCCCAAAAAAACAGGAGAGCATTTTTATTTGGCACTTGAAAGGTCTGGCTGCCGCAGGAGCCCTGGCTGGCTGCTCTGTGCATGGCCCTCGCACCCGCAAGCTCCTGCTCCTGGGCCAGCAACACCTAACATGCATCATTTTTAAAAACCAGAAGGATTCTCATATGCCCAGGGGTCCTGCTCGTTTGCAGGTAGCAGGGAGCGCCGTCCAACAGTACAGTACCTCCAGCCCTTCTTTTTCAGGATGTTTCCCAGGATGACCTCAGCCCTGTGCAAGAGAGAGAGCCCCACGTGAGGGGAGACAGGAGGATGCTCAGCACCAGCTATACCATCACGGCTGTCATCTATGTGGACTCCCCTGGACGATACCACCCAGACGCCACCAGCCTGCAGCGCCGCTCTCAGCTGCACAGCTCTCCCCTCCCCTCCACAGGTGACGATGACCCAGGACCAGCTGGAATGGGTCCCCTCCATCAGTACAAATCATCTTGTCCACCCACTCCTGCGGGGACAGACCTGCACCCCCATGCCCTACACCTGCTTGAACCTGCTCTGGGAAAACAGGGCCACTTCATCCCCACACCAGGGACGTGATGGCCCAGTCCACCTTTTACACTAAATACAAAGACATATAAATCAGCCAAAGTCAAATATATTATGGATGGATATTTTTTTTTCCCCAGTCCCGCAGCAACACTAAGAGCATTAGTTCTGCTGCAGCCAGAACGGTTCCCCATGCCGGGAGCTGCGCTTGGGAGCTGTCATTGGCACAGGCCATTCATCACCATTAAGATGCGGACTGACTTTTCATTTATTCAGGACATTTTTCTCCCTGTGCCAATGGCAAGTGGCATGACTGATACATTTCAGGCTTCAGCTAGGTGCAAAGGGGTTTGGTTTCGATTTTTTTTTTCTTTTTTAAGAATGCTCCAAAAATAAAGGTTTTTCTGTGCCCCCTCAGGGAGAAGGGGGATTCCCAAGCACCACCAGAGCCCTATCCATCGTGACTGTGACACAGGGAGGAGCAGAGCCAGGCAGAGGGGCCCCAGGAAAGCAGAGCAGGATGCTGGGCACTTACTTGCCAGCCGCATACACCTCAGCTGTGTCAAATAGGTTGACGCCGCTCTCATAGGCAATGGTCATCAGCTGCTCGGCCACCTCGGGGAAGCAAAGACGGAGAGGTGAAGGGTGGCAGACCACATCCCGAGCAGCTAGCAGCTCGTCCTGCACTGGGAAAAGCCCCTGAAGGCACAGCAAAGGGGATTCAGCGGGGCTGGGAGGTGCGTTAGCATCCCCTGCCCGGGGGGCAAGACCCTTCAGCAGGGCACCCAGGGGTTCATGCCCTGGCCCAAGCAACACCAAAACATGGATTTACATCAACTTCCCATTGACTCATCCTGGGAGGAATTAATCTCTTCTCATAGGAAGGTCCTGGGCTTTCTAATAGGAAAGCAGCCAAGAATTTAATAGAAGATACTCTGCAAATCTGTGGAGTTTAATACAGAAAGGATATTGTCATGGTAAGGTTTTAAGTTTTTTTGGCTACCCAACAGGCTGTTCTGCAGTTCACCAGCAGATTTCATGAGGTGTTTAAACAGCTGAAGGTCATTTCATGTGAACCCCATCAGAGCCCCAGGAGTCCCACTGCTCCCTGGGGGACATTCTGCACCCAGAGGGGGCTGGCAGCTCCAGGGGGACAGGCGGCCCGCGAGGGCACCCACACACAGCCAACATCCTTTGGATGGGCATCCCCAAAGGATGGGGCTGCATTTAGGTCCTCTTTTTCCATGCATGAACACTTTGCATTGACTTATTCTAAACAAGGAGGGCAGGAGAGCCAGGGAGCAAATTCATAATTGAAACAAGTTGTCTTGCTTCAGCCTGCAACGCTAAGAAACAGGAATGAACTCAGTGATTTGCTGTCAGCAGAAGAAATACGACCAAAGATCAAGGGACTTAAAAAGCAAAAAAACCTTTGAATTCAGACTCCTGGGCCGTTTTCCTTCTGCAAAAGTTATTTTGGGGTTTCTGCCACAGTACTAGAGGGAAGGCTGCCGGGAGGTTGCTCTCCTTTTGATGGCTAGTATCCACAGCATACCTGAGACGGAGGGAAACCCACGTGCTGCCCAGCACTGGGGAGGATTATTAACTGAGATTAAGAGCCATCTGGTATGAGCAAGAGTGCGTGGGAAACCCAAGCTCATTTTCATTTGTTTCATCTTATTATGTAAAAAATAAATCACCCGGCAGTTCCTTGTAAGCTAGGCCCCTGCCTGTATTTACGACTGCTGCTGATTACATACATGATGCAAAAATAGTTTCCAATTTCTGCTCCAGGAACAGGGCCACTGCCAATGGTAAGGACGGAAATATCGCTCCAAACAGCACGGAAAAGAAGATCGCTTTAAGGGATAGGTGGGGGGTTTATTAAATTTGATCTCTGGAAATGTCAGATTCATTAAGGTTTTTTGTAGCAGAAGCGCAAACTTTGTATTGCTTTGCATAGTAACTCTCTGCCATTTCCTCATACAGAAACAGGCTCCTCTGATTTCGGTAGCCATGGTTTCATTTAAAAAATATCTCATATTGGTTTTTACTTCATGCATTATACTTACACCAAGCATTACTTACCTCATCTGAGATTTGACCTCCAAAAGTGACCCATGTCCCTAGAAGGAACAAAATAATCTGTTACTATGAAAGGTTTTTGCTGACAAAAATTCACTCTACCAAAATTCAGGCTGGCTCAGAGGCTGCTGCATCCCCAAGCGAGCAGGACCGGGGAAGGCACCAGAGCCCCCTTTCCCGGGGAGGACAGTGGGGCTGGGGGCGGGCATGCAGACCTGAGACTGGCACATGAACCCACTCAGGGAAGCGTCAGTAAGATCCTGTGCTGCCAAAATACAGTTTTATTGAAATCTGAAGCTCTTTGCAAAACTGAGTTCATTTTCCAAAGCGTCAATCTGACAAATTGGAAAAATTTATGATGCTGCTGAAACATGTCATTTGGGGAATGAAACTCTTCCTAAGTTTGTGCTTCAGCATTTAGCATCATACAAGTCAAAATTAGAAAAAAAAATTAGAAGTATTTCTATTGACATGAAGTATTTAAAACCCATCCAAAGTGACTTTTCCCCAGGAACTTTTCCACAAAGCCAATGTCCGACACCAGCACAGCCGATCAGCAGCGCTTTGACCAGCTAGCTCAAAGAGTAGCTGCTGTTTAGACTCAGCAGCAGACTCTAGTCTATTATTAGGAAAAACTTGGGGCATTATTTCTTTATGACCACTGCTTCAAAAAAAAAAAATCCTGTAGTGGAAACAGTGTGTGGATTTAACCGGATATTCCTAAGCTATAGGAATATTATTTCCTTTATATATTTTTATATGTATATATACTAGGAATACATATTTTCTAAGCTACTGGAAGAAAGAGATGGCAGTGAGCTGAGGAAGCACCAGGTCCCATATGGGACACTGATCAGACAGCACGTATTCACCCTGGCAGACATTGCTCCTGCCCTACTTATCTGACCTTACAAAACACCTCATGGAAAGCGATGCTGAGACACAAAAGAGGAGGCTGTGACATTACCTTTTGCCAGCTTGTCACGATGTCACTTTGATCTACAGCACAACTTTTCCCTGCGCTTTTCAAGACCTACACACCAGCTACATATAAAATTACATGTTATTCATTTAATGGATGGGTCAAAGCTCATGTGGCTCACACAAAATCCTCCAGAATTTAAAATTCTGCCTTATATTGTCCCTCCATAGGGAGGGCAGAGGGGTTCAGGCCATGAGCTGGAAAACTCAGTGCTATTTGGGCAAGATGGAGGAGAGATCGCCATGCCAGGGAAGGGTCGGACTCTAATGCTGCTAAGGGGGAAAAAAATTAAGTGCTCCCTGCCTGCCTGCTTGTACTTGCAAAGGGCCTGGTGCAATAGATACATAAGCGCTCCCACAGCTTCATTAAAAATGTATCGGTTAGCTCATTGCTCCCAGCAAGCGTGGAAGATGAACCTTGAGCAGGAGTCAGAAAGCAAAGAGCGTGCCTACTGCTAACGCTCAAGCTGCTTTGGTCAGTCCCTGGCTAAAAACAAAACAAGAAGAGTTGGCTCCGTTAGAATCACAGAATCGTAGAATAGTTTGGGTTGGAGAGGACCTTTAAAGGTCATCTAGTCCAACCCCCCTGCCGTGGGCAGGGACATCTTCAACTAGATCAGGTTGCTCAGAGCCCCCTCCAGCCTGACCTTGAATGTTTCCAGGGATGGGGCATCCACCACCTCTCTGGGCAACTTGTTTGGAGAATCTTGCTCTTTCCCTCAAACAAGGTTAATTGGAATTTTTTTTATACATCATGTTTCTGAGTATAAATAAAGTTATTTTTAAAGATGCGTTTACTGTATATTTAAACTGAAACTCTTGATTTCCTGCAGAATAGCCCAAGCTCTGAAAACACCAAGTTTCACAGATCAGAAATGCATAACACAGCTAATGCTACCAAAATAAAAAATGAGCAAACACCACACATTTCTAACTAATTTTGCATTTACTTCTGCTCTCTCTAAGGGCAATAATAGGGTGACAGCAGCACCCACGGAGCCCAAACCCCCCCCAGCGGGCAGCCACCCCTGCCTGCCCCTGCTACGCCTTGCTGGTTATAGACCTCAGGTTATTGTTGGAGTAAAATGCTCTGGTCCCACACAATAAAGATAAAAATGAAAATAGATTTCAGTTTATCATTAAGCTTCTTTATGCAGATGAAAAAATCCAAATGAAGCCCGATTTCCATGCTAAAGCTTCAGAAGTGTTATTTTTCTAAGAATACATTAAAATGCATTTCTACTGAATAATGTGTTGGGACTGTTTATCCCAAAGTGATTTTTTTGCTTAAGTGTGCATACAGGTCCCCAGCATAGGTGAGAAGAAAAGGAATTATTTATGCATTTTGTGGACCGCACATCCTCTCTCGAATTTAGGTGACTACGACCTTACAACACAAACCGTGCCTTACCGAGCAGCAAGGCGTGACAGAGGCAAAATGCTCAAGTGTTTGGGCATATGGAGAGCAGCCCGAGAGCTGGCAATGGCTCATGTAAGAATAACGAGCACTTTATCTCTTTAAGTATAAGTAGTAAATATATGCAATACTGGGTATACCTGCCCTGGATCTTCCTGTCTCCCCCCTGTGCTCCCAGACCCCAGCGGGGGGGAACCCAAGGGGCCTGGGATCCCTGAACAGCGAGCATCATCAGGACCACACAGGTGGGGAATCCTTGGGGTACTTTTTTCCTTAATAATTGCAAAAACCAGGCAGGGAGGTGAGTTTTTGCTCAGCAAGGTGATCTCCAAAGCATCAGATGCAATCGAGAAAGTGAGATGCACTTTATAGTCCCAGCCAGAGCCGGGAGCAGGGAAGGCAGCACACAAATCCCCCTCCTGTGACCACCCCCAGGCAGCTAGCATGGGTGGTGGTGGGCACCCACACCCAAAGCAGCTGGGCAGCTGCCAGGGCTGTGGCACAGCACAGCGCCTGCTGCTCAACTCCGATTAAAAAAAATCACTCCAGAAAGTACAAGGCGCACTTGGCATTTCAAACAATGACTGAGGATGATTCACAACCTCAGCCAACAGGAGTATTTTGGAAGAAAAATATACTAGCAAAAGATTTTTTTTTTTTTAATCATTACTTTTCCCCTTACCAAGTCATCGTCTTTCTCTTGTCTATCCCAATTCACTGTTTATAAACGCATCCCCCCCACGACTCAGCCTGGCAGTGGCAGATAGACCTCCCACTCCTGCCCCTCGCCCATCACGTTGTTCCCTCACACTGGAAAGCAATTTCCCAGTTGGATATCCTCACCTTCAACAGAAGAATTTCTGTATTAAAACTAGATTTGGCTCCATTCCCATTGCATCCCAGAGCCTAGCAAGGTGTGATTATTGCTGGGTTATTTGTTGATGCAAAATGCACCACTCACTCAATAATGTCATTGCCAGCAGCTCTGTCACCTCTGCAGGAAAAAAAAGGGTTCCTGGCTGAAAGCCAAAGATTTACCCCCTACCAGTACGATTTTGTCCCTGGCTTGCTCCTGGCAAGGGGAATGCCGCATGGAGATCTGGCACGTGGGTCTGGTCTGGAGCTCGAGTGACCAGCAAACCCTCAGCCCTGCATGCTGCGAGTACCTGGTTGCAAATCAGACCCCCTCGCTATCATCCCAGGCTAGCAGACATTTGGGGTTGGGTTTTTCTTACATGCTGGGTTTGCAAAAGCTTTTCTCCAGAGCGAAGCACCAAGGGGCAATGGCAGCAGCCGACCCCTTTCTGCTCACAAAACATCTATTTTTGTACCCAATTGCTAGCGCAGGGTATCCCGCTGGTGGCTACAGGAACCGTTTGTTTGGGAAAGTTTCTTCTGTGCTTTTTTACATTGAATTGGATTTTGGGGTTTGGGATGGCTGGTTTCATCTTGCTGCTCGTTTCCTTGGAGTCAGGGCTAATGACGTTGTTGGAAGCTGTCTCAATATTTTCTAAAAATCAACAGGCAGCCTCCACAGGCAGAATTTGCTCTGAATTAACTACAAGAAAAATGTGACCTTATTTTTTCCCCTGCATTGCAATCGCATTTCAGAGCCAGCATCACAGAAACGGCCTCATGCCAGCCCATGCGTCTGCCCAGGGTTAGACTACCAAGATTCCTCAATTACAGCCTCACCTGGCATTAGCTCACCCAAAGGAGAAGGTCAAAGCCCAGCCTGGAGCAGGGCTCAGCACCAGGATGCTGCAGGAGCTGGGTCCCAGGGGAGCTCAGCCCAGCAGAATGGTCCCAGCTCCAGCAGGAGGTTCAGCAACCCAAGAGTGATGCTCGCGCTCTCAGCCATCATCACAGCAACCCTTCCCAAATGTCTTTGCTTGTGAAACACGCTGCTAACACACCCCTCTGACCCCGTGCGCTCACTCAATGCTTTTCACACTGCAAGCAGCACCCGGCAAATGAATTAATTAGAGAGTGTGAGCTGGGAGAAGCAGGACATAATTAAAGGGTACACATTGCCTTAGCGCTGCCTGCCTTTGATTTCTGTCCCGCTTTGCGTCTTTCTCCACCTACTTTTTCATACTACAGGATGAAGCACACTCCCACCTTGCTGAGATTTTGGAAAGCTTTTAAGGAAGACTGCTGAGTCTTCGAAACTTTAGTAAACCTTAAATGAGATTTTCATGCTGCAGAGAGTTTAGGGAAACACATTTATCTTTTAGGAAACTGCAAAAGAGAAGCTATTTAGAAAAGTCATACAAGCCAGCACTCAAAGCAGACACCTGATGGATCTGCTGTGGGAGGGGAGGATGAGCTGTGCTGCAGAAGAAATACCTGTACATTCAAGAGAAGGTGGCAATTGAATTTCAGGCTTTCCAGTTCTCCTCTCCCCAATTCCTGCATACACCCCAAGGGCTGTAGGGTTCACTGCTTCTGGAACAGGCTGAGATGCCCAGCTCTGAATTGATGCACGGCAGCTCTCCCCCAAGCCTTGCTCTTGCCCGGAGCAGCATGGCAGCCACTTGCTCCATCCTCAGCCCCCACTCATGCCACGCAGCTGCGCTCACAAAGGCTCAATATATTTAGATGCTGCTGCAGTTCCACATGCTTGAAATTAAAGAAAAGCTCTGCAAAATGTTTTTTCCTGCTGCTACTTCCTTCCCATAGCTCTTCTCTACCACAACAACATTAGCTCTGGGTGAAACTGTAAGGATGATAAATAAAATCTCTGCAGCAGATAAGACGACAACTCCTTTCAAAGCCTGGATCTATTTTAACCAGAAGAGCTCTTCTTGGCGGAATAGGCCTTATTTATATGACTTGTGATACAGGGTGACTTTCACATTTCACTCTATTTTAAAATCAAATCTCAAAGCGTGTTGGAAAAAATGAGCTAACCCCTCAGGCACCTGCCCTGTGAGCACAACTGGCATCAGCTGGGGACGGAGCGGGGAGCTGGAAGGGGTGCCCATTACCACAGCAGGCACCAAATGCAGGCAGAATCCAGGTCCTTGCCTGCACCTGCCTTCACCCACTCTCCCCTGAGGCAGCAGCACAGGAGCCCAGCACACCCAACCGCTTTCCTAAAGACATGCTGGCACCTCTGACCCCTGGGGGAACAAGGACCTCTCTTTAACGCGGGGCTGGAGGGGCCCCAGCAGAGCTGAGCATCCATCCCTGGGGGGTCTCTGCGCATCCCCGGGGGCTTCGCGCTCCTGATGCCCCAGCCTTGCACCACAGGAAGCTGCTCACAGTGAGAAAAACAGCCTCCTTCTTTCTACAGTGTTTGTTTTTTTTAATATATATATGATATATGTACTTTTTAAGCATTCTTCATGTGAGTGGTTCAGCTGCCATCAAAGAAATTACTTGCATGAGTAAAGCCATCAGGAGTTGTCCAGTCCATCTCACACACTCTTACCAGGCAGCTGAAGGCCAGCAGCAACATACTAAAGCCTGCAGGAACCGCAGCATCACTACAGGACCTGCAGGGCCAGGACATACGTGCCGCAGTGTTTATAGATGCCCTTTTTGATAAAATATTGATAAGATATTTTTTAGTTTTCAAATCAGTATGGAACAGAAATAACAAGGTACACACACTGGATAAAATAAAACGAAAATCTGCCCCCAGCCCAGGCAGATTGCTGTCCCCCGAGACTGGAGCTCTGACACTTAAAGCTCTTGGAGGCATTCACAGGCATCTCAGATGTGGTTTCTGCAGGCTGTGCCTCATGGGGATCGGGCTGTATTAGAAGGATTTTATGCCATAAACCCTCGTACAGTTCCACTCGGGCGCTATGGGTGGAAAGCATTGCCTCACACCATGGGCAAGCACCTTGGCTGATGCACAGAGCTGTTATTAACACACATAAGGGCCTTTGCCGTGAGCCATCTGCAAGACTGAGCACAGGCTGGGGCCCTGAGCGAGCACACTTTTTTTACTGAGATACAAGAGCAGCTATCACTACTCCAGGGCAGCGTGTGGCTGCAGTAAGTGCGGCAGCTGCAGAGGTTACTCACCCAGGCCCAGGCACGAGACTCTCAGTCCAGATTTTCCAAGGTTTCTAGAAGGAAAAGAAAATAATTAGAAAATATTGTTAAGCCCTCAAGGGACACACAACTTAACCTGGTGGGAAACCAGCAGCCGGAGAACACAAGACCCTGCTTTTGCCCAAATCATCCATTCTCCTCCAAAAGGAGCATATTCTCCCCTCACTGGGGATGCCAGCTGCCCAGTTTGGAGAAGGGTGGATGCACTGCCATCATCCTTTGCCTTGCTAGGCTGTGGGAGAAGCTCTGAGCACTCGTGGGGCTGGGAATAAACCCAAATACGTTCAGATGTATCTCACATCTGATGTCGTTTGGGGTCCCATGAATAAGGCACACACATTCCCTTCACTTTCATCATTTGGTATTCATTGTAGTAACACTGATTAAAGTATTTGCCTTATTCAGCTTCACTTTTTTTTATTCACCCTCACACTTGTCAAAACATTCACATCCATCACAGCAAACCCCTGGTCTGGTTACCACTTGGGCTCCCAAGCTCATGGATTCCCCGTGAACAAAACACCCTGCGATTTTCCAGCCCGAGGGGAGGCAGCAGCTTGATCCCTAACACCGTCTGCTTTTCAGCATAAGTGAGATAAAGTTATCACCCTTCTCCCCACCTCCCAGAGCCAGGCTGGAGACAAGATAACTAGCCCTGAGGCCATGAAATGTGCCATACATTAAACCCCTACCCTAACTTAAACCTATTGCTGCAGTACAAAATACCCTTTTCATTATACCCTCCTGATTTAACCTTTATGTTACAGCTGGATCTGTGCAATTTTTTTGCCAGATCAAGGTATAATTTGGGGACCATCTATCTACCTTCCACTGCAGAGCACCATGAACAATCACTGCACTTTTTGCTATTCCTAATGAATTATTTAAAGCCAAATAAAAAAAAAAAGCCCTGCTCACCCACAGTGAAAGAGGTGGGACAAAACACCTGATACTAGCACAGGTCCTGCCCTGCTCTTTCAGCTCCTTCTCTTTTTACTCTCTTGATTTTGTGGCCATTTCAGGTATTTGCTCATATGGCACAATTTCCCATGTGGGAGAGCAACCAAAGGCATCCCCAGGGAAACCAGCCTGACTGGTGCAGGCAGCCCTTGGGGCAGGGGTGTCCGCCCACCCTCCCACCCCTCCCCAGGGCCCCCTAATGCCACTGCTGTACCCAAAATTTAGTGCTGCTAATGGGAATTTAAAACTTAAGGAGAGCCAGGGATTTGTCCCCAAGTAGATATTTTAAAAGCTAGAGCTGCATTTCCAGCACTGCAAGCGCCCGGGCTCACAGCACGGTCGGGGCAGGCACTGACCTGATTTTTTTTTTTTTCTTTTCTATTTTTTTCCTTTTTTTTTTTTTTTTTTTTTTTTTTTTTTTTTTTTTTTTTGAGTGAAAGCACAGCTGGACCCCTGCGTAACAAAACCCATCCAGGCACAGAATAGCACAAATGATGCCAATTGTCCCTGCTCACCAGCACAAAGCATAACCCTCAGAAAGTTAAAAGGCAAATACCCTGCAGCTGCCTGCATGCTCCAGATAGAGCTGCAACCCTTCTGGCAGGAAAGAGGAGCTGGGGCTCACAGGATTGGGATTTCCACGTTACTTCTGGAGACAGCCCACCCGCTGCATAATGCTCTTCGGAGAAGTCAAGTGCTACCGCGCATTTCCAAACAGTTTACGTTTATTTTGTACAAGAGTTTTTTTAAGTCCTATTTCTCACTGAGCTATTTGTTGCTTTTCAAAGTCTGTCTCTGTCTCTGCACAGGCACATGGCTGCAAGGGCACAGTTTGGCCATGGAGCTGTTTATAGATATAAATATATATATACACACACACGTGTACCCTTTATATATATACACCCCTTTATATATATATGTATATACAAATGCATACATACATATATACACATATACTGTGAGTGAAACCCTCTGGTGTTTGCATGCATTTACAGGGTACATCACTCCCCCCAGCAGCGGCGTCTGTCTCAGGGTGTCAAGCCCAGGTACTGGCTGGCTGTCCCTGTCCTCCTTCCCCGCAGGTCCCCTGTGCCACAAAGCCATGTCAGGGCTCGTCCCTCCACACGCTGGGGACCTGGCGGGTAAAGCACACACACACAGGAACACGGTTTTGCTCTGGAGAACAATAACCAGCTCTTTGCAGAGTCTGGTCCACTAATGAATCTAGGCAGAAATATTGTGTTTGAATTTCCAAAGCTATCTTTGCCATTTACTTAGCGTACACGTGACCTGGGTACTTGGAAAATTTTATGTCTATAGTAAAGAGCTGACACTGAAAACGCCAAGTCCTTGCAGTGCAAGATCCCTCTTGCAAAATGAGCTCAGAAGCTGCTCAGCAGCTCAGGAGGAGGTTGCCTGAGCCCACCGTCCAGCCTGGAGAGCATCACCAAGTCACAGCCCCTAGCTACTCGCATTGTTTTCAGCCCTCATTTGCCTGCAAGCACTTCACACAACTGCATGCTCTAATTAATGGGCGGGCAGTCTGAAAGCAAAGTGGCCACATCAACACATGGAGCCACAAAACCAGCTAAAAACTCAGCCTGCTTGGGATGGCTCGTGTCCCAGCGTGGACCTCGTGCTACTTAAAAGCATGCAGCCGCTGATTTGATTACTGGTCCTAGGGCAGAGCAGTACTTTGTCTGAAATAGCAACAGTTCGAGACCTGGTCCTCCTCTACCCCCCTTAAAAAAAAAAAACAACAAACAAAACCCACACACACACAAAAAAACAACCAACCAAACAAAAAAAAACCCCACCAAGCAAAAAAAAAAAAAAGTATACATTTACATCTACTTTGCAGCTTCCAGGTGTATGTATATGTGTAGACATATTACACACACATATATATATACACACAGACACACATGCCCAGAAGCTGCAAAATAGCCAAGTAAAATCAATGGTTGGTTTCTAAGTAACCGGACAGTAAAAGCCCCTTGTGCTTCCATTGCACTAATTCCCAAGTCTGAGACAATTAACCAGCTCAATCCCCAGCAGCTGAACTGGCAGCAGCCCATGCAACCCACCGAGGATGGCTGCGCTGGGAACAGCGGCTGGGGTAGTGATCAGGATGGCAAGACAAGCGAACGCTGACTCTGATGAAGCCCAAGGTGCCCAGTCATCATTGGCTGCTCTGGCCATGCACAGGCTGAGCATCCTCCCTGGGCAAAGCTGCAGGAGTGCCTGGGCCTGCAGGTACCAGGGCAGAGGACCGCCAAACGGCTGTGGTTCCCTCCCACAGGGAACCCCCCCGTGAGCAGGGTGCGGGGGCTCCAGAGGGACAGCATGGGATGGGGGGATCAGCCAGGAAAGGGGGGGTTCTGCCATCACCCTCCCAAGCAGTTGTGGACAGTTCAGGTTTTCCTGGGCCAGTGGTGGAAGCTCTCGGCCATTTCTCGGCCAGAAGTGATCTTTTATAGAAATCCAAAATGATTGTATGAACTGGCACTCAGCTATTGCCGAGCTGACACTCGCGTGCTTTCCCTGGGGGATGCTGAAGCACCCGGTCAGTGCTGTACAGAGGCCACTACCCCTGCAACCCAAGGCCCGCCTCACCCACCGCCCCGCTCCAGCTGGATCCAGCGAGGCTCTCTGCATGCACCCAGGGCTGTGCTGCACAGGATGCGGTGGCTGGGCAAAGCCATGTCCCACCGCAGTGCTTGGCTCCAGGGCTCCCTGGAGGAAAGGGGAAGATAGTGTTTTCATGCTACTAACATTTTTTGTTGGTAATTATCACTCAGCACATCGGCGTTTTGGCCCTGGTCATCAGTCTTTATTCGGCACTCGTTAATGCCAGGCGGGGAGGAGATGGGATTCCCCCACAGACAGCCATGAGCATCCACGAGTGGTGGTGGCTGACATCCTGCTTGCATGGCAGCCAGCACCAGCAGTGCTATTCACTGCTGTTAAAAGAAGTCCTGTGTGTCATTCCACCTCTGAGCCCCTACCTTTCCTGCACAAAGCACGCAGCCCAGCCCACGTCTCAGATACCTGGCACCCCACTGCTCCTGGAGGCTTTTGCTGATGCTATTTAATCACTCTTTCAAGAGAAAAAAAAAAGCTCTTTTCAAATTGGAAGTCAGTGCTGCTGAGGAATGAAGTAGCCATTAAAGAGGACATTGCAGGAGCCTCAAGTCTCTCAGGATTGTTTTGCCTAACCCAGAAGCAGCTGATTAAAAATCAGCTCTCTTAAACACACTTTTTTTTTTTTCTCATTAGCACAGCTATCTTTCTTCTCCTCTCGCTGATATTCAGCTTCCCTTGCACTTTGCAGAACTGGAGCAATTGCACCGCTCCCCACAAATCACTGCCCAACCCTGCCACACACAGAGAAGCACCAATAGTTTTATCTGCTGCTTTGCCCGTCTGCCTGGGCAACCTGCAGCTGCGCAGCTCGGCACGGCCTGATCCAGGAACCCGTCCCTCTGGCTGCAGCCTGCCATGGCACCTTCCACACTGTTTCTAGGTGCCAATCTGAAACTGCCTTCATTTTCTTTATCCCAAACTTGCACCACGAGCAAGACCCAAAAGGTATTCAACACCTCGCCCCTGAATTCTTTAAAACCAAAGCCTGAAGCCAAACGCTCCCGCACCCGCATGCTGCCCGAACGCAGGCTATGGCAGAGCAGAGCCAAAGGCAGGCAAGCTTGGCTGCTGGAGAAGCCTCCCAAGAGGACCGGATGGGGAAAGATGCATGGGAGCAGGGGCAGCCCCTACTCTATGAAGGATGTGGGGTTTTTGTGAGCACCCTGCTCACCATGCCCACAGCAGGAGCTGTACAAACCTCACTGAAAGCACCTGGGTCACCGAAACCTTTAATAAAGGACATTTATAGCCACACTCAACACATTGAAGGCCGTAGGGCAATAACTTATTTTGTGAAGGGACGCACCACACTGTTTCTGCTCTTTGTAGCTCTAAGAAAGATGTATTTTAAATTTAACTTTAAATCTTTCCAGTTTCCTTCTCCATGGAGCAGGTATTACCCTGTCCCAGTGCCTGGGACCGAACAGGGCAGGGGACAGCGAAAGGCATGGGGATGCAAAGCCCCCAAGAGCCCAGCCTCGCACACTGTTTAACATAGTTCTTCTTTCCTGGCATAAACCAAAGGTGACATTTTCCCTGCCTGCGCAGCTGGGAGTTTGAGCTAACACAACTGTCCCCACAGCACCGGCAGCTTTGCCAGATTGTGCTGGGTTAATGACAATGGGAGATGAATGCCTGATTCATTGAAAACATAGCTTGCAACTCAGAGATGTTGTTAAAAATACACTGAGGTACGAAAACAGTGTGCGGGGAGGGATGACATTTCCCTTGACTAAGCTTTTCCAAGCAGAGGGCACATTAATTTCCTGAGGAAGCACAGGTTCTTGGTGGTGTTTGACAGGCAGTAACGTGGGGAGCACCTCCCTGAGACACCGGCATCCACGGCAGCATCCACATACCAGCAGCCCTCAGGAGCAGCTGCTGCTAAATGCCAGCCAACACCACGCCAACAACCAGGCAGCATGTGCGAACAGCCCCAGCGGGGAAAAGGCTGGGAAGGAGGCATTAGCCTAGCGCCCGCTGGGGCTGGGAGCCTGTGGCTGGCAGGGAACAGCACCTTCCCGCTGGTAAGGAATGACTCAAGCAGCAGGACCCAAATGGACAGCACAGCCACAAGGCTGGTTACCAGTCCCTCTGCTACTTGGTAGGTCTTCACCAAGAAAATCAAGTTCTTGTTTTCTCTTGCTAGTGGAGAGAGTTGGACATACACTGCGCCTGCTACTTCATCATTCTTCTCCATCATGCTCAGGCTCAGAGCCACAGTCCTCAGTGTGGCAGGGATTTTGCCCGGGATGAGCTTGGGCTTTTTGCCTGGTGGCCTGGCAGGCAGCACCCCAGCTGAGCAGGCATCAGGTCCTCAGGTGAAAGGGTTATTTCAGCTGCACAGAGACCTGGAAAATCTGTGCTCAACTGCTCGCACCTCTTCCCAGCCTGCAAAGAGCAGAGCCTCTGCCTGGGCAGCAATTATCTGGTCCCTGTGACTCAAGCGCACGAAGTGGTCTCAGATTCACTTCAGTGACTAATTCCCATTCCCCTCTCCCTTCTTTCCAGCAGACACACCACTCCTTATTTGTGGCTCCAGCCCCAGCTGGAGGCTGGGGACCAAGCATGGCTCCCTGTGTCCCACCACAGCTGCTCATTTATAAATGGAGAGAAAAAACACAACCAAAACCCACCACATAGCTTAGTTTTTAAGCATGGGAGAAACTATACTCAGAAGAGACACTTTGTGGTTCTGGACCCAGCTGCAATGCTGAATAAGTCCGAGTTAATTATTTTGCTAGAAACAAGTGGTTAAACAAGACGGTTGCTTACAGGCTGACACCAGTCAGTGCAGGGACATGGAAGCCAGCTGCCACAAGCACAGCCTGGATCCAGCCCTATGTACATGCTCAGGGCTGCAAAAGCCTTCCGTTCCCCAAAGCTGGGAGGAAAAAAAGCATTTTGCTTGTTAGTCACTTTGGTGCGAGCAAAGTTATGGGCAAAACCAAGGAAAATGCTAGAGAGGAGCTTGTTACGTGTCTGAAGAGCCAGAGTTCAACATGCACAAGAAAAGCCAAGACGGCAACTTTTGACTTCAAGAGCTCTTTGGTTCAGCATCAGGAAGTCAAAAAGTGGCACAAAGGGACTAACACATTCTGTGGAAACAGAGGGGTGATGAGAGCAACGAAAGGCATCTGGGATAAAGCCAGACAGTAAAAATGCAGGGAAAACAATTACAGTTTTTCAAGTCTCAGGAGCAAAGGAAAGTAAAATCCATTCACAGGGGATTTCTCCTTGTAATGTGGCCATGTAGGAAGATTAGATTGTGTCTGAAACTTAAATTTTAGTTAAAAAGACAAGAACCCAAGGTTTAAAATTGAGCTGAATATTTGGCAATGAAAAATGAGAATAATTTGACTGTGCAGCAATTCTAAACCCATTTAACTCCTTCTCAGGAAGGATATTTGATGGGAATAACATCCTAGAGCATTGCTGGCTACCTGCAAATCTGAAATCATTCTTCTAATGACGAAGGGAGAAGACTTAAAAGTTGGTTGGAAAGTTTTCCCACTCCTTGCCGGTCTTGTTTTTAAAAGCCTTATTCAAGCTACCCTGCAGCCTTCCTAACCACCCCATGCAGCAGCATCACCCCAGGGCATGCATGGGTATCACTTCATCAACGTAAGTCTGCATATAACAGCATAATACAAGTAAGTGTTATTTGTATGGAATATCTCTATAAAAATAAACTTGGAACTTGCTACTGGTTCGGGTTTCACGGGCTCTCCCTGAGCTTGCAGAGACGAGCACATGGTGGCTCAGGCTGAGCACGAAAAGGGGCACAAAGGACAAAGACGCAACAGCCTAATGGTGGTAGTTTTTTTCCTGCTTTCTAACACATAAGAGCTAGCCTCATCTTGCAAAATCCAACCCAGCAGAGATTTGGGTGCAGCCCAGGGTGTACTGTGCCATTCCTCTGCCACAGGGACAGCCCTTTCTGGCCGTCTGCAGTGATCGCTCTGCTCCCCAGAGCCGCCAGCAGCTCCTTTCAGACACGCTCCACTGTTTCTTCCTATCAGGAAGTTTCTGCAGTATTTAACCAACGCTTTTTATTTCCTCAATTCCACTCCATTACACCATTAGGAAAGCCTTTTCACTGGAACAGCTATTTGCAAGTCTCTTCCAGATCTCTGCTTAAGCCAGCTTTTTAAGTAACACTAAACCATTTCTTGCTGAAAAAACAGTCTTTCCCTGTGATGCTGCTGTCCCAGTTAACTCACAGGGTACGTGGGGGGTGGCCAATTATAATCCCATGGTCGTTAAGGGCTCACCTCACCAAGCTGAGGAAAACCTTTTCAAGTGAAATTGCATGTAGATGAGAAACACACAGTCCTTGCCTTAAACCAGCAGTGCCCAGTCTAGCCCCTGCCTAAACCTCATTTAACATGGTACAGCAGCAAGGATTGCTAAAAACCTGAAAAATTCCCCAGTCCTCATTTTGCCTCTTGCGCTCACCCAATGCCTCCTTAATGTTTAATTATTTTCTTGGAAGGGTAAGCGCTGACAGTGCAGTCAGAGCTAAACAAGACCAAGAGGAATATATTATTTTTATATATATATATATCTCTTGCAGGCAGCAAGACCTGTGCAAGCCTGTGCAGCCCTGCCCTGTGCCCTCCTGCCTGCTTTTCTGAGCCAGGTTACAGAAGCATCGCAAGGCTGAGCCAGCTGTCCTTGCAGCAAAGTCTCACTGTCCAGCCTGGGGAAGAGGTGAGTTTTAGGAGGGATGTGAACAAGGGGTGGGTGGGATGAGCTTGGAGCAGAGAGCTCCCAGGAAGAGCGGACATGGGGATCCCAGGGACCCGTGAGAAATGAGAGGACAGCTGGAGAGCAGTGGGGCCATGGGGGCCCTGGGGAAGAAGAGGCTCAGCTCTAGCAGAAGGTATCTAGAGAGAGGATTTTGTAAAAAAACAAACAAACAAACAAAACCCCCAAAAAACCCCCAACAACCCAACAACAACAAAACACCACAGTGGCATTTTTATAACTAGCCACTGATGAGGCAATACATAACAGCACAGCCCTGCACCCCTCACAACACCCCCAGACCTCATATCCCTCCAGTGTGGTGCCTGTGTATCAGCAAAGGGGGAAGGTCCCCATTTTGTGGCCGAGCACCTCAGCCTCCCCTGGGACAAGCAGTAGCTGAACCCACCCCAAGCCAGGCTCCATACACCCAGGCAGCTGCAGGACAACTTTAAGTGCCTAACTCAGCTTCTGCATTTGAAGCCCCACATTTGCATCGGTGCCAGGTACCTCCCACAGGCATTGGGGTTAAGGGGCCCCCCAAAACCATGCACAGAGATACCCACATCCTCCCACACCGCTGCTAGGGCTCCCATCCCCAGGAGCAAAGCATCGCCACAGGCCACAGACAGGTCTGTCACCAGCACCATGTGGGCAGTGGTGTGGCACACTAGCACCCAGTCAGGTCTGGGGGATTTTCAGAACTGACAGTCTCTTTAATTAAAAGAAAAAAGGGAGAAAACATGTCTACAAAGCAGCCCATGCCATATGGCAGGAATGGTATTTGTCTCCAGTGGTACAGGGCAGAAAGCAATTGTAATTATTCACTTTTAATTAATTCTAGTGTAGAGGAATCGGTAAAAGAGCCCATCAATGGCAGCAAATGCAGCATTGGAGGCAGCTGTTAACTCTGGGCTGCAGGGAACTACAAGCAGCCACCAAACTCAGTCCCTGTGCCCAGGCAGCACCGAGCACCCCTTGGTCACCTCTGGCACATGCTTTCCCCATCCCTCCAGAGCCACATCCAGCCAGGGGAGGCCTCAAAAACACACTGACCCAGCTCCCCAGGTACTCCAACAGGAGAGAGCACCTACCCCAGCACCAGTGCAGAGCAAACCCATTTCCTCTTGCACTTCAACAAGCAGTGAGGAAGAGTAATTCCCTTCTTTAAGACAGCCTTCACCATTAATCTTCCAGCCCATGGCAGCATACAACACACAGCATCACCTGGGTACCAGGTGCTTCCCATTGCACACAGCTAGAAGAGCAGCAACTTGAGGCCCACCACAAGCCCCCCATATGAGGGCTGAGCCAGCACCCACCTCCCTCCTGGCAGGGATTTATGGTCTGAGCCACCTGTGCTGCTTAATCAACTCATTAACCTACAAGCAGTTCCTCCTATTGTTAAGGGACAAAACAATTATAAAAAAATACATCCTGGTTATCCAGATGGGAGATTTGCTTCGCTGCTGCCCTTCATTGTTTGGAGCAGGGGAGAGTTTGGGTTTGGTCACTTCCATTAACACACACCCAAATCAGCCCAAATCTTCCCTTCCCAGTGCCCGGCAGGGCTGCAGGGCTGCCACACCATCAGGTGTCAGAACCTGCATCAGCTTCTGCCTCCATAACCCTACCGGGTCCCCGTTGGTTTGCAGAAGGGGACATGGCTCCTGTTCAATCCAAAACCATCTGCCTCCACATACGGGGTAAACTTCACCTGGTGTCTGACACCAGGCCGAGCTTACCTGCTGCATCATGCTTTAGCGAAGCTGGGATCAGCTCTAGGTGCTGACAGTTCCCCCCCACCCTGTATCCAGCCAGCCTGGAAATATCTCCAAAACAGCCTCATGTTTGATGGAGGCTAAAAACAAAGAGTTTAGGATTTTAAAGCAGTAAGTGACAGTTGGGCTGCTTGGAAGACAAAGCTGCTGAGCAGCTTTGCTTCAGTCTGAGGTGCGCTGAGCAAACACTGCTTTAAGCTTATCTACTTCCATTATTCCGATCTGTACAATGGGATCAGAATAACCATCCTTTCTACCTGTCTATCTATTCATCTATCTATTCATCTATCTATTCATCTATCTATCAGGAATGAGAGAGAGTGAGAGGGTTTTTTAAGGAAAAACATAAGTTTTAAATAAAATCTCTGCAATAACACATACAATGACTAAAACATTTTCGACTCCACACCCACAGAAGAATCATCAGGCTTAGAAGAGCTCTACAGAAATCAGATAATGCTGGTTTTTTGTTTGTTCCAACCCCAGTTTCATTGCTCTATGTCAGTGTTTTTGCCCACAGAAGCCAAACTCTACCAGAAATACAAAATCGAGGGGACGGATCCTGCATGGGTCGGACCTACCAAAGTAGCCCCGGTGGCAGGCGATCCCCAGGACCCCATTTCACAAGCCCCAGGGGCTGCTAGGGAGGGACAGTGGGTGGGGGTCCCAGGTCCACGGGGGCATCGCTCACCCCCAGTGCGGGGCACCACCAGCTGCCAGTGCCCACGCCACAGTGCCCACGGCCACGCCGACAGCCTCGGCATGAGGGAGGCGTGTGGGGGAGGCAAAACCCAGCGCTCCCCAGGCATTTCTAAGTATTCCGGCATGCGAAAAACATGTAGAGAGCAATAGATGGGGGGAAAGAGGCAGGAAATGAGAGAGGGGCTTTGAACGGAGCAGAGGGAATTGGGAAGGGCACAAAGCCAGCCCCTGGGAGAGGCATCAGCATCTTCAGGTGCAGAGACCTGCCTGCAGGTGTCTTCATGGACATCCTCCACCACCAGAAAGGAGGGGTTAGGGCACCCCAAGCATGGTGCAGCCCTCCTCGCATGCCTGCACGCACCCTCATGGGTGTGGGGGGAGCCCCAAGGCGGTGATACACCCCCCCACCCATCCAATTAAGCAAAACTGGGGAAACAATTACAAGGTTTTCCTGTAAATAAACTGCAGACAGTTTGGCTTATTGCTACAAAAATGTAAAAAAAAAGTCACTGTTCCCAAAGCTGGCGGTGGGAAAACAACGTTGCTTAGAAACATCCCCATTAGTGCTCCAGAACCATTCCTTTCTGCACAGAAAATGAATAAAATATGTAATTTGTTCCCTGAAAAATAGAGGCTGTTTCAAGTAACAACAAAAACTTGACAAAAGTAGAGATCCTGTCCAATTGCCCTCTCCCACTGCAGCTTATCCAACGTCCTTTACCTGTGACCTGCAGAGTAGGGAACAACAAAGTATAATCCCGGGCTTCGGAGCCACGCTTGGCCTTAGCACTTCTGTTGGCTTCGTACTGTATGAAACCCTCACCGGTTCGACTGTTTCCCACATTAATGAACCCTCCGTATCACACCCCGCTTCTCTCCCCCTTCAAATGCCAGAGAGAGCCACCCTGCACCCCCTGAGCAAGGGGAGCTGGTGGCGATTGCAGACCTCGACACCATCACCTGCATTAAAATGGGCAACGAGGGTAGCTGTGGCTCCCCGAATTTCCCCGCTTGTACCCAGTAAGGCAGGGTGGGACCCCCCATCCCTGCCCCGTGGGGAAGAGGCTGTCCCTCACACCAGGAGAACATCTGTGGGATCCCCAGGACACGGGGTGCCCTGGGCAAACTAGTGTGACATGGCAGGAAGGGGAAGGGACGGGCAGGAGAGGGGCCATCCCTCTCCCACCTGGTTGAGCTCTCCTCTCCGCTATCACTGAGCCTTGTCTTTCCTGAGCCTTCCTGGTGCAAAACTGTTGGAAGTTTTGGATGACATGTCTCTCAGGCGCTCCCAGAGCTGTGACATTGAAAAGACCTACCCCTCTGGCACCGACCACATCTGCAGGGCTTTTGCTCCTCTGAACTTCTCCCAAGACACACATGCAGACATCTCCTTAGCCTGGCAATGCCAAACCAGAGAGCAGCGAGGATACAGTACAGCTCGGGCTTAGCAAAGACACTCCATATTTCTGAGTGCTCTGGGAAAACACACCATCTTCTGGTCTCCTCACAAGTTTCTAAGTTGACCTGTCAGCATCTGCTCGGGCTCTGGAGCTCCCTGCCTCCCCAGGGGAAGATGCAAACTGCTTCACTGAAGGGTGCTTAGCTCCTCCTAACATCTCAGAGTCATGTAAATGCTATTTGTCACGGTTCATTGGGCTGCAACAGCCCCCAGTGTGGCTTAGTCTTGCTGTGAACTGAGGGTGAGGCAACATGGAGGTGTTAATTCTCTTCTTTAATTAACTTGGGTGGTTTCCTGCTTTTAAGGCTGGATTTCATTTTGCCTCATCCGCTCAAAAAGACCTGCAGATTTTAGACAAGCAGTAGCTGCCCCTCAGCAAGCTCTGATGGCAGGAGGTTGTCTCTAAGTGGTGTGGGTGGGAAGAGAGAAAAATAATGGTTTCTCTCTCCCATTTTGCGAACAAAACACTTCACAACACGCACAGCAGTTTCCACTAAATTACCGCCCGTATTAGCAGTAATTGCAGTGATGATGCAGAACCGCAGCTTTCCACTGTTTTATGTATTTTAAACCCGTTCATTTTTGTAGAGATAACAAGGTGAGGAAGGTCTGTGTGCTGCTGGGACACCTGCACATCCTCAGCAAGCTTTGGCTACGGGCAGGTGCAAATCACTGTACCCTGCTTCATTTGGGGTAATTCTACAAAAATCAGGGCAATGCCTCACCAGCTGCATTCACTGCTTTCTGTTGATGCTTTCAACCACATGTCAAGTCAGCATCACATTCTACCTAGAAAATGGTTTATTACAGGATGGGGTTTAAAACCTTAGTCCTTGGAAAGCAAGAATGGTGATTTTTAAACAAAGTTCTACTGATTATCTTTCCTTACTCAAATACAAACTACCTTCCTGTTTGTCCTGCAGAAATATTCCCCGTTTCTAAATAGAAGTTGTTTCACCCTAATATGAGTTGAAAGATCACCCGAGCCACCCCATACAGGCACGTCGGAGCAGCACAGAGGCTCCTGGTGACACAGGAGGGACAAAGGGGGACAGGGTGGCTTTGGGGTTTCCTCTGGGAAAAACATCTTTTGGAGCACCGGGCAGGCTGGAGGCAAGCTCAGCCCTGCCGCCGCAGCTGGGGCAGGCCAGACACGGGCGCTTTTGCCCACCACCCACCAGAGACACCCCCAGCTGAGACAGCCCCGCGGTGCCTGGCTGGGCCCATGGTGCCTGGCTGTGCCCATGCCAGGCAGCCCATGGCTGTGACACCTTCGGATGCTCAGACCACGGTACCGCATCTGAGTAAAGGCTCTGTGCGTGGGCAAGAGTCAAGGACAGCTTCTTTGCCGTAAAGCTGCGGCAAAGACAGAGAGAGTCCTGGCTCTGATGAAGTACTGACACTTATGCAAAGCATAAAGTCTCAGGAAATTTTTCACTCTATTTTCAAATGATAAGAAGCATAGACGAACATGCAAAGCTGTAGCAAAAGCTGGACCAGCGTAGATGGCCCAACAGATACTTGAGTGAGCTAAAAACACAGATTTGTTTCCTTGGCTGAGCACATACATTCTTAAATTTACTTTAATGTTCAATCTTACGCTTGCTATGTTTGACTGTGCTTATGTTTGCTGCTTTGCAAACTGCTTTGTAATCTCTTCTACCTAAGATGTTATAAAAATAAAATAGGATTTGATTTGAATCACGCACATCCGCAGTAGCATGGTGAAGGTACACCAGGAGGAATGCTGCTTTTCTAAGCTATTTCAGAGTGGAAGTGGATGGACGACATGGTCCCAGGCACTCCTCTGAGCATCTTCCTTCCTGTCTGGATTTCTGCAGCGATGTGGCAGGTGGTGGCTGCCCTGTGGTCCCCGCTACAGCAAAAGAGGGTTTGGGGGAGTTGGTGACTATCCCCACCACTGCAGCAGTGATGTTAAGTATTAGGTCAATGATACAAAATAGGAAAAAAAACCTGTTACTAGTGGAATAACTGCAGAGGCAAAACAGGACAGTATTGATCAGCTGAAAAACAACAGCAGCGAAGCCAGGAGGTGGGTCCTGGGCAATGGAAAACTCGGCTTGGTGGCAGGAGGGGCAGCCAGCCCAGGGGTGGACAGCGTGAAGGGACAAGCAGGTGCCTAAAGGGCATCTGGCCCCTGTTTCTTGGCTCTCTTCGCACTTTCCAACTCATCTCCCATACTCGTAGGGCCACCGGGTGCGTAGGTGGTCGCTTTAGCTGAAATTCCCCAGAATTTTTTTGGCTGCATCCTCAGAAAAGTTGCAGATGACGCATTAAAATGTAGATAAGGCAAAATAGATGGGCCGCAGCCAAGCGCAGGGGCTGCCGCGCGTGGCTCTGGCAGACGTGCCGACGTGCTCAACCTCCCCATGCGGGATCTGTGCCATGAATGAGGCTCCCGCATGCGATGCCCCTGCCCACTCCCTCCCTCCTGCCCAAGCTCCCGGCAAGCCCATCTGAGAGGCAGTCTGCCAGGCAGCTGGGTGCCGGCACTGGAACAGAGCCGCTTGCCACCCCGGGCTGCAGCTGGCCACCAGGGACACATGCTGCCCGGGTGGCCTCTTGCCTGCAGCTGGAACAGAAATGGTTGCGGAGAGTTTGCTGTGACAGCAGCAGCTGCGCATCTCTATTCCCAGAGCTGCCCTATCAGGGAGCTGTGGGGTGGGGATGCCAGAACAGGAGCAGTGCTGGTACTGGCGTTCCCGGGGGAATAGCTGCGCCGGCAGGGCCCCGATTCCAGCAACTGTATCCTGGAACAGTCCACAGCCCACGGCTTTCCTGCCCCCACCACATTTCGTCAGCCGTGGGACCCAAGGACAAAAGAGAGGAAAAGAAAAAGTATTTGTCATTCTGCAGTGATGCTTTTAAAGTGCAGAATTTCAAATGTCTGAGGGAATTACGTTATCCTTGTAAAAAAAAATTTTGCAGTTCCTAAAGGATTTGAATGAATCAAGTTATTTCCAGAAATAAGAGAGGACCAGGGAGCACTCCATCACATCTGTGCACAGGTTATCTACTGCTTCCCCCAATCACCCTTCAGTGGTACCCAACCCCACGGTACTACAGGTCTCAGAGGGTTGGACAAAGATCCGGCAAAGCTGGAACATGTGCCTAAACCTGTTATGATGTCCAGGTCAATTGCATTTTATTCATGTAGGAAATCAGTAAGCAAATCATACCTGTGTGTAGGATGCTGACTATACTGTCACTAGTCAGCACATCCCATAGGGTCATAAATAATAGATGCCAGTTTCTCTCATTTCGGTACTATTTCAGACTGAAAGAGGCAAAATAATAAATTTAAAACCCCGTCACTGCTTTTTCTTTCCCCATCTGTTGACCCACCTTGGAAAGTATTAGTCACTAAGCTGAAGTGATTGAAAAAGCTGAAACTGGAAAACACGTATTTTCTCCCCAGGCAGGAGAGGCTAATTCTGACAAAATCACAAGACTAACAAACAGGAAGGAATCTTAGCAGCCCTGGACAAACGCTGGGCGCTCAGTGCAGCCATAAGCAGGTCTGCCCTGTCTGCAGTCAGGAGCATCCCACAGCGGGGTTGGCCTGGGAAGGGGAGCCTTTCACTTTGGAGGGGCAATTTATTCTTGCATAAATATTTAGGTAAAAGCTATTTGCATGAACTATTCTAAAAATAAGCAGGCTGAGGCAGGGAGACCACTGTGAAAAAAACCTGAATTTTTATTTTAATTGCTGTGTGGGACTTTTACCCCTTCAAAGAGAAAGGATTTTTTTTACAGATTTTAAGTACTTCTGAAATTGGTTGCAGTACAGTTTCGCAGCCGGTGCAGCTGAAGCTGTGACCAGGCAGTGCTTGGTTTTCTAGCAAATGTAATGCCAACAGGAAAATATAGGTACGCCATAAAAGTTTTATAACTTCATACCCAGAATATTTCTAAAGCAGCTTGTTTACATACAGGGCACATTTTTTATGATGACTTACACAACCCCTTCGCAAACAGTGTGCAAGCTGGGCGTATGCACAGGCAATCCTAACAGCCTCAGCCCGGCTATCACCTCTCTCATGCCCTTTCTGTGCGAGAAGGCCATCTCATCTATTGAATCTGAGGTTCTGCAGATGCATTACATCCAGATGAATTTAAGCTGCTGGCAGGCCCTGCAATAGACTCTCACACCGCTGTTGCGTGCTTTAAACAAAAACTAGGCATCAAACATGCATGAGCTTTCCTCTTTGGGAGCTGCTATAGGCAAGGCAACAGGACCTCATTGGGGTGCCATGTACAAAAGGCCTCCGGAAACTTCAGAGCCTTATTTTTCAATACACTGCTTCTGCTTCTCAAGCCCTGTGTCCCATCAATTATTTCTGTTTGTTCTCTGAGCAGAGCTTTGCCAGAAAATAGCTCCCAAAACTCTTTAGCATAGTGCCTGCAGAGCCCTTACCGAGCACCCGGCCACACCAGGCAAGGCATCTCAGACATCAGGCACTGCTCCCCACTCCCACCCGCCCACCAGGAGGTTTTATTGGGCTACAAAAATAGTTTCAGAAACATTTCTAATATATTTGGATACCATGAGGAGCAAGTCTTGGTTTGCTGAAGGGACAATGCTGCATCTCCTGCAGGGGATGTTGCTGTGGGGAACAGCAGGGGCATCGCTGCAGGACAACAGTGCTGTGTGTCCCACCAGCCACCCAGAGTGACCCAGCAGATGGCAGACAGGGCACAGCCTGCCCCAAAAGGCTGCAATCTCTCCTACATGCCCAGAGCCACCTTGCTTTCATGGAGGCTGCTGTATTCCTTCATCCTCTCTGCCTCCTCCGGAGAGGTATACAGTGAGCACAACAGCAGAGGACATGGATAGAGAGCAGCTTCTGATCAACTTCTGAAAGGGGTTTGTTCACGAGTAAATACCTTTGAACCCCTCCAGAGGCTCCCACCAAACACTGCTCTGACTCCTGCAGAGTGATGGGAAGCATCGCCTGGACCACCCCGAAGAACAGGAATGGGATAAGGGACATGGTAGCCAAATCCCTCTGTGCATTAGCAAGATCCATCCAAACTATCCACTGGCTTTACATCAGGTATCTACCCACCACTAAGCACCACCAGAACTTGGTTTGTTGGATATTTTCCAAATACTGAAACACATGGAAGTTTTGCTGGAGCAGGAGCTGTAGAAACAGCTCCATGGAGCCTTCCCTCTCCTGCCACACTTCTCCACACATGCTGAACCCCAGGCAAAGGGGAGATGTCCACTGACTTGTAGCAGGGAAAATGTCACCCCAGCTTTAACCTCTGGGATCTCACTGAGTCGCATGTAGAGCATTTTCTTTCCTTACTGAGAATTAATTTCTTAACAAACATGTTCTACAGATGGTGTTTTATAATGTTAGTCTAAAATAAAAATAAGTGTGCTCAAAATTCAAATTGGATTTTGCCAAAGCAGCCATGCTAAAATAATACATTTTAAATATCTTAAACCGTGCGCTTCACAAGTAATTAAATTAGCAGTGTTTCTGCATTACATCTTTTCGTCCATCCATTTAAGCATTAGATTAATGTTGTCATGCAGATTTTAAATGGAAAATATCACGCTGCGGGGAATGGTTCGGGACAGGCAGAGCGGAGCAGGGTGAGTTTTAGCAGCCAGTTGGTCAGGAACCTGCTTCAGCCACCGCCGCGAGCCAGGGAGCTGCCACATGCTGCTTCATGCCAGGGGGACAACCACCAGCCACCACTGCCCCAGGAGAGTGGACCCCGGGTCCAGGTGGCACAGGGAGCAGCAGTGCTGTGACAGCCACCCACTGGTGATGGGGACAGCTGCCCAGGCTGCTCCCGTGCCCTTGCACTGCTGCCCTGTGCCCTGCACGGCTCGGCCACTGGCAAGCTTCAAGAGGCTATGCAGCTCATCACCAGAATACGATTGCATTATTTAAAAGCTTCCTTAAAATAACATCATTTTGCTTCTGCTTAACAAAACCGACATGAAAATCATGCTCTTCAAAACACCATTTGTCCTTGAATTCAATCTTGTTCTCCTTAGCTCATCGCTCTCTCTTGGGATAAAAATGGGGGGGCGGGAATTGACGGCAGACCAAGCCCTGGCTTGTTGCTGTGCTCCCCCCCAGTGTCCCCCAGTGCCACCAGCACCACAGTACAGTGTTCCTGTCCCCAGTGTGATGCAGAGGCCGGGACAGGTGATCTGGCATCCCCAGACCTTGCTCCATGGGGAACGGAGGACACCGCGCTGGGGGATGAGAAACAGCTTGCACGCCACGCTCGCCAGGGAATTGGGGACTACAGTGGCATAGCTGGGCAGAGATTATGTCAAATGCTGACACCAGTCCTCTGTATAACAGTCCCCACTCTGCTCTAATGCACGAGCCAGCACCGCCCCGACCAGTTGTGTATTTCTCCCTAAGCTAGACCTCACTGGAGGATATATAATTAAGCTGGTGGACAGATGTTTTCAAAATGCCTAATAAGTTAGAAATATTTTAATGAAGAATATTAGAATACTTGGAAATAACACTAAAAATCAATTTTTCAGTTAACTGAAGTTGATGTAGAAGGTTCTTGGTCTGGTTGGGTCTCCAGCAGAGAGAGGGGAGAAGGAGAAACCCTGAGCGGAAGAAATCCCTTCGCTGCATCCAGGGGAATGGAGAGCAGGGCAGAGCCTGCAGACACAGCAGGCTGGGCAGTGCTCCTCCGGCAGCAAAGCCACCAGTGGAGAGCTGGGAAGCAACCTTGCTCAGTAGGGCAGGCACCACCTGGGCAGCCTGCTTGAAAAAAAAAGATGATTTTGCTCTATCGGAAACCTAGGAGAGGAGATACATTTGCAGTGCTTACACTCAGCAAGACGTCTGCAAAGTCGTCATTTACTGATGACATGAAAGCCAGGGAGTGAGCATACCTTTGACTAACTCCACGCACTACCATATCTTCCACATTTACACAGTAAGTAAATGTGTATTCAAATCTAAAGCTCACTTTGTCTATGCTGGTTTTAACATCGCAATGTTAAACATGGCTTTTGCATCAATGTAATGAGATAAGAAAAATCCAAACCACACTGAACCCACAGCCTTACTTAGCAGCTACAAACTCCTGGAGAGCCACTAGGAATTTGAGCAGCACAAATCAGCACAGATTTTGTTTACTCAACTGGTTCCTTTTTCTTCTTCTTTGAGTTATTCCTGCCTTCTTTGTAGCCATTTTAAGCTACAGTCCTGGGGGAAAATGCATTGTGAATTCAGTGTAAATCCATTCTGTTCACTGGATTGGTCTTAATTTACAGCAATAAAATGAAGATCAGACAATAAGCCATAAAAATCAACCTGATGTGGAGAGCTACTGAAATAATATGTAATTTTATATCAAAATAATTGTACCATTTGCATGTGAGTACTTAAAAGTACTCGTAGTTGCAGCAAGACTTAAATAAACCAGGGATTCCTAAATACATGAGGTAGTTATTATGGTTAATGCTTGTAGTATGATGCAAGGAAAAAGAAGACTCAAGTCCTGAAATACTGCAAAGAAATTTATCTTCTGTTTCCAAACTAATCTTGCAGCCCAAACTGACCCCTGTGTTTTTCCAAACCTGGCAGGTTGGAAGTTTGCTTTTGACTCCCGTAAGCCTACACTTACACCGGCTGTACAGCCAGGCATGTTGCATGGGATCTGCATACAAAGCGTGCTTTATAATGCAATTCGAGCGTTAATAATACCATGCTTCTACATAAGAAATTTGCACTTTAATAAAAGCAGTGCAATTTTTGCTTCTAGCTCACAGGTGACCTGGGGTATGTTCAAAGGAGTGGAAGAAACCGCTGGCGATCACAGAAGTGAAAGTCATTTTCCTGATGGTAATCACACGTCTCAGACATGGCTCTGGGTCGTTGCAGGGCTCCATCCCCCACAGGCAGCAGTTCCTCCTCCTCTGCAAGTGCTCAGCAGCTGTGCCAAGAACCTCTCCAGGGAGGGGGAATGGCTGCAGGATGTTTCCCAGGAGCAGGTTTGCATTTCTTCCTTCTCGGATGACCCTGGGAGGGAAGGTGCTCCAGAGCATCGCTCCCCTCTGGGCTGGGACCTGCCAGCCCGCAAGGACGAGGAAGGGTTGAGTTAACCATAGGATTGAGAGTTTTATACTTGTTACATACCTTAATTACGTTTGCCAGCAGATATTTATTTAGGTAGAAAAGTGGGACGAGGAATTCTTTGTGCCATAGTATTTTTATTGTGCCTTTTAATGTCTGTAATTGGTGCATAGAGCCAATGGAGCGCTGCTTTGACCCTCGCTAAGTCAAGCACGCGGCCACCTTTCCAGGAGGGGGAAGAGAGACATCCCACTGGAGCCACCGGAGAAACACACCCACCACTGCGATGCAATGCATTAGCAGCTCTTTATTAATGCGCTTCAACAAGAACCCACAATTTCAGGCACACAGTGAAGAAAAATGCCTTCAAACTGTAGAGGAATTTTTAGCCATCAGGATGTAATGACCTCTGCTGGAATGTGGCCAGGGCACTGCCACAGTGTCACCGGGGACACTGGAGCATCCCACAGCCTGGATCCTGGCAAGCAGCAGCACCCAGGCAGCGAGCCAGAAAAAATCCCAAGTAAGAAAAAGATTGACCGGGCCACCCTGCACCAGGCTTGCTATAAGCGCAGGCACCCACGATTTCGAGACGTACCCATTGCTGTAGGAGAAGGGAGCAGACAGGCAGCAGCACCGCATGTCCGGCCAGCTTGGTCTCCTCCAGACCCTTCATGCGCATTCAGGTTCATGCCGGTGCTTTGCCCTCCAGAGCAATGGCTGGTGCTGAGCAGGTAGTTGAGCACTGCAGCATCAGCACCGGGGAGAGCTTGGCACCTCCCGGGTGGCCAGGAAAGGTCTTTGGTAAAGCAGCTCCAGACCTTGCAAAATGAGACACGCAATCCTTGCACATCCAGTGCTCGGCAACTGCAACGAACACCATTTCCCCTACAGCACCTGCAGCAGCAGGGCAGGTCCCCATGCAGACCTGACCGAGCAGGGACGAGGTTCCCAGGCTGGCCCCCCAACACGGGCTGTAATTGCTGCTGCCTCCTTACAGCTTTGCTAGCCATCACTAACACCCATCCTCAGGGACCTCCACGGCGCAGGCAGGAGCCCCAGCGTTGCAGTGGCATGGGCATGGTGGCCATGAGTGGCTCATGAGATGGGGCTGGGCATCCCACATCGGGCGGGAGGGATGGGTTTCCCCTCCAGGGGCCAGTGCCCGGCCTCTCCACAACTTGCCCCAGGCTCCATGCTGGCCGCAGGGTCAGCACGGACTATTGACTCCACCAGCTTGCCTTTGCAGTTAAAAAATTTTTTGTTTAGGCTCGCACTGGAGTTAATGGCTAAAGCTGCCACCATCAATTATTTATGAACACAAAAGATAGTTGAGCTTTGTAAATTGGGTCCCTCGTGCCCATGCGCGGGCAGAGCTCTCATCAAGGGCTATTTTTGAACTGCTGGCAGCCCCGAATTGGCAGCACAGTGAATGGAGCCAGAGCTGAGCCCTGAGCCCTGTGTGGCTCAGCTCCCTGCCATGTCCTGGGCATGGACCAGGCTCGCTGGGAGCCAGGATGCTCTGGGGCAAGGTTTTGCCTTGCTGCATGCATGATGGCAAGGCTGCCAGTATGAGCATGGGAAGGCTGGTACAAGTCTCAGTTTGAGAAGTTGTTCTTTGTGGTAGCCGTGGCACATCCCAAATAGCCCTGCACACCAGGATCAGGGCTGGATCCATTTTACTGACAGCTTGAATTAGGCTGACAATAAATTAAAAAAAAATATGGCAAATTAGGAGGGAGAAGAACCCAGGCTGTGACCTTCTGATGGTCCAAAGCAGGTGAAGACCCAGCCTGCCAGCCCTCCTCCCATGCTGCGCATTGGAGGGATGCAAAAATGCATCCTTTGTTTTCAGCAGTGGTGCGGCAGATTGCAATTTTCCAAGCCAAGCACTGCAACTACATCATTTTCAAGGAGAGACTTGAAGTGATCCCAAATATTCTCCTCGAGCATCTGGGCGGGCACACCAGTGGGACTGATCTGGAGCATTAAAAAGGATAAAAGGGAACAGCCCCTCTCCCCGTTTGCCTTCTGCACACAGGAGGCAGCTGAGGCTGTCCCCGGCGGTGAAAGCAGAGGTGATGGCTGGGGAGGTCCCATCTGGCTGATGCCACAGTCTGACAGGGAAGCAGCGAAACAAGATTTAGTGAAGGAAAAGCAGAGGTTTGCTCCCGTGAGCACCGCAAGAACGCACCTGAGTCCTACTATTTGCATATGTTCCTCAATGAACATATTTATTCCTGTAAACTTTGCCTTTTATATTCCAATTCAGTCTCTGAGCTGGAGCAGGTCCAGAAACATGTCGTTTGATGAAAGTCCCCGAGCTGGTTCCTCTCCCGCCCCCACCCCTGTCACAGGCATAGTCGCTGTCTCTATCTTTTACATAATCCCACTGGCATCAGGAGTGCCTGGCAGCCGGGGGAGGCAGCGCTGGGGTCGGGAAGCATCCTGGGAGTGGTGCGGGAGCTGCGGGGCAGCCCTGCCAAGGGGGCGGCAGCATCGCTTAGGGTCTAAGGGGGGAGTGGTATTTTTAGCGTAAAACAAGGGGCAGCTTAGCTAGCATATCATTTTAAGCAGCACACATGGTATAGCTTAGCACCAGGGACACAATTCAAGCAGAAAATTAATTGGGAAGGACTTCAGCTTCAAATGTAAGGGAGCTGAGGATGTTACAGGATTATTGTTACAGCCATTGGAAAAAGCCTTTGGCTTCTCTGGGCACTGGATTTCCCTCAGACTGAGGAACCAGGCCCAGAAATGAACACAAAATATCAGCTCCATCGCCGTTGGTAGGAGTCTTCCCTAACTAAAGGTTATCTCAATTCAGCAGCATCACAGCTGAGCCTGGAGGTTTACTCAGCTCTTCCTCCAAATTCCCCTTCACTTCTTCTCTTGGGGGAGAAATCAGCTCTAGATATGGAGATCTGGGAGCAGAAACAGGGATTAGTCATAAAGATAGAACATCAGCCTTGTCACAAACAAGATGCTATTCCTGAGGTCTCAGGCAGCCAAAGCCAGGGGAGCCGTCAGGGCTGTGCTGAACACCGCAGGAGAATTCAGCCCTCGGTATTGAAACCTTATCTAGAAATAAGCCAGAAAGGATTTACAAAGGCCCAACTTTGGAGGCTGCAGGAGTGTTTGTGTCATGTGGGTAGCAAAGAATTGCAATTACCCAGCTTGTCGGTACATCGATAGAGCCGGGAGCCCGCGGGAAATCAGCAAAGATAACTGCTGGCCATTAGTACACAGCGTCCGTAAACCTAACGAGCAGAAGCCACAACTTGGTAACAGATCATGTCTCTGAATGACATGATCAAAGACACGTCTCCCACAGATGTGCTTACGGGGGAAACTGAGGCAGGGAGGTGCAACGGCTTAGACAGGGCTGCAGGAGAGGAGAGGGCTCACAGGGAGCTCCCAGCTGGCACCGCTCCACCAGCCCCTACTCCACCGGGAGGCTGCGGGCATCTGATTAAAGGACAAGTTATATTGATTTTGAGAGTTGCCTCTCTTTGGGCAGGACCCACCGCCATCCCCCAAACACCACCCTCCCCGCAGCTGGGGCCAGCCTGCAGCGCCCGGGATCCGGGGCTGCTGCCCCCTGGGAGCCCCCCCAGAGCACTGAGCCTGCCCCACCACACCACCCCCCAGCACCCCGTCAGGCTGGGAGCTGGCTCCGGGAGATATTAATCAGTATTTCTGCTCTCACCACAGGCTCGCCACGGGAGCGCCACCCAGACCGCTTCTGCTGCCAACACCGTGCCAGGGAGCAAGCAGCGGGAGTGTGCAACACTCCTGCTAAAAGTTGGTCATGGCTGAATGACATAAACAAGCAGTCAGAAAGGCCAGGCTTCCACTCATGCAAAGCCTCCGCGTTATTTATCAGCCCTTCAGACAACTCACAGCAAATTACATCTGAGCATCCCATTCACTCTGCTTCCATACGTCCCGTGGTTCCTGGAGAGTTAATATTGAAATTTTCATAACTACAGAATTGCCTAAACCAAGCCCTGTGCTGAGCTGCACGCATGCTTGAATTTCATGTAGTGGTGCTAAAGCCAGCTTGGCTTTGCATCAGTCCCAATGACCGTAAAATCAGCGTAACTGCAAAACTGCATCCTCACCCCATGCCACTCCCCCAGAGCTGGTACGGCTGGCTACGCGGGAGCACCAGCCGTTATGTGGTGGGTTGGGAACAAGCACGGCTAAAGTTGCCTGGAGCCCTGCGTCCCTCCCTGCCCTCCCCACACCCTGCCCATGGAGACCCCCTCACGCCAGCCGCCAGGCTGCTCTGCACAGGGCTGCTCATGGAGGCAGCAGCTCTGCCTCGGGCAAGGTGTGCAGAGTGTCCTCAGGCTGTTCCCTTCTCCCAGTTCCAATAACGTCACCCATTAGTGGCTGAAAGGGACATCCTGAACAGGCAAAAGCCAACCGCCAAAGTCATAGAAATCCTTCTCATTTTCAGCTGAAGGCGTGACAGAGAGGCTTATCAGCTGCCCGCACCGAGCACTTCAGACTGAAGTCACAGCCGTTCATTATTTTTCCTGCCTAGGGTAGGAGTAATAAAAATTTGTAAGATGCATGAGGCATTTTATAAGAATGCCCATGATTTTTTTTTTCTACATTTCACCTAAAATTGGCTTTGATTTCATCTTCACTACGTGAACCAGGTGAAAAGTCAGTAAGCGATCACCATGATGAAATGGTACCCAAGGCAGACACTTCTTTTCGCTCCGTACAACATACTGCAAATGAACTTTTCCTGTCCAGCCTCAAACATGCTTTGCTAATTGATTTTTCTGCTCATTAGTACCAATATAAGTTATATTGAGCACTTAATAGAAACCATCTTAACACCACTGTCGTAAATTCACAATGTTGTATATAATCTAGCCAGGCAAGTGTTTTTTGTGTAAAATCACAAATACATATGCCTGCAAAAACATTAACACCCAAACGCTATTCAGTTATGCACAAGTTTAAAAATCTATTAATAACCTTAGTAGAGAGCTCCTCTGCAAAATCAGATGCATCCAGGCAGGCAATTCTTTAGAGGCAAAGTAAAGAGCTATTGCACTGCAACATAACAAAGAACGATACCATGACCATACCTATATTTCATGCCTGTTTGCTTTGCGGTGGATTCTTTTAATGAAATGTGGTGCTGAGGGGTAAATGTCCCCAGACTGCGAGCAATAATAGCCACTGTCCGAAATTTTGCCCGGGCTGCATTCACTACGTTTGGGGTAGTGGTGTTCTGCTTGCTGATGAGTCTGTCTTCACCATTTCGACTCTTCAAGTTGTGCTCTGTGCAGGCGATGGACACTTGCATTGCGCCCTCGGTACACCTTTAGTCACCGTCCAGGTCGCAGCCAGAGCCTCCGGCCACCCTGATGTGGGCTGCAGGCTGCCCAGCAGCGCAGGGCTCGGTCCCAAACACTGCTGAGGAAACCTGCCGACCTTGAACTCACAGAAGTAGCCGAGGCAGCAGGGGGTCACCAGGAAAGCCGGGCTGCGTGCCTGCGATGCCAGGAGGAGAGAAGCCCCGAACTTGACAAAGCAATTGCAAGAGCCGATTTCAGCTCGCTCTCAGATCTCCCCTTGCAATATTTGCTGCTGCTTAGACAAAAGCATCCATCCAGTCAGGTGCTTTCAGAAACATAAAGCTGTTCCTTCATGATGAACCGTCAGCAGCAGCCGCCGCTCTGTCTTGATGCAGGCTTGCTTCTGGTTGCCGGTTTTAAATCAACGCAGGCATGCTGCAAGTGCTGGCTCCAGCACCCGCTGGACCACGAACTGCTGAACAGGCAGCCTTGCCGGCTGAAGAACCATCGACTCGCCAGCCAGCCTCTAAGGACCAGCAATATCCATCAGTTCTCCTTTGCCCAGATGCAGCAGTCCGCTACATCCCACCCATCGCAGCCCGCCCGAGCGCCGGGGCTGGCAGCGGGCGCGGGGGGCGGCGCGGCCCCGGCTCTGCAGCGGCTCCCGGGATCGCCCTGTCAGGAGCCTGCGGGAAGCATGGGAACGGGCCTCCTTTGTGCTCAGAGGGAAGGCAGGCGCTTCAGGCAGATGCCTCCCGTCAAAATAGCTGCCAGCATCGCTTAGCAAAGAGAGGACCTCTTATAGCGAGGAACAATTCAATGTTAAAATGGGCTAATTATGAAAAAAAAAAAGGGGGGGGGGGAGGGGAAGAAAAATCGCTCTGCTACAGTGTGCCAGAGAGTTAAGACATTAATCCCGTGTTTCTGGCACCCGGAGCCGCCGCCTGCAGACCCACGTTCGCAGCAGTGCCAGGGTTAATCCCTTCTCCCCCCCAGCAGCGCCAGCCAAATAAACCGCAGCGCGAAGTCTTTGAACCAAACCATCCCCATCCCTTGCTGCAGTCTGGGCTGCAGTCGAAGCAGGGAGCTCGGCTCCGAGCCGGCAGCTTGCTGGTGCCCACCGCCGTGTGCCGCCTCTCCCAGGGCTCTGGCTTTGGGCGCTGAGGGCAGGGGCAGCCCAGGGACCCCTGGGCTGGTGAGCTGCTCACCAGAGCAGTGGGAGGGCGAGGCAAGGATGGGGGCGGTTTGGAGTCACCCCCAGGACCCCTGCCCATCACTGCCACCCAGCAGAGCAGCCCTGGGGGAGGACAGGCAGTGGGGGGTGGTGAGCAACGGTTTGGGCATGCCCTAGGTGCAGACCCATGGGAGAGGGTGCTCATGGGGTGTGCATGGGTGGCAGTGCAGAGCAGGTGGGTGGGTGGGTGAGGGCTGGGGCTGCGGTCACCCGCTGTCCTTTCCCCAGCCCTGCACAGGCTGGTGGGAAATGGTCTACAAGAGTTCCCCACACGCCACTCCTAAATCTGCCCTCAGACTCCCAGGAGGGCTGGGGTGAGGGTGTGGGCACCTCTGGAGGCCCTCTCACCCACCTCCTGCTCATTGGCCAGGCTGCCCAGGATCCTGTCCCGTTGGGGTGTGAATAACTCCGAGGCTGGAGACCCCACAGCCTCCCCAGTGACCTGCCAAGCTCTCTCCTGCTCAAGGCATGTGAAGGTGGAGCAGGAGCAGTGGCAAGAAGAGAGAAGCTGGAGGTGCTGATGTGGCGATGACAACCTCTTTTGAACTCAGGATGACAAACTTTTTATTTCCTCCCCTGCAGCGGGGGCACACCACAGTTTTCTCTCCCCCACCCATCCTGCTGAGGAGGGGGAGTGTGAGAGCAGCTGGGTGGGCGGCCGGCAGCCAGCCAAGGCCACCCACCACCCAGGGTGAACAGCTTCTGACAATCTCTCTGCAGTTTGTTTATCTAATGTCTCATTAACGTTTCCATCTTTGAGGATGGAAAGCATTATATCAGCGTAAAGAAAGTTACTTTATGATATTTTCCAAAAGATGTTTAACAGTTAATCATACAGCAGACCCACAAACTCCCAGCCGTGAGTGGGCCCCTTGGACTCGCCCTCAGGCACGGGTTTAGGGCAGACGGACCCCTTGGCATAAGGTTTGGAGGAAGGGAGGGCAGGGCTGATCTGTGGGGTGGAAGTCAGAAAGTTAAGTAATAACCAGCTGACTTAACCGCTGCAAGGCTCTGTCTCAGACACAAGATTTAGCTTTGAGAGAGTTTCCAGACATCTAATCAGTGAGTTAGTATTACATATCACAAATAAATGCTGTCAAATACCCAGAAAAGAGTGTGTCATCTGGGGGCACAAGCCATGGGGTCACTGACACCAAGGTGCCCCACAGTGGGGCCTCGTCCAGGACAAACTCCATGTCTCCATGGGACTGGGGGATGCGGCTGGAGCGTGGGTAGCACCCACAGGGCTCTGCCTTGACAGCGCAGCCAGCCCAATGCAGACTAAGCACCCACTCGGCTTTTGGAGGCCAGCTTTTCTATTTCAGAGCCCAAAGCCAGATTGACAAAACCGGGATTATTTCTTTCTCTGATGGACATACAGCATCCTCTTGCTGGGCACAGATATTTCAAGAAGATGTATTTTTACATATTGTTCTATACGTGTCTGGACAGTTCCTGTTGCAGCCAGCAGCTGGCTCTGCCAGCACTGCCAAATGACGTGACTTGGTCCTGGAGACGTGCCCAGGTCACTGTCACCCAGATCCTGGTCACTGACCCTGCTGCCATGGCTGCCCATGCCCTCAGGTGCCAGGCGAGGGGACAGAAAGGGACAGTCACATTCTGCGCTGGCACATCCTGCAGAGCATATTAACTCAAGCTGCTTAGCTTCGGAGGGGTTACAGTCTCTGCCAAAGAAATATGTATTTAAATACAGGATTTATTTCATTTCCCTGAACAAGATAATCACTTCTAGACTAAAATGTTAGAATAACATAATTTTGTATCATGAAAACCCTGAGCTTATAAAACAAGAGGCACGTGACAGCCTCAATGGAGGACGATACTGGAGTGCGGTAGCAGCTCAGGTTCAGCCATGAGCCCCTGGCCAGGCTCTCCGTGCTGCTTCAGTGCCACCAAACCGCTACAGATGCAGCTATTTTGCCAAGTATGCGTTTCCCCCCTGAGGAAGATGACAATTGCTCACTAAATAACTTGCTCAAAATGCTTCATCAAGCAAATCTGTTTTAACACAGATGCTCATGACCACACTGGGTTTGCTTTTCCTGTGATCCCCATTGGTCCCCATCCCAGGAGCTGCTGCACCCATCCCGGGGTTCAAAATAAAGACAAGAGCCAAACACAGACCTACAGCAAGCAGGATGCTCTAAGCAAGTGCAGAAGCCAGGAGATGTTCTATAGCTCCTACACAAATACACGTTTCAATGCTCTGAACAGTCTGTTTCTTTGTCCAGGACCTTGCAGGGGCAGGATGACATGCATTGCTGCGGCAAGCAGAATGGAAACCTCCAAAAGGGAAAAAACACTTTATTCAGACCTGGTTTGGTCCCTGTGGAGGCACCAAGGGGAGCTGCGGCCGTGCAGCTGAGCGGGTGATGGACAAGCCCTTCTCCGGTGCTCCCCGCAGGCAGGGCTTGCAGCACTGGCTAAACTGGGGGCGCAGGGGCTCTCCGCTCCTGGGGGCCGGGCAGTAGCATGTCTCTTGCTGTAAAAAGCAGGAAAAAGATGCTTCTGCAGCCCAAAATATAAAAATAAAATTAGGTCCTTCGGTCTGGGTTAGATGAAACATTTCAAGCCGACGCTGAGCTGGCCCTCTGGCACAGCTCAAGCTGAACGCGCTGTTTGCTTCTTTCTTTTTTTTCTTTTAAATTTCACCTTCTGGTGAAGCAACTTTAAAACTTTATGCCAAGTTTGGCTTGAGACTTTGCTTCCTGATGGCTGCAGTCATAGGCTATTTACACTAATTACTCTGCCGTGCCATTCTGCCAAAGCAGAGCATTTCACTGAACAAATATCAATTAGCATCTTATTAATTTCATTAAATTTAAGCTGATTGCCAGCTAAACCTGTATTTTTGGTAATACCAATATGCTGCATATAAATTCTGGCAGGCTCTGTCAATCTTTTAAGATGGCAAGTCTTAATTTCATGCCTTTCTTGTGCTCAGACCTCAGCAGAAGTCTGTACTTGCAATAGCCACATATGTTAATTAAACAATATGCGCTGCACAAGCAACGAGGCCAAGCCAGCTGGTGAGCATGGGCTAAAAGGTAGAGCAGATTGCCTCTGCCTCCATCCCTGCGCTGTTCAGGCTTTTACCAAGTAAAACCTTTACTTGCAATGTGTTAAGGCCAGTAAAACCTTTACTTGGTAAATATATAAAAATTTTTATAAGTAAAAATTTATTAAAAAAATTATTTTAAAAATGCTTTTTTTTTCATCACCAGTTGCAAAGTTAATGTTTCTACCTAAAAAAGTAAACTGGAAATTTTCATTGGTCTATATAAAATCTCATCTTTTACATAAATAATCTGAGTATTTCTCAATCTTAACCTTAATTTCTTACAAAATTGTCTTTTAAATTTTGAGTGCTGATAAAACGAATCCATCCCAGTTACCTCCCTGGGACGAGGAACTGCGGCTCCATGCCTGAGCAGGTGGGCGCCCAGGAAGGCTGCCCCACATACACCCTCTGCACCACCCCTCACCACTGCAGGGACCTCGGCAGCTACCTGGCTCCGAGGCTCCAAATAATGCATTTTTGCTTTGTAAGGGAGGTGGGATTGGCACATCTGCAAGGACACGTGGGGGCTGTGGGCCGGCCAGTGACCCCAGGACGTTCTCAATGAATCACAACATAATTAGGGTACGTTTTCACCTTACTTCAGTTAGAGGTTTATGCACTGTGGAAGACACACCATGGTGTTTGGCTGCAGGTTGCGATACGGAGGAGAGCTGGACACCAACCACATGCAGCCAGTTACATAAACCCACATCCCTGCATGCTAACCAGCAATCCAAGTCACCAATAGTGATGCCATCTCAGCCAGTTTAAGCTCTTTAACTGAAATTCTTCAAAGTTAAGAGAAGACAGCAACTTAATACAGCAGCAAACGTAGCACCCATCAGTGCCCATGTCAGATGAGCCCCTCTGCGAAGTTTCTTTGCTAGAAGCCTTCCTTTTTAGCAATGCATAAAATTATTTTCAGTTTAGCTATTTTTTGTTTAAGTTGTGTCTCCATATATATCATATAGTGGTGGGTGAACAGTTAATGATACTTTCCAGTCCATTTGGGGGCTGCGCCGAGAGCACCAGCTGCTCACACCAGATTACACTTGTGCAGCCGCAAGCCTCTCCCAGGGCTCATGGAGGGACTTTGCCAAGGCCCGTGGGTGGGTCGGTGTCCCTGCCAGGCGTTGGGGACCTCCTGCAAGCTGGGGATAGAGGGTGCCACCGAGCAAGTTGCCTGGGATGTGAATCTGGAGGAGCCCTGATGTCCCGAGCACCCCCATGCCTGCCTGCCAGGGGCTGTGTGCCAGTACCCCTCAGCTGAAGCTTGTGCTGACCCTAGGGCAGCATTCAGACAGCTGCTCCTGGCAGGTAAAGGGCATTTACTCCACAGCACAAAGCAGCCATGTGCTCCTCCCGCTGGGGGTTTCTGGTTGTCTGAGTCCCATCTCTTCCAGGGCACCCTTTGGGCCAGCGCATTTTGACATCCCCACCAGCCTCGCAGATGCTTCTCGAGGTGCTGCCGGCAGGCATGCAGAGCTCTTGGAGAGGGACACAGTTCAAACTGCTTTTGTTCTCAATACCACCACAATGCTATGCATAAGCAGAAGTTTACGGTTATCATTGCTCACTATGGCACTGCAAATCATCAGCATTGCATCACCACTGCATAATTACATGCAATATTAAATGCGAAGTCTGAACCATTTTCCCAGCGCCGCAGACACAGGCTCTTCCCGCCGGTGGCCGCCCAGGCCAGGCTGACAGCAGCTCTCTGTGCTGCCTTACAGGACCTCAGCCGGGCGTCTGCAGAGAAGACCTCACCAGCACTCTGCAAGCCAGCAAAACCAGCACCTAACTTGGCTCTTGGGTGGAAAATGCAGTACAGCCCTTAAGTACCAGCCGCTGTATAACCCTGTAGCTGCCTCTACCCCGGCAGCTTTCCCTCTGCTCCCTATGGGAAAGGAACCTGCCCTCTGCACCCATGGCCAGAGCAGCTCCAGGGACCAGTGAGATGCAGCAGGACAGAAAAAGTCACCACTTCCAGGCTAGAGGCACATTAAAAATATGGTTTCAGCGTTCATGATAGAGTTTTAACCACGTTGGACATTTTGACAGGTGCTCAGCAGGACTTTGCATGCAATGTGATTGGATCAGCCAAACTTCAGAAAGCTGCACGGAAGCACTAAAAATGCAGCTGACAGCGCCGTGACAGCAGGATCCCACTCCAGAAGCGGGGCCTGGGGAATGCAGAGTTCTGCCCTTGGAGCTTTTCCATCCGAAAAATGCCCTTCTTTATTTTATCCGACAGACCAGATCTTGCTACAGCCACCGCAGTCTGTCCGCAGCTGCCTTTCCAAAATCCAGCGCAGATGTTTTAGGTAGTAGTCTCCAAGACTGGCCTTCACAAGAATTATCTTAATATACTGTCACAAATCCTTGATTTTCAGACTTCCACACAATAATTTTTCCGCAGCACAGCACAACGCACTCAGAGAAATTCGGTGTTATGTCCCAATAAAAGTTTCATTGGGCCATAAAAGCTCTGATTATAAATACAGCCTGTGCGCATCTCTCAGCCATTTCACTCCATCTCAATAGCTGTTTGAAAACAGGTTTCCTGCTGGGCTAATTACTTATGATTGCAGTAGTTCCATTACATCTCCATAAATTGGGCTGATATGGACACTGGCGAGATAACAAGCGCTGCCACCCAGGAGAGCGGGGAGAAGAGGCTGGGAGTGAGCTGGCATTAGGATGCATCTCCCAAAAGGGCTTCCATGGTATTAATTTCAATTAACAGCCGAGGCCCTGCTGCAGTGGGATGCTCACCCGTTCAGCTGAGGAGTGGTCCCGTCTGAAACAGCAGTAATGAACCCCACAGCGATTTGTAGCTCTTTCAGGGCATATCTAAACCCATGAGGAACATTTATTTTTGATAACAATACTGGAAGCTTGGCAAGGAAATGAGCTGCAGAACAAAAGCATTGCGCTTATCTAGCAAACAAGTCGTCATATTTTAACTGGTTTCACATGAAAAACTTAATTTGCATTTGTAATTGGACTTGAGGAAGACTGATCAAAATTCCCATTAAATGTTTTTTAGTTAAAACACGTTGTTCTGGCAGGTTTTCAGCCAGGCTGGCTGCAACGCCCAGCCCGGGCTGCCTCTGATAGCACATGAGATTTGTTATCAGCTCCAGCCCTGCGCCTGCCGTCTGGGCTCTGAGGGCTCCATCCTCTCAGAAGGGACCGAAACCAGGAGCGTAAGAGCACGGGCAAACGGAGCCAGGCTGCTGGCCCTGCTAACACGTGCAATGTGTTAAGGCCAGGGTATAAATAAGGCAGCATCGTCGCAGGCCCAGGAAGGCATGCTGTGCAAAACTGTAAACGCTGCCCTTCTCTTCTGCAGGGGTAATCGCCACGTTTGATTAGAGATTCTTCAGGATGTGATGAAACGATAAACGAGTCAAAACTGGCATGAAAAATACACTAGCTTTGCTTAATTCTAATTAGAATTGAGCCAGATGCCAGCAGGCATGTGTGAGATGGCTTCCCTGCGGGCAGCGCTGCTGAGGTTTTCTGCTCTGCCCGAGCGGGATCTGAGCCCCCAGAGCAGAAACCCTTGGCTACAGTCTCACCACGGCTGCGCCAGGTCGCCCTGCAGAAATGGGGGTTTAAAAATAAGTAGCATCAAAGGAGAAAATTCGCCTGTTCCAACTTCCTAAACCCACCCGGTTTCAGAGCCTTCCTTTTTTTTTTTTTTTTGCATGCATTTCTATATGGTGTATGCAATCTGTACATCATATAGAGATCCACTCACGAGGAATTAATGAACAAACTCCCACCTAATTTTCAATTCCCCCGGATGTCCAAGGCGCCCGCTTGCCAGCACCCTGTGGATGCTCATTGCCTGCACCAGGAGCACCCACCGGGAGCTGACAGCATCCCCCGGTACAGCCCCCAGGCACCAAGGGAGCTGCCTGCTACCAAAGAACTATGCAATAGTTATCCAGCTCTACGTAATATTAAATAAATTGTCACTTAATATAATGTGAAAGAATCAATACTGAAACTGAGACCCAGAGCTTTCCATGTCTTACAAAGAGGATGTAACGTACCAGGCGCCCAATTCAATTAATCAGTCACTTATCCCTGCAGATGGAAAACATCCGCCAGAATATTGCCTATCACCCTATTAGCTGCACTACCCCCCACTCCAAACGAGGTAATTTAATTTTTCCATGTTATCTATCTGTTTCATTTCTCAGATGACTGAAAGCCAGTGGCTTACAAGATGGGCTCCAGAAACGACCTTTATTTTAATGCATTGTAACACATTGAACATGATTAAACATTATTAAAACTCTTAGAGCTGCACAAAGCTCCACTGCACAGTACAAGAGGTTTTCTTGTTTTTTTTCCCCCCAGGAGAGGCTGGAGCCCCTGATGCGGGTATCCTGGTTACTGAGCAATGCATCCCGGGCCCAGAGGAAAGGAGCATCCCCAGCAGTAGCAGCGTGGTCCCGGGGAGCCCACCGGTATCCCCGGGCATTCAGGGTTTTCGTGCCAGGCTGAGGGACACCAGACAGCACGTGGCCGCAGGTTGCTCAACACATTTCTCACTTCTGTTGTATTTCAGGGTTTTTCGAGGGAAGCAGCATCAGGGCCCACACATCCTCTCCCTGGGCAGTGTGGCAGGGCAGAGCCTGGTCCAGGGGCACCGAAGGAAGCGATGTCAGCCCTAACACCTGCCCTGAGCACAGCCCGCGGCTGCCGGCCAGAAACCAGCCTCCCTGCAGGAGGTGTGGAATAACAACTAAACGTTTTCAACTGCAACCAGTTTTTCTACCATAAAAATATAAAATAGTTAAAGGAAGGTGAGAAGTTAGAGAAACGCACTGAGGTTGGCAGCTCGTGGCAAACAAGTGGTTTTCCATTTTGCCATATTCATATTCTAGACCACACATACAAAAAATGCAGATTTTTCCCACATTAACCTGACTGATAAATTTATTCCAAATAAAGCTCAGCTCAAGCTATGTTCTTCCAACTTGTCTGTGCTTATTGAATAGTAGATTTTAGGCAATTATGTATATTATTCTGTTATTCATACACGTCAAATATCACCCAAGCATTACTTGTAACAGCTTAAAACTCTAAATTAACTTATATGAAGAAATATGTTGCCAAGGTCTCGGTCTTGGATGCTGAATAATACACAACTCCATTCTGCCCTTTTCCGGGATGCGCTATAGCAGATGGATGACTAATTACCGTACAATAACTTCTGACTCTTTGAGATGAGCTGGCAGAGGGTCAGAATAAAGGCGAGCTACCAGAGACTGCGCTGTTTGCAAAACTTTCTTCCAACAGATACCCCTTCAGCAAACGTCCCACTCACCTGGGAACCCTTGGCTTTCTCTTGAGCTGCATCCTTCTCTGGCCAGCGTGGGGACCTGCACTCTTTTGTGAGCAAACTAAATGACAGCTGAGTGTCTCAATCAGTGATTATCTTACATAAACCAATATTGAATAATAAGCACTATTAAAATATCACCTTCCCAAATAGTATTTTTTAAAAAAGAATTCTAATTCTTCTCCTGAGATTCTCTCTTTCAGCTGCCACAACATTTCTAATTATTAAAGTGAGTGGCACAGGGTAAGAATCCCATCAGCTACCTCCAACAAAACTGGCACAAGACCTCCCTCCCTGCATGGGAGAGAAAACTCTTCACATTGACCAGCACTCCCAAAATAATGAGAGGCATCTGTTGGAATTAGTCATTGAGGAGAATTACCACATCACCCAGAACAATGTCATTCACTGAAATGCAGCAGATTACTAAGAATTGATCTTCAGTCCAATTAATTTTATCATTGCCTTTTCACACTGCCAGGCTCCTCTTTGGGGAATGTGATACAGCAAAAACCGTTGCATCAGCACTTCCTCCGCAACTTAGTTACTAGCCTACATCGCTAGTTAAAAAATCATCATTTCAGGACTTCTGGAATCTGCTTTTTACCTGAACAGGGTGACTTCTTCCACCGGGAGGTCTTGCCAGAGCAGGCTTTGGGAACGTTTTGTGTTTGCTCAGAGGTGCAGGCAGAGCGCTCTGCTGCGGAAAAAAGCCAGGGGTTTTGAGAACTCTTTAGCTCCCTCACTTTTCCCTCCACTCCCTTTGGACTAAGGGGAAAAATATTGCTCTTTTCACTTCCAGAGCCCTCTGCAAAGGCTTTTTAACTTTTATTTTTGCACTCGAGGCAGGAGCATGATGTACCTCAGAGCGGCGTAATGTCATTTTAGTAAATTAAATGCAAGGCACTGTCAAGTCTCCAAGTGATCTCCAAGCACTGCCAAGCACTTCCAAGCCAAGGATCCACTGTACTTCCCAGGGCCCCTGCTGGCCAGGCAAGTAGTCCCTGATCTCCGAGCGCATCCCAAACGGTATTGAACAACCACTTTCATACTGGAATGGCGCCCATTTAATTAACAAAAGGATTTGCAAGAGTGTCATTACTTATTGCCAAATGCATAACCGCTCATTAGGTCCTCAGGGGAGAAGAATAATTACTCTTGCAATCTACAGAGTGTCTTTTTCTGCAGTGAAAAATGTGCATTTCATCACCCCAGCTGGGATGGGTAACCGAGTGCTGTCAGGGGGATCTGCTTACCCCGCCTGTGGCTGGACAGCCAGGATAAGAGGCTCCCCCTGACAGTGTCATCGTGCCTATTTGGACACACTAAGGACCCCCATGTACTTCACAAATACCCCAGGAAAAAATAGCAACCATGCGACTGGAATTACAGAAACGCTGTGTTGTCTTCTGGAGTCTTTCTGGCATGAGGATGAAGCCAAGTAACTATGAAAATGCATACTGAAAACAACAAAAAAAAAGCTTATCGGGCAGTAGCAGGTCCGCAGCAGGCAGTTTAGCCATGGAAAAAGCTGCCTTTCAAGTCAGCCTCCCCAGGCAGCAGCACACAGCAAAGCTGGGGAGAGCCCGGCTGCCTGCAGTCCCACCCGTGCACCCACGGGGGCCTTTGCCTGACGGGGAGATGGAGAAATAGAAAGGTGGTCACCTCAGTATGGCAAAAACCACAGAATAATAAAAATACATTTCAGTTGATCATGTTGGCTTGCTTAAACTGTAAAAAAAGCAACTTCTGATTCAAAGAACAGTGCAAAGAATTGCCCTGCTGAGCTCCATCGCTTGCTGAGCGTGCAGGGGTGATGCTGGTACTTCCAGAGCACACATAAGACATTCGTACTTGCACCAGCATGACAGACTGCCCAGAGGATGGAGAGTCATTGATTGAAGAAGCATCCTGAAATACTGTAGTTACACCTAGTATTTCATAGCAGATAGCATTAGAAAGTATATCTAGAAGTACCAAGAGCAGAATCCCCAGGTGATCCCCCACTCCAGCACTACTGCAGGGCACACACTCCAGCTCTGCCTCATGTTAGATTTGTTACTCCCGTGTTATTTACTGCAGTCCATCCTGGGAAGCAGCCATGGACTGGAGCTGTACCATGGGGGAGTCCCACAGCAGCACCCCAGGAGCCAGCATCCCCTCCTTCAAGGCTAGCATCAGCCATAACCTAAATCTCCATCCACTTCCCTGACCCAGCAACTATTTCCTGATGCTGGAGTAATTCTGAGGAAGAGGAGAAAACTGCAATCTGAGGATGACGGGTCCCTGCGCCCGACAGCTCTCTGTTAAAATTAAGCTTGATTGGAATCACATTGCAGCTTTGCCTCCTCTCCTCTCAGACACTTACTCTGATTCTGCCAAATTCTTCCCAATATTCCCAGGTCTCAGAAGGTCACTTCTTATCCTAAATGTTTTGTCTTTGGAATCTGCTGGACTGGACACAGTATCGCATTTCCAGGAAAGTTTCCTCTTTACATTACTCCAAGCTTGCAAGCCCTGCAAATTCTGAATGCAATGAAAATTCACTATTAATAATCATTAGTGTACAAACTAGGATTAATAACCAAGAGAAAAAATCAAGGGAATTCTCTAAGCACCAACTGGGCCATAGACCTGCACTGCTGGGACTGAAAAGGGGCATTTTCTGCTCGTACTGGGAGACCTACAGTGGGAGGGAGGGCATGGGGTAGGAGGAGTAACTGCAGGGAGGAAGAAAGATGTTGGAAGAGCAGCTGCCATCGCATTTGGTTATTTACTTCAATTAAGCAAAGCAAAAGAAATGCGATTGCATCAGTATTGGATTTGTATTGAAGACCAAAATCCATTTTTATTCCACCTGAACCACAGCCATCTGTAATGCCAAGCACAGAGCCAGCATTGCCGGAGCACACACCACAGTTGGTGATACAAAGACCTGCTCTCAGCCTGGCATTGAAGCTAACCTCTTCAAAGGCTTGCCAGAGCCTGGTTTTATGGTCATTTTCCTCAAGGATGGAGCTTTGAAACAAACCAGCAAGCTGACAGATGCTAGAGGAGGTTTAGCTGGGATTTTCCTAAACTCAACCCCCCTTCAATCCACTGTTCAGCAGTTTGTGTCAGTACAACGTATGGTGAGGTCCCAATGTCAGCAGATCCCAAAGTCAGCCCAAAGACTCCAAAAAAAACCTGTTTTAACCAAGACCACATGGACTGACTTTTATCCCAGGGCATGCACACAGACTGCAGACTTCAAACCTGTATACAAATATACCCATAAATATCCCAAACTTTCCAGTCAGCCCCCTGGAGAGATGCTGGATATGCTCTGCACCACCAATGCCATGGCGGGGAGCGGAGAGCAGGCTCAGCAGGCAGCACCCTGCCCACGGAGCTGATGATTTATTCAGCATCTGGCAGCACAGGCTTTCAAGCTAGAGTTTGACAGGAGCAGAAGGTGCATGAAAAGCAGTAGCAAGCGTGAGAATTCCTGCTGGGCACCAGCAGGACCTGCTGCTCTGCACGCAGCTAAGGGTTAGCTGGGATTTACTGCTGAGGTGGTGAACTGGGAGGACAAAATTTGCTTTGTCTTCCACCTACGGCATGGGGAGCTTCTTATGGAAAGGTGTGAGTAACCCTAGAAGTACCGGCAGGGTGGATCTGAGCTTTTGCACAGCTTTGTTGAGGACTTTATACTGCAAAAGGAAGCACATGTGCACGTGTGTGTGCATACACGTGTGTGCAGGCACGCACGCATGTGTTTATTGCTGGCGATGGCAGCAAGGCAGAAAGCAGCAGGATCAGGAGCCAGCATCGTACAAACAGCTAAAGAGCTCCTCCTGCTGAAACCCAGCCGGGGAGATGGGGCTCACGCTGCACACAAGCTGTATGTACCATTCTTCCGAAGGAGTAAAATGGGATTTCTTACTTCATGGAGGAAATACCACGCTACAAACACCGTACACACATGCTGATACCCTGTTCACATCCTAACCCACACACGTCCCCTGTTTTCATCCCATCCTCCCCCATTAGTGCGTGGTATGGGCAAGAACCCTACAAAAATAACACAAAAACGAAGGAGCAAGTGGAAACTGAAATCATTTGGAAAAAGGATAGACATGGGAATATCTGCCATTACCATTGCACTAGATAGCAGGCACTATAGTTTGAACAGACTGAAAAAGAAAAAAAAAAAACACTTATGAAAAATTATGCTGGCTGTTAAGAAAAAGGACATAGCTGGATGCAGCTCTGTCGATCAATCTGCACAGGAAATAGGGAAAACATTAACGCTGTAAGCTATATCCCAATAAATGTAATGCAACTGTGCTCTGAACTGAGCAGATCAGGACGGGATTACAGTGCAGGATTATAGGACCATGTTGAGTGCTCTCATATATTTTGCCATCTAAAGATTAGATATTTTAAAGCTTCGATGTATGAAATAAGCCTGACCAAGGGAGCCTGGAAAAGCAGCTATGGCAAGGTGATCATTCCCAAATTCCCCTCTCTGTAGTAGCCCTGTGGGTGTATAAACACGACCCCAGAAGAAGGGACAAGGGCTGAAGAGTGCAATGTGCCTGCTCAACCCTTGCACATTTACTCGTCTCCTATTGCACAGTGCAAACACAGCCGTACCGGCACAGAGCAAAGCAACCCTGCGGATCAGCCACACAGCTCAGACAATGTCCAGGAGCAGGTGCTGAGGAAAGATTATAGAGAACTGAACAAAAATACAGTAATGCCGTTCCCGATATATCGTCTTGGCTTTCTGCCATCTGCCATTTAAAAATTTGCTGTGCTAGAGGTTAAATCCACCCCTTTGTATTTAATAGCCTTTGATGGCCTTGCCTGATAACTAATAACATTTTGAACATGCTCATACTTTCAGCATCCAAAACATCCCATGAGAGTGAGTCCCCCAATTTCATTACAAGATGCAGGGAAAGTGTTTCCTGTGTTTTAAACCTGTTGTCCAGAAATTTCATTTGCATTCCCCCTGGTTCCTGCGTTATGGGAGACAGTGAGTTATTGCCACAGGCTGTTCCTGATTTTAAACACATCTGCTGTAATCCCTGTCAATCACCTTTTTCCTAAGCTAAAAGCCTGTTTAATCACCCGGTGTAGGGACAATCCCATCACTCAGAGCCCTCTGCTTTCTGTAGCCCAGCTGACTGTATCCATTTGAAATGGGATGGCCAGCACTGACTGCAGGATTTAAAATGTCAGCTCCCAGAAATTTATTAAAAAACACAGTATTTTACTGTTAAGCATGTTACATTTTCTAACACGGTGTTTGCCTTTGTGTCTACCACAAGTTGACATAACTCAGGCATGGGGGGGACTTTTCAGCAATAGTTCTTCTGCAGGAGTATTTTATCTCTTTGTGCATGCTGGTCAGTGCCTTCAGTGGTCACCACAAAATTGTGGTACTCACCAAAAGCCTTTTGCTATTTCAGGATTTGAACCTGTTACCCAAGTGCCATAATTGCCTCAGTGAGGTTACCAAACTGGATAGCCTTTCTAGTAAGTTTAGCATGTTTGATCTCTAGTAATACTTAGAAAGTAAATAACAATGTAGTTGAAAAACAACATTCATTCTGGCGCTGCAGACTGCATAGTTCACTCCCTTATTGCTTTTCCTGACACAGACCTGTACCACCGTAAGACACACACCAAATGAGACATGCAAATCACAGCCCTTTTGCCATCAGCTTGTCCCTAGAGTTCTCTGGTATTTCCTCTTGCTGTATTTAGCCACAGTAAGTATTTTCATTTTTCAGAATTAAGAGATATCGGCTATCTGGTCACGGCAATATTTTTATTACCAGCACCTCCGCCTGCCATGCACCAGTACGAGCCACCTCCTCCTCCTCATGCATCAAACAAGATTGCAAGTGATTTGGGGAAAAAGAAGAAGCTGAGTGAGGTTGGGTTTTACTACCAGTTTGTCTCTGACAATTTGCAGGTGCCCTCTCCTCCCCGTGGTCACCGTGGCTAACTCCTTGCAGCACCGGCTGAGCGCTCGCTCTGCGATGGTGACATTTCCCATTGCAATCAGAAAATAAATGAAAAAGCAGCCCATCCTGCAAAGGGCTACCTGCTTGCCAGTCTTCATACAAGAGCTTCAGTGTGACAATCCTAAATTTCAAGTTTTTAATTAGCTGAACCAACAAAAGCAACATGAACTGGGTAGAGCATTCCAGCACTTTCTCAGGATGCAGGAACTCCTGAAGGACAGCCTCAGGGGGGCTCGCTCCAAATGAAGCAAGTTTGCCAGGGACTTGTGTGCTGTGGGAAGAATTCACCCTCCCTGCACAAAACCTCAACTAAATATAAAACAGATAAAATATGTCTAGAAAACTGTACCCCCAGCTCAGAAGGCTGCTGCGTGGGTTAATCCAGCAGCGCCTCTGGAGTCCATGACCTCCATAAATACTTTCCACCTATAACATTTGCCAACAGCATGTTTTGCAAAAGCTGCCTGGGTGCTTTTGCAAACATATATATATAACATTTCACCTTTGGGCCCTCAAACTGCAGCTGCCCAAGCACAGAGACGCTATTGTAGCCATGGATGAGCAGAATACTGAGAAGTTTTACAGTCACAGCTTCCCAGCTGTGAGGACAGACCCAGCCCACAGAGAGCTCAAACCCCTGCAAAGTGTGTATGGAAGGAAGCCGTGCAAGGAACACCCTGTTGGATAATAAGACATCAAATTGGCTTTGCAAATGGCGTTTCGTCTGAGAGAAATACTATTGTCATCAGAAACAAACTAAGCTCATGCACTGCTGCACTTCCAGTTGTTCAGTAATAGGCTGAACCAAGCTGTATTTGCTAAAGCAATGAAAGGAAAAAGAACTAATCATCCTATAAATAAACCAGCTTATGTGTATTTAGTAAGTGTTTCTTGTTAACAATTCATTACTTTCCACACATAATTAAATAGCTCTTAATAAAAAAGGAGGGTTTTTTTGGGCTGTCTTTAGACTAGACCTGTGGATATCTGAAGAAATATCTGGAAGGCAAAACAAGCCACGCTGGAAAAGAAAACGTTCAAGCTCACAATAAAACTAGAAGAGCCTCTGTACTTCTAAAGCTAGGAGAGCAAAAATCTACAGAAAGCAGCATGCAGTAACTGCCGGAAAATCCCTCCCGCCCTGCCGCAGAGCCCTCTCTGCACAGCCCTCTCTCCTGCAGAAGTCTTCCTTCTCCTGGATATGGTATATGTGAAATGCAATATTTTATAGCTGTTTCTGTCAACTATGAAAAATGCACATACTTAAAATAAAGCATATGCTTGAATCCATCAGCTTCAATAGAAATTAAGCATATGCTTTATTTTACCATGACTAAAGGCTCCATTTTATAAGCCGAGAAACAGAGAGGTGTATGAAGCGATTTGCACAGAGCCCGTGCTAGAGCTGAGCATGCAACCACAGCCCTTGCACTGGGTAAAGCCTCAAGGCCAACACCAGCTAGCTACCTCAGGAGCACAAGACAGTCCCAGAATATCTCATTAATCACATTTTTCTGTGACTTAAAAACTCAGTCTCCAGCGCATCTGGGGATTGGGTATCCACCCCTACAGAAGTTTTCTCCCCAACCTCTTTGCAGGTTTTCTCCTCCAGGCTGGGCACGTTTTCTGTGCAGCAGCAGATAGAGATGAACATTGCTGTTGAGTTTTGACCAATGCATTTTTGACTCAGTAGCAGCCAGATTCAGTATGAGGGAGGTGTCAGTACACCAGGGAGGTCTGCAGGATAATCTCCTGTGGAGGAAACTTTAGACACCAGATCATAACTGCTTTATGGGAACACTGTGTGACTACAACATTACTTCTGCTTCTCAGCGAGGGCACAGTAAGTGTTAAACTATGTCTGGAGTGGATCAACACCATAGAAAGTGCAGAATTAGCAGAGAAATAAGATAAATGGGAACTTTAGTGTGTGTACTAATACCAACCGTTTCAAACACAACTGCCACATGGGATTAGGATCATCAGAAGGGGAGCAAAAGAATTTCTCATTAGAAGGGAGGCAAGCTTCCAGATCCGAAAAACCCAGTTAATCAGAGTATCTCGCTCGGGGACAGCATCGCTCCTGCTAACCCAGAGTGACGCCAGGCATTATTTCTATCATAGCTCCGCTCGGAGCATGGCATCCCTGGGATGCCGTTCCATTGCCTTTGGACATTTTCCCTTTTCATCACTCAAACACTGCAGGCTCAGTTCTCTACTCATTTACATCGGCTTTCAAGGCTGAGTAACCCCAACTTGCTCCAAGAATTCCCAGCCAGCGCCGGCAGAGCAGAGGTACAAAGCCCTTTGCCATTTCTTCTGATGCTGGCTCCAAAGCACTTCTTTTACACACTCGGTCCTCCCTGGACAGTGTCTCCAAAGAACAAGAAATTTCCCCGGCCAGCAGCTAAAGCTGTGACACAGCTGTGCTGTTTCCATAAAAATAGTAAACATGTTGTCTTATTTCAATTTTAAGCTCAGACCAGCCATGGGCAAAAGTCAATCTCTTGGGAAAGCAAATGTTTCAAAGAAAAATTTCTTTTATTTGAAGCACAGAGAATGTATCTAGTTTTCATATGGGATGTTATCCTTTTAAAATTAATCTCTTTTGAAACAAAACAAAATGACAACTGATAGACTAAGCACACTGATGTCGTCCTCACCCATCGTCCCCCAGCCTACACCCTCTTTCCCCAGGCTGTCCCAGCTCCCCACATGGATGAGGTCCTCTCCCTTGCACGCCCTTTCTAACACACAAGACATGTATTTCACAGCCTGAACCCAGCCAGACTCTTGCTCCAGTTTTAAGGCAGAGCGGGGACAGACATTACATTGAAGCACCAGCCACAGTCAGAACACCTCTATTCTCCATGTTTTCTGTTTCGCTGTTCAGCCGTTATGCTTTTAATGCACATAAATAAATGAGCTTTTATTAAAACATCAGAAAGAGTAAATACTTATACCGAAATTTGAAAGAGGCAGTTCAGTAGACGGAGACAAACAACTAATGTTAGAAGAAAAAGATCAAATTTAAAGTTTTAAGAGAATAGATCACATGTATTTAGCTTTGCTCAAAGTCATGCTAATTCTTATGGTACTCAGAAAACTTAGAGAAGAAAAGCTACTAAAGCAGACAACGTCTTCAGATTTTGTAAGCTTGCCTGAAGGTGTGCACAGGTTGCTCAGTCAAGTTTCCCGTAGTTTTAGCTGTTTGCCGCCGAACAGACAGCCACCAAGTACCCCAGCAAGGGACATGCAGAAGTACCTGTACTTCATTCCCGTCTCGGCTCGGACGGTCTCTTGCAGCGACAGCCCATGCAGGTGCAGGAACTTCTCCAGCTGCTTCAGCTCGGCGGCTCGGCTCGGCTTCCCCGGCCAGCCCGCGGCAGGAGGGCAGGTTCTGGGAACCACACTTTGCTTTTTACCTTTCAGGAGTGCTTCGCTCGGCTTCTGCAGGCTTGGCTTGTGGGTTGGGATATCCGCACAGGCGGGCTTGTACAAATGCATGGTCCACACGCGGAGCTACAAAGAGAGACCCTCAATGCCCAGCAGACGCTGGAGTATGGGGTCCTCAGGAGCGTCCACCCTACAGTCTGCTGAAAGGAGAGCCCAGTGCCATCACACCCCCACCAGTACAAGATGGTATGAGCTGGATTGTGTTGCCCAAGAGGACCACAGGACTATGGAGCACTATCTTTCCCCCAGCCATTCTTTATATTATTGCAACTGGCTCATTTTAATTGATGCCCAGGATGGATTCTAGCCAAGATCAGCAATCTTGTTCATCTGCTAAAACCTATAATGGTCAAGTACTCCAAGGGATAAGGATTGCCAGTGGGAATAGAGCACCGACCCTGTTTCCCAGGTCTTATATTTAGATAATGAGAAATATTTGTTTGGGATTCAATCCAAGGCCAATAAACTTAAAACAAATATTTTCACAGGGTTTATTTCAGGCCTTGGCCTAGACAGATGAATGCTGCAAGCATCTCTTATGCAAGTCATTAAAACATTTTGTTTTCTCATAGTTCATTGTAAACTCTCACAGCTCAGGTTACCCGGTCTGTAAACTTCCCCAGTATCTGCAGCCTCCTGGGGCTTCCACAATTAATTAGAAAACAAAGGCTACGGAGCAGTCAAACACCAAGAAGAAAAAAATAACATAAAAACAAACAGACACAAGAAATACTTGAGAAAGGAATGAACTACAGGCATCAGAGACGGGGCAGGGAAGGAGCACCAGCTTTTAGGAGGCTGCATGCCCCCGCAGGAGCCCATGTGTGGATGGAGAGGGGCTGCAGGAGGGGAGCCGGCAAAGCCCCCGGATGCCACCAGCCGCTACAAAACCTCCCGCTCCATAGAACCAGCTGCCTCTCGGCACAGGGCAGCAGGCAAGGACACAGGTACAGGTCTGAGCACTATGCCTAAAAATAAACATACCAAACCAACAACCAGTTATTTCACCACTGCTAAATAGCAAACAAAAATTTTCTGGTTCTCAGGGTCTTCATCCCTGAGGGGTGATGGGAGAAACAGCCCAGGTTTTGCTGCATCACCAAAGCCCGTGCCTGAGGGCATCCAGCACCCTTCAGTCAAGGTAACATCCAGGAGGACCAGAGTAACCTTTTCTGGCCAACACCAGCTCACAGCGAACAAGTAATGACAATGTGTGAATGCACACCATGGAGGCAGATTTCTGAGGCTCTTTTATTTTAAAAACTCGACCCATTTTCTGACTGTCATTTCAATCCCAAATACATCAGAAAAATAAGTTAAATCATAGAATCATAGAATCATAGAATATAGAATAGTTTGGGTTGGAAGGGACCTTTAAAAGTCATCTAGTCCAACCCCCCTGCCGTGGGCAGGGACATCTTCAACTAGATCAGGTTGCTCAGAGCCCCGTCCAGCCTGACCTTGAATGTTTCCAGGGATGGGGCATCCACCACCTCTCTGGGCAACCTGTGCCAGTGCTTCACCACCCTCAGCGTAAAAAATTTCTTCCTTATATCTAGTCTACATCTACCCCCCTTTAGTTTAAAGCCATTTCCCCTTGTCCTGTCGCAACAGGCCCTGCTAAAAAGTTTGCCGCCATCTTTTTTATAAGCCCCCTTTAGGTACTGATAGGCTGCGATAAGGTCTCCCCAAAGCCTTCTCTTCTCTAGGCTGAACAACCCCAACTCTCTCAGCCTTTCTTCATAGCAGAGGTGTTCCATCCCCCTGATCATTTTCGTGGCCCTCTTCTGGACCCGCTCCAACAGGTCCGTGTCTTTCTTATGCTGAGGGCTCCAGAGCTGGACGCAGTACTCCAGGTGGGGTGTCACCAGAGCAGAGGAGAGGGGCAGAATCACCTCCCTCGACCTGCTGGCCACGCTGCTTTTGATGCAGCCCAGGATACGATTGGCCTTCTGGACTGCGAGTGCACATTGCTGGCTCATGTCCAGCTTTTCATCCACCAGTACCCCCAAGTCCTTCTCGGCAGGGCTGCTCTCAATCCCTTCATCCCCCAGCCTGTATTGATACCGGGGGTTGCCCCGACCCAGGTGCAGGACCTTGCACTTGGCCTTGTTAAACCTCATGTGGTTCACACGGGCCTACTTCTCAAGCTTGTCCAGGTCCCTCTGGATGGCATCCCGACCCTCTGGCATGTCAACCACACCACTGAGCTTGGTGTCATCTGCAAACTTGCTGAGGGTGCACTCAATCCCACTGTCTATGTCATTGATGAAGATATTAAACAGTACCGATCCCAATACGGGCCCCTGCAGGACGCTACTCGTCACCAATCTCCATCTGGACCATTGACCACTACCCTCTGGATGCGACCATCTCACCAATTCCTCATCCACTGGACAGTCCACCCATCAAATCCATACCTCTCCAGTTTAGAGAGAAGGATGTTGTGGGGGACCATGTCAAAGGCCTTACAGAGGTCCAGATAGACTACATCTGTAGCCCTTCCCATGTCCACTGATGTAGTCACTCCATCACAGAAGGCCACTAGGTTAGTCAGGCAGGACTTGCCCTTGGTGAAGCCATGCTGGCTGTCTCGAATCATCTCCCTGTCCTCCATGTGCCTTAGCATAGCTTCCAGGAGGATCTGTTCCATGATCTTGCCAGGCACAGAGGTGAGACTGACTGGCCTGTAGTTCCCTGGGTCTTCCTTCTTTCCCTTTTTAAAAATGGGGGTTATGTTTCCCCTTTTCCAGCCAGTGGGAACTTCACCGGACTGCCACGACTTCCCAAATACGATGGATAGTGGCTTAGCTACTTCATCCGCCAGTTCCCTCAGGACCCGCGGATGGATCTCATCGGGTCCCATGGACTTGTGCACCTTCAGGTGCCTTAGATGGTCTTGAACCTGATGTTCTCCCACAGTGGGCGGCTCTTCATTCTCCCAGTCCCTGCCTTTGTCTTCTGCCGCTTGGGCGATGAGGCTCGAGCACTTGCCGGTGAAGACCGAGGCAAAAAAGTCATTGAGTACCTCGGCCTTCTCCATATCCTGGGTAACCAGGTCTCCCGTTTCATTCTGGGGAGGGCCCACATTTTCCCTCGTCTTCCTTTTATCCCCGACATACCTACAGAATCTTTTCTTGTTGCCCTTGACGTCCCTGGCCAGATTTCATTCTATCAGGGCTTTAGCTTTCCTAACCCGATCCCTGGCTGCTTGGACAATTTCCCTGTATTCCTCCCAGGCTACCTGTCCTTGCTTCCACCCTCTGCAGGCTTCCTTTTTGTGTTTGAGTTTGTCCAGGAGCTCCTTGTTCATCCATGCAGGCCTCCTGGCGTTTTTGCCAGACTTCCTCTTTGTTGGGATGCATCGCTCCTGAGCTTGGAGGAGGTGATCCTTGAATATTACCCAGCTTTCTTGGGCCCCTCTTCCCTCCAGGGCTTTGTCCCATGGCACTCTGCTAAGCAGATCCCTGAAGAGGCCAAAGGCTGCTCTCCTGAAGTCCAGGGTAGCAAGCTTGCTGTGCGTCCTCCTCGGTGCCCTAAGGATCTTGAACTCCACCATTTCGTGGTCACTGCAGCCCAGGCTGCCCCTGAGCTTCACATTCCCCACCAGCCCCTCCTTGTTGGTGAGAACAAGGTCCAGCATAGCACCTCTCCTCATTGGCTCCTCTACCACTTGGAGAAGGAAGTTATCATTGACGCATTCCAGGAACCTCCCGGATTGCTTATGCCCTGCCGTGTTGTCCCTCCAACAGATGTCGGGATGGTTGAAGTTCCCCATGAGGACATAATCAAGTGATGGGTGTATCATAAACTCAACTAATCCTTAAATCTTTCAAAGCAGATAAACAAAGACTGATCCCAAACCCAGAATATATTTTAAAAGATTATAATTCAATGTCACAGAGGGGTGTTTGGCATGGACATTTAGATTACCCGGTTATTCTTTCTCTGTAACTGTTCTATCAGGGCCCTGAGGGAACTAATGGACCTCAGTGTCCCCAGTGTTCCAGGCTGGGATGCTGGGAGGGGTCCTGCCCTGCTGCCCCAGGGGCCCCCCCAGCTCTGTGGTACTCTGACACACTGCTGCCCGAAGGTGGGTCATCCTGTTCTCATGGTGCTGACCGAGCTGAACCATCAATGGTGGAGTGCAGGCGGTGCTTTCAAGCTCTGCTTTTTGCAACACAGTACACTCAATGGAGGGAAACGTGCCCTGTGACTGCAGCCATGTCTGCTTTGTAGGAACCGTATTTTTTCCTCCCAGCAGTGTAACACCAAAGGCTGTAGCTGTGATCTCTGCTGCAGCTGCCTTTTGTTTTACCTCCTGTCAGATCCAGCTCTCTGCTCATCTATAATGCAAGGTGAACCAACGGCAAAGAAATATTTCTGCAAGATCTTCTCAATTTTTTGGACATAAGAGTTTCACTGGTTTGGAGTTTTAGGGGCTTGTATGGATCAGCATCATTAGAAACCTAGTTCTCCCAAAAGTTATTCCCCAGGACTTTGCTTTTATAGCGCCGTTTAAGACTACAGGTGTCTGACCACGGGCTGGTGTGGCTGATGAGCACTCTGCCTGAGAAACTGTCCAGTCTTAGTCTACAGACCCACTCGTATTCCCTTCACTGTGCTTGTTAGACCCTTCTGCACTTAATAACTACTTGCTCCATCCCTCAGTTTTACCTCATTTTCCTCTCAGTTATCCTGTTTCTAATTTTTATTCTAATGACATTTTTATTAATTTCTAATCCTAGCGCATCTGCAAGACCTCAGTTTGTGCCAGGCACTTCAGGCATCCCCATTCTGCCCGGGATTAGGGAAGATCTCAACCGACTTCTCAGCTGAAATCCCTGCTGTTACTGATGTATTTGTGTAGAGCTGGGCAGAACGCTGAAAAGCCCCTTTGGTAGCAGCCCTGTCCCTTGAGGTGAATGAAACCAAACATCCTCCCTCCGCCAGTCCCTGAAACTGCCCTGAGCGAGCACGGCCGCCTGTCCCCGCGATGCTGCTGTTCGGGGACAGTGGGACTGAGACAGCAACGCCAGGCAATTCATATTTAGGTTCCTATTTCATTAGGGTCTTACTCAGCACAGGAGATTAGAGAGTCGCACATCTAATTTCCACTAATACCAAGATCCCCTTATATTTTTTTAAAGGGGCAAGATCAGATTCTGGAGGCTGTGACATTTAAAATTGATAGAATGACAGATTCAGCAGCTGCAGGTATCCCCTCCCGAGAGGCTCGTTCCCAGGCTGACCCACCACCGCTGCCTGGGTCCAGGGAGGGAAGGGGGAGACGGGGACCCAGGGCCAGCGGCACCCAGCAAAGGCTGTCCTGCCATTTTCTCCTGTCACCCACACAGCCCCTGCACAACAGCAGCAACTTTTCAACTAAAATCAAATGAAACTACAGTCACTTGGACAAAACAGCTCGTGAGAAATAAGGCTGAATAACCACATGCAGTTTGTGCTGAAGAAGTTACGGAAACTAAGAAACAAGTTTGCAGAATTTTCAGCTCTGTAATGCACATCCATAGCAGTGCAGGAAAAAAAAAAAGAATAATCAGAAAAGTCAGACTCGTAAAGCCAAAAAGCTTTCTATTATTATTATTATCATCATCATCATCATTATCATCATCACCACCACCATCATTTCCTGGAGTGCAAATTGCTACTGTCTGAATAGCCAGTGGGGTACATACCTGTGGGGCATCCCAGTGGTGTAGGCGATGGTGTACTCGTGGGAGAGCTCACAGACCCGCAGGTACCAGTTCATCTCCAGCTCCCGCAGCAGAGCCAGCCGCCAGGCACGCTGCTGCGGCTGGCCGGCCCGGGCTCGGCTCTCCTTCCCATTTTCTGAGGAGCTCTTCAGGGGTCTCTCCCTGCTCCCCAGGGAATGCACCGACTGCTTCCTCAGCTTCAGGACTTCCTCGGCATTTTTATTCCCCATGGTCCCTGTGCGTGCCGCTAGCATTTTGCTTCCTGCCTCGGTGCAAAGGCAGCACCCCCAGCACTAAGTCACTGCCCTCAAATCATTTAAACTGATTTTCAGCGCGCACTTTCCTCCCTCTATAACCTCATGCCAGCCACAAAGCTGTAATTAGATATGTGTCTGCGGAGCTTAACCAGAAAGAAGAGCTGCAACCTTCTCATGGAAACATCTGTAGCAGCTTCCCGCTTGCCGGCAGGCTTTGTTTTGCAATGAATAAGGAGGACAGTTCTTAAAAAACAACATATAAACACGTGCAAAGCAGTGCACTTAAACTGGACTTGTACAAAACAAGGTATTTAGACGGATAGTAGCAGAAAAAAATGTCCAGCTCACTAAAGCTGTAAACATCAGACAGCTTCAGCCAGCGTAGGTGAAGTCACGTGTGTGCTCACCTCAACGGCAAACCCACAGCCATGTGGGCTTGCCTGAGCAAATTGCAGCGCGGTTCCTGCTGGATGCGGCCTTGGAGCATCAGTGTCTTCACTGACCCAGCCGCGTTAGAGCTGAGCTGGCCGGTCCATCACTCCTCCTCCTCCCACGTGCAGTGCTCCAGCTCCCTGGGTTGCCCTGTCCGGCAGGAACTTCCATTCTCCAAGAGATTTGTAGAAATTCAGGGACTTGATCACCCTTAAGATGAGAACAAAGTTATGACTTTTCCTGATTCATTTGTTTGCTGAGCAAATGGTGTTTCAGGAAAATGTATGAAAGGAGGAGATACTAGAATTGAATTAATTTCCCTCTCTGATTTGAAAAGTAAAAGCTGATACGGAGATTACAGCACTAATAACAGCAGCCACTTTAGAAGTGCAAACATATCCTTGTTTGGAGAGAGAGGCAGGCAAAGAGGAAAAAAGCCCTCTAAAGACAAGCAGGATTTTAAAGCCATTGCATTGAAAAGAAGAGTAATTGCTCACCCATGCCCTGCACGGAGGATGTGTGTGTCTCACAGGGAAAGGCAACTTGCAAGCAGTTGCAGAGGGATCAGGGGGCTGGATGAAGAGCTTCACAGAATCAGGGAAAAGGGACCTCTGGAAGTCTCTAGCCCAGTCTCCCACTCACAGCAGGTCTGTCACCAGCCCTAGATGAGTTTTCCCACCTGAGTCTTGCAGATCCCCAAGGCTGGAGACTCCCCCAGCCTCCAGGCAGCCTCTTCCCATGCTGCACCACCCTCTGCTGAAAAAGCTTTTCCCAATGTCCACCCCAAAGCTCCCTGGCTCCCAGCTGTGGCCGGTGTCCCCTGCCTTACCACCTGCCACTCCCTGGGAGAGGTTGGATCCACCACTTTCCTACCTGCCCTCCAGACACTCCCAGGCTGCTGTTGAGTCCCCTCTTGGCCAGCCAGGACCAGCCTGGCTCTTGCCATCTCTCCTAGAGCTGGGTTCCTTCAGCCTCTGGCCACCCGGGCAGTCTCCGCCGGGTCCCCCCCAAGCCTTCAGGAGCCGGGGGCCTCCTGAGCCAGACACGGTCCTGGGTAAAGTCTGCTGGCCATGGTATCCCTGAGGAGCCCGGCGTGGGGATTGTCCTGCTCGCAGCAACAGCACTCTGCTGGCTCACTGCGTTTCAGGATGTGTCCACAGTAAAAAAAAGCCCTTTTTAGGTGCTTTTTAAGAAAGCAGTTCCATTCCCTTTGGGAAGAAGTCCTATAAGATTTACCTTCCACAGAAACTATTTAGCAGAGATGGCACTAAAATGTTCTCTGGAAATTTTTCAAAACTCTAGAAAAATGACTCAAAATTTGAGCTGTTAACAAATTCTAGTTCTGTGCCTGTCCTAAAATGTTACTTCACTTGTCATTAAGCTTTCTAGCACTTCTGTGCTGGTTTTGTCTGGGCGAGCAGCTGTGTGGTGCTTAGTTGCCGGCTGGGGTTAAACCATGACAACTTCCCAAAAAGGAAAAGGTTTCCAGCAACTCCAGAAGCCTTTAAATCAACCCTGAGCAGCTGAAGTAATACATACTTATTTTACAGATACATAAGTTCAAGCCTTATAAGATTCTTCAAGTTCTTTCACTTGGAAGTTGGCTAACAAAAGCAAAATAAAGTTCTTAAACAGTTGTATAAAAGGCATATTGTGCTTACTCAGCCTTCCATGTTTATCATTTCCTTAACCACAGAAACACCCTGTTGTTCCCAAAGACCTTAAAAGGTATCAGTCAACTTAAAAGTAAACTAAATTAAAAGCAGATGCTGACAATTTGTTCTTCTCTAAATGGAGCATTGTTGGTCATACAGCAGGCTATTGTGAGGGGAGATGTTCCCGTAATGTCTCATTTAGGTAGGTAACGCTATCGGATATTGTCTCTTGGATGATTATATATTCTGGCAGGTAAGGAGACCCTGGCTCACGTTATAAAAAATGCAGAAAGATTGCTTCCCTGAAAGCAAAGCTACCCAGCTGGCTTTAAATATTGATATAGCATTTCTGCGACTGTATGGAAATACTCGGCTTCCTCAGCAGCTCGCCAAGCAAGGGTGACCACGCTGTGCCGGAGCAGCACAAACATCCAGCCTGGCTCTCCAGGAGGGCTGTGGGCAGCCCTGGGGCATCTCCCGGAGGGGATGAGCCCTCTGCCCCACAAGCTTCTCACCCAGCCCTCTGCAGCACCAGAAATCGTCTCCCACTTGGGGACTAACAGACCAACATCCCACTCATGAATATTGCTAGACCAAGACTAGTCAGCCCCTATATTATGAGGGGCTGGTGATTAATCACTTGCAGTTTTGCATGAGCTCCCTTCCTGCAGGGAAAGAGGGGAGAAGGCAGCGCCTGGGGGGATGCCTCACCCCACACCCACTGTGGGGGCAGGCGGCCAGGGGGCCGTGGGGTACGGGACCAGGGTATAGTGCTCTGGCGAGTGAAGCTTCAAACTGATCCCTGCTTAGGGTTGGGGGCACTGCCTTCCTGTTATATTGCTTCTTCTAGGCAATCCTTGGTTAAAGTAATAAGCTGTTCTGATCATAATTATGTATTTCTAACATATTTATGCACTGTATAAATGTATCAAAACATGTTTATGAGGTCTGTACTTGCAACTTATTACAAGTTATAACTTATTATTAATACTCTTACTTCAGGCTTTGAAAATTTCTATAGCTCTTCTTAAAATGCTTTATAAAATTTGATTTTTATTTCAGCTGATTGCCCCAGAGTTGAACACACTATAGGGAAACCATCTCCATGCCACTCTCCACAGAAGCACCCCCACCTGCCGGTCAGGTCCCCCCGCGCCCATCCCTGGCATGGCAGGTCCCGGCCAGCAGCCCCAGGACTCAGCTGGGTCCCCAGACACAGCACAGCCCCCGCCGAGTCCCCCACTGCCCCAGCAGCCGCCCAGTCCATGCGGGTGCGTTAATCTCTCTGCTGCCGAGCATAATGCCCTGCACTTATCTGTATTAAACGCACAATCCCGAGCTGTCTGGAGCAAAGGGAGGTTACAGTAATAGCAAGCGGTGCAGAGGTACAGAACAGCCGTTAAAAAAAAAAACAATGTTGTTCATGTCGCCAGTTTTAAAGCAGAACGTTCCCGTAATACCCAGCCTCACCACCTCTAGGATCAGAACACGGGTTTAATACCTTTTCCTCTGGCTCAGACACCGTTTTAGTCAAACCTCCTATTTTTCAGGAAAATAAGAGAAGCATTTCTAAAAACCTTCAGTAGGTGTTTTCTGCTCAGAAAAGCATTAGGTTCCCATGATGAATTAGTACACTTCACACAGTTCGCATTTTTAAAGTTTTTTTCAAAACCTCTTAAGTAGTTTTCTATCAGGATGTGCATTTCAGTTAAATCTGTGTGCTGGTCGACAAGTGCCTCACAACATTACACAAGGAAAGTCTGTCCTGATCTTCTTCACAATAAATTTATTTTGCCTCATTCCAAACTAAAGGAACATAGGATGCGAATTCTGACCCAGTAATTCTCCAGCAATTCTACTAAAACTCATTTAAAATTCATCCTCTTTCAAAATTATCTTAAAATCCACCCTAGCTTGTCAGATTCCACACTAGCCTCTTAAAAAAAGTATTCCCCAAAATTTTTCAGCTATGTATATATTCACCTAAAATCTATTTGCATACATAGATATAGCTCATCTCAAGCAGGACAAATTAGCAGCGGTTAATAACCCGCAAGGTCCTATTTAAAGGTTTTTAAGCAGAAAAATGCAAGCCTTACGCAGGTACAGATTGAGTTGGAAAACATCTGTAAGTGATATCTAAGTAATCATATATTTCGTCCCATAAGAGCACAGTAATTTTCAAATGCATGATCCAATTAGCAAGAGTCTAAACAATAGCCTTCAGGCTAACGGCACTCCCGCTCCATACTGTCTTCTACTTAAGGTAATTGAAACCCCGTCAGGGAAAGATTCATTAAGGTACTTAATTGGTTTTAAGTGGTTCACCCTGCTCTGACAGCATTTAAATGTAGTGACTTATGAACAGCACGACCAGGGAGAGCCTTGACTCCCTCCTGTGCTGCTCGGCCAGCAGCAACCGCCGTTGTGCCCGGAAGCCTGCAGGCAGCACCTCCGGGCAGGAGGCAGCGCAGCGTGGGCAGAGTTGGGCAGGAGATGCACGGGCATCCTCAGCAAACGTGCTTACCCGCAGCACCTGCAAAGAAAGCCCGAGGGACGCCTCCAAGCTCCTGTTCCGATCCACCTTCACGTTTCTTAACTTCTGGAAGTGCACTGGAGTGACCCCTGTGCCGTGGTCAATACTAGCATCCCTGAACGCAACAGGAAGGATCCCAAACCAACCATTTCAGCGTGCTTCCAAATATAGGCAAGCTCTCCGAAAAATTTGGCGTGGCAGGTCGGGCATTCCCCGCTGTTTTCATCCTCTCTTGGAATAAGCTGGAAAGGGAGCTTGGCATCCCGTCAGCCCTCACGGGATGGAGGAGCAGCCCTCCCTCGGTTCATTCCTCTATTCACGGCATGCAGGCACGACCTGGAAACAAAGAACAGGTTCAAAATTATGTTTAAAAAACAATACGTATCTGCATCAGGTTTCATTTAGTTCTTAAAACTATGCCTTGGCTCCTCCCTCGGTGCTCTGGTTCCCCAGCCGTGCCAGCTCTGCAGGTTATCCTCCTCTGCAGGTCAGCCCCCCAAAAAAAACCCTAAATAAGCAGCAGACAGGGGCCAAGACCCTCCTGGCTGCCGCGGAGCAGAGCCCAATAGTAATGTGACATACATTTATATGCCAGCAGTGTTGCTTCCCCCACAGCACACACTCCCCCTCCAGCCTTTTGCCCACAAGGAGCTTTGGATGGGCACCACGCCACCCCGACATGGCCCCCGCGGGGTGAGGAGCCTGGGCACGGTCATAGGAACAGCATTCGGGGGGGGAATAGGAGAAAGTTGCTGTATCTCAGGCATTACTGCATAACCGAGAATTAGCTATATCTACATACTTTGGGTTTAAAAGAGAAATTTCAGCATCCAATACAGCAGAAACTAGTATTAATGTATTTCCACATATCCCGCCCTGGCAGGGTGCACAAAAGCATTTCATCTCCAGGCTCGTGGGAGGGCCTCAAGTTTTGATGCCCTGCCCCCATAGCAGGAGCAGGGAGCAGACCATTACAGGTGTATCTCCTGGGGAAGGAGCATCTGGTTTTTCTGTGTTTCTCAGACCTGCTGGCAAATCTTCCCTGGCATGCGGGGGAGCAGGAGGTGAACTGCCTCCCCTTGGATTTATCGCACAGGATAGAAACCCGGTGCCATTAGCAGAGCCAGGGATGGGCACTCCCGTGCAGTCTGAGCAAGCCCAGCTCGTGCGATGAACTATGTGACTGTTGGGCACTGGCTGCCCACAGATTCCCTGCTGATGCGCTGGGAGAGCAACTCCAGCCCCTGCAGACAAGAAGATCTCAGGTAAGCCACCACACCCAAAACTTGCTGTGTTGCATATTTCTGATCCATTTGCTGACCAGCACAGGACAGAGAGCGGGACTGCCCGCCCCAGCTATCACCATGCCCACTCTCACCCGGGGACAGTGCCGGGGAGGGCATCTCAGCCAGCCCGTGGGTAATTACAGCCACTTGCAATTTGCTGCAGTATTGCTATGTTTCTGTTCCATCCAGATTTATTACATCTGATTGAAACACCACTGCAATTAAAAGTGGCAGAGGGTAAAAAGCGCTGTATTTCTTCATGAAATGGAGGTGGAGCAGTCGCATGTTGCAGCAGACTCCATAAATCCCAAAGACAGCCCCTTGGAAAGCTCCCAACTACCTCCTTGAAGGGCGTAAGGGATCTGGGCAGCTCGGAGAGCACAGGATCACATTCAGCTTCAAGTGAGTCAATCTAAGGAAATTAAAAAACTGAAGTGGAACTAGGCTCTCTTCAGCCTTTTATTTGAGAGAAAATAATTTTTAGCTATAATCTTGGAGCCAAATATCCATCCTATCACACCCAAACAAAAAGAAAAATTCCTGGGTATTTTAATTAACATATTTTTTTCTCCTTGCTGAGTCTTCAGTGAGATCGCCGATGAGTGGCTTTTCTGGGTTTGCTCTGGATTGCACCAAGAGCAACTAGTGATCAAGCAATCTGTTATTAGAAGGGGGAAGATTTTCCAAGGTCAAGGGGAATTCAGACGTTCAGACCTTTCTAGAGGCAAGCGGCTGCCCAGGGCAGGCAGGCGAGGGAGGTTGTGCCTGGCTCTGCTCTTAGACACGTGCACCAGCCTTTGAACGATCCCCTGATCGTTCAGCATCTGCTTTCAAACAGTACGAAAAGGTGCAGAACCACCCACGTTGTTCTTTACTTTTCTGCATAAATTTCAGACAAAAAGGCTGATCCGCTTTAGTCGACAAGGTTTTGAGCAGTTAATTCCCTGCTGAGCAGCTTTAATGCTCCAAGAATGCATTTAAAATTCTTCCTGGACAGGTTTGTGTGCTTGGGTGATTGTTTTTGGTTTCCAGAGGTGGAAAGCCCCAGTCGGGGGTGGCAGCGAGCCCCAGCTCTGACTGTAAGCCGAATCCATGGGATGGACCAGACATGGGACATTGAGCTGCCACCTCCCCCCCGCGAAAACCATGGCCAGGAGCCTCGTCCCCACACCTACTCCTCCTGGTCCGGTGCTGCCAGAGCAGCACAACCAACACATCCATCGGAGTACCCACATGATGCCATTGCATTACCATGGCAATCAGCACTACAGAAGTGACTAAAAATAAACTCCAGCTCCGCAAAGCACAAAAGATTGTCCTGAATCCAAACCCTGACTCAGCCACCTTCAAACCCGTGTGTGTGTGGTGCCAGGTCCCCACTCAGCAGCCACCCCCCTTTGCACAGCGGGGACATTCCCCCCATTCCCCTGCAAAATTCGGCGCAGAGCAGCGAGCTCCCTGTCGCACAGGTACAGCATTTGCTTCAGTCCTGGTCCACCACTGAGCTCTGCTACCGAGACTGTCTGGAGTTCCACAGGAGCAGGTGGACATCTCTCCAGAGCCCTCACAGGGCTGCGGTCATCAAGAAAACCTCATTTTTTTTCTCTAAAAACCCTAAAAACCCTCTGATTCCCACTGCATTCCCAATGTCCTGAGCAGCATCCCACCTCCACGCCAAGAAACCCGGACAGCTGGGCAAGCCCCAGGCAGATCAGACATGAAAAGATAAGCTGGGCACTTATAAGCGACTTGTCGCATGTCACCTCGTCCAAACAGTAACAAAATTAACCCACGGAGCAAACTGCAATAGCAGCACTGAATCACCAGGGTACACCTTAAAGTGGACCCAAAGGATAAAAGCTGCACAAGAACATTAAGTCCTGGGCATAAAACCCGATGTGTGAGCGCTGCATGAACAAGAGCTAAGCACCACCTCAGGTAGAGCTGCAGGACTGGGAGGCCACGGCGGACAAACGCGCTGAGCTTCCCTTTCCCCTATGGCATTGCAGGTTTCCACCGGGGAAATAACAGCGCAGGGACTCCGGTGTCCGTGGCCAGGTCATGGTCCCCGCAAGCCCACAGTCAGATGGCAGCCCACGTCAGAGCATGCTAAATTATGCATGGCAGCTTTGAATTATTTCTTCTTCATTAAAGAAAGTGTGTGCACAAATACATTGGCAAACACCCTTTTCTGCAGAGAAGGCGAGCCTGCCCCCCCTGGGGAGCAGCGGGGCCAGGGGCTTGGCCCAGGGCAGCCAGTGGGACACGCACAGGGGGACAGTCCCCAACCCCACCCCAGGCATGTCCCCTCAGCTTTGTCACCTGCTACCAGACCCTGTAAGGAGCAGAAACCGTTTCTCTTTAGTTAACATTTCTCTTAATTAACACACAATTCAAACTCAGGCTGTCCATGAAGCTTACACTTACCCCAGAACATTTTTCCATGTTTTTTTCACCCTAAAAAACATTTTAAAAGGAAGAAATCCTGCAAGCAGCTTTATATTGGCCTTTGTATTCCGAACCACTCTGGGGAACAATCAACAAGAAAAATATCCCAGCTCTAAGGGGGCTTGCGAACGCACATTTAAATCAATTACATCCATAAAAAAGGAACCTGTGGGAGTAACAGGGCACAACGCGCAGCTAACAAGCCCAAAGCGAGGGCGCTTGCAGAGCCCCACATAGTTGCAGCTTGCGATGGTGATGTGGGAAGCACTTAAAGCATGCCCTGCCTCCCCACAGCTAAACCAACCGCTGGAAATTGAATTATCTGTATTATTCCCACTCCCTCGTGCGGGAAACCTACAACCCTTCCTCTGAAGCCACTGGTGGCGAGGCTGAAGATGTGGGAAGCGCAGCCCTGCTAAGGACCTCCCGTTCCAGCCCCCTGTCATCCACCGCCACTGGGATTTGCTTCTCTGGAGACAGGCAGCGACAGGATTAGGGCAAGAGAAATGTCCCACCCAGCTGCTTTGTGTCTGGGCTCCCCCATGTAGCCTCGACAGCTCTGCCAGCACCGCAGCTCTCCAAAGGACAGGGCAGCGTGCCCCCGTGCTCGCAGCCCACTCCCTGTGTGCCCACGGGGGGCAGGGGGGGTGACAGTCCCTGGGAGCCCATGTGGCATGGAGGTGGTTGTAGTGGGGGTTTATCCCCTCACTAATGAAAGTTTTTAATGAGCCTGGAAATATTTCCTAGCAGAATTCCCACCGGACGCCTGGTTCCTCCGTGATGCTTATGGGAACAAAATCAACATTTCTGTGTGCGGTTACGCACCCCGCTTTGGGGTGGGTTTGTCTGGGTTTTTTATCTGCCTGACCTTTGAGTTTAGGATGTCATTTTTAAGGACTACCTTTGCTATCTTCAAAACCAGTGCAAGCAAAACTGTAAAGGAATCAACAGTGCAAAAGCCAGCCAACTCATTCAAATGTTAAAACTATTCCATTTTATAATGCAGTAATTAAGTTACAGCACTGGTTCAGTTTTCTGCAGTTCATGTTCAGGCAATTAAAGAAACAGAAATAATCCACTCCCTTTGATGAGATGCAGTTCACCTCCCGGCACTGCACTTCCATGGAAACGATTATCCTTGGGACAGCAAGAGCACTTTGTCTCAAGATCTTGTCTGTGATGAGATGCAAGAAATTCAATGGGAAATGAAATTTTAGAAGGAAGAGTCGCAGGGGTCTCTTGATCTGATCTTTAGGTAGAGACATGGAAATAGTCTAGCTGTGACACTGTGCTTCACAATCCCACTTTACTCCTTTATGTATGGCTTTCTTCACATTTACATGTTAGCCAAGTGGGTTAATGGCCTGGATCTCATTAAAGTCAGTTGCAAACAGCTATTACATCATTGCACAATAGCCTCTTTGCAATCAGTTTCTAATTCAGCAAGGAAATAAGCCTGAAATGAGAGCAGCCCCACAGCAAGTGCTGGGGAACTGCAGCAGCACATCCAAGCAGCAGAGAACCCCGGCCCCAGCCCGGGCGATGCCTGACGGCCGAGCTGCAGCTGGCACTGCGCAGCGACTAAGCCAACCTCAGATTCAAAGTTATAAACCTCGCCTTGGAGCTGTGTTCACTGTAAAATACAGCAGAAACATTTTAAGATAGAAGCTTTTTGTTCTGTTAGAAAGATCATTACTGGACTAAGGTGAAGCGAGAGGGATAGAAGAATAAGGATTCCTTTAAATAAAGCCAGCACAGGGCAAGAACAGCAGTCCCAGAAATAGGTGCCCTGCTATTTAAAGTAACTTAACTGATACAACATCACTAGAAAACTAATTTAAGTATTTTTAACTGAGGAAATGGAATCAGGGGAAACTCCAACATGACATAGAGGGTACCATGCTGCAGCGTGCAGTATTGCAGGAACAGCCTGTGCTGAAAAGGTAAACAAACTTCTTCCAAATCTACAACAAAAAATCCAGTAATACAAATTCCTTTTCATTTTGTGAAGTTTCTGAAAAAGCTTTTATGGAAAATTGCAATTTTGTGAAAAACATTCTGGCTTCATTTCTGCAACCATTCTGTCGCAGCTGCTTTCACGCTGTGAGAGGTTGCTCCCACTAACTTGCTTGTTCTTACAACACAAACCCTGAGCACCTCCATGCTCCCTAGGTGGACATGGGGCTGCACCCAGAGCCGGTGGGATGCGCTGGTCACACCGCTGGCCCTGCTGCCGGGAACTGGGAGGAGAGGCCTGAGAAGCATCCCTGCTCCCTGCCACCCACAGCCCCGTGCTCCCCAATGAGCCCAATCGTGCAGCCGTCCCCTTGCTCAAAACCACCCCTGCTGCATCCCCAGCTCCCAAAGCGCTTCGGGGTGATGCTCAGTCAAGACTTGCATGCCATCTTTACATTGGATTCTTCCCGCTGCTTCTCTCTGAAATCCCTTAATGCTCTCCTGAAAGGCTGGAAACTGCACAGAGTTTTGCCCCAGAGTCTCCATCACTACTGAGCTATGGAAGAAAAACATGTAAAACGACATTTGTTTTGAAGACTCCCTACAGGAAGACAATCCCTCCAAAAAAGCAAAGCCCTGCAGTCTCTGTGAGGTACATGGGTCCCAAGCGTGGGGCGACTGCTGCAGCTCCAGCTGCCAAGGCACAACAGGAGATGGAGCAGAGGGCTGCCGGCAGCACTGCAGCCCCTCAGAAATACTGCCAGAGGATCTGGATGAGAACAACTTGCTATTGCACTCTTTGGGGGATAAGAGTTTATTTACATCACAGATCAGGGAGATGATCATTAGCAGTGGGTCAATCAAACCCTAGTCCCACGGTGCCCCCAAGCCCCCGGAGCCAGAACCACCGCAGCGCTTAAGGCCAAATCATTTATACTGAAATCATGGCTGTCAGGTTTGTTCACTTTGATTTCAGAGTGTAGCTTGTGCATTGCAAGAAAGGATCTTCAAGCAAGATAAACGACTAGTGCCCACTCACTCTCTCCTGCAGATGACAGCAGCTCTTTATGGCTGCACCTGAAGGTTTTGTTCATAACTCTTACCTCAGCTGCCTTTTTCTGTTTAGAGGGGAAATTTGCATGCAGTATTGAAACTGTGACCTACTGCTGAAAACAATTAAACACCAGCAGCAGACATCTGCCACAAAACTAACTGCAACCCCAATGCAATGAGGTGCTGGGGGAGTTTCCCCACTAGGACACTGCAGGCCACCAGCACCCTGAGGGACAGAGCAGCCTGTCCTAGTCCACATGGGCATCACCAGGTTAGGTTAATTAACAGGGCTGCTAGAACAGAGCCCTAGAAAAAGCTCTATACATGTTTTTAGGAAGAAATTACATTTGCCATAGCGTATCACAGTACAAAAGCACGCACGAGGCAAGTACCACGCAGTACCCTGTTCCTCTGCAGCAGGGTGTCCTGTGCTGTGACACAGCAAGGGACAGCCATGCCCCGGCAGGGATGTCTCCTTACCCCAGGATGGTCTGCAGCCAGAAAGCACAACTGCCACAAAACAGCTTTTTCAACCCAAAATGGACAGTCCATTTATAATGTAGTTTTCTACATGTAAGCCCTAAAAAATAAGTCACACCCATATTCAAACATAATATTTTTATTTGTGGATAAAAATTAAGGCTCACAGTACTTTATCATTTCACAAGCAGAAAAATGTTAAAAATTGAGAATGATGGGGAATGCCCCCAATACAAATTCCTCTAATTGCTGACATGTTTTACTGAAGACTCGAGGTGAACAATTGAACAGGGCAGCTACAGTTATTAGTTCGTAAACTAGGTGCTAGATATATATTTTTTTTAAAGAAATGTGAACAGAGTATTATGTTTCTCTCCACTTCTGGCTGTCCGATACACATGGATTCCATAAAAACACTCAAGAACCGCTGGGATAACACCAACTTTCCTAAGAACAACCCACCATGTCTACAATGCATGGCACAGGTGTCAAACAGGGGGAAGAGAGCTAGAGATCACAAATTTCATTTTGATAAGACATTTTGATTATAGTGCAATAGTTTATGCCTAAAATTTTCAATATTCAACTTTCTGGCTTAAAAAAACCCAAAACCAAAGTATCTTCCTAATGAGCACAGGAATTGCTGTCAAGCTCCATTTCATTAGAGACATGAAAGCAACCCACGTGATTAAAAGATGGTGAAAGTGTATGTCAAACTTCAGTATACACATAGAATACAGGTATACATCGTACCTATAGTTCAGATGCAACTCAAAGAAGGACTTCCCAGTGTGCAACATGCAATGAATAAAAGATTTATGTCCAAGTATGCTGCAAGTTTGTGGTCCAGAGGTACAACAGTTACGGTAACCCCCAACCCAATGGGCATCACCATCACCACGCAAGTTTTCTTGTGAGTTACATCGTAACTATGGGACTATATACTGCAGATTTATTTACACGGAGACCAAGTAAGCGTCTCAGTCAAAACTGAGAAAGGTTTGGGTTTAAGAGGTGCTCTATATTCTTTGCATTACTTTTTAGTAGTTCCTATATTCTTTGCATTCATTACTTTTTAATAATTCCTATAGTCTTTGCGTTACTTTTTAGTAATCCCTTCTGCTTTGCCTATTTGCTGTCAAGGTAACACAAACTGGCAGCGGCAGCAGCAAGAGCAAGCCTACTTACAATAAGCAACAACTGCTATAGCATTAAAAGTCTGAAGGATTTCTGTATCACACCAAAAAGATTCATTTCTTGTCATTGCACCTTTTACGTCCGAGATACCAACACAGTAATGAAAACAACTATCCTCAACTTTTTCTGACAAAAAGTTAAAATGTACTCTAAAGCCATAATTTCATTGGGGAGCTTTCTTTTGAGATAAGCTACAAAGAAAATTTGTTTTCAACAGAACCCATCCTATAATAGATTCTGCCACAGCAAACACTGATTTGCAGTGGTTTTGACCAACAGCTCTTACAGGTCAGTCCAGTAATAGAACATTCGTATTGATAATACTTCACTTACATCACCAAAAGCTCATCCAAAGGGCTCAAAGAGGTTATGGTGGATGTGGGCGAGAATTACTACCCCCATTTTATAAAGGAGGCAACTGAGACATCGATTAAGACCAATTTGCCCAGGCTACAGAACCTGCTAGGAGCAGGGCCGCGAGGGGGAGGCAGTTGTCTTGGCCACTGGTCTGCTGCTCTCCTGCACGCCTGTGTCCCCAAAGGGTTTCGAAGAGCAGAGGGCTGTAACACGCCATCTCCTTCCCCAAGCAAAAAACCACCGCTCAGTGACACAGGCAAAAGAATAAATTTACACATTAGCCATTTCCTATAAGCAGAAATTAAACTAAATTTCCATAATGCGTAGGCAGCAAATGTAAGAACAACAGGAAAATGTGTGCAATCAAAAGAATATAGAACAAACACTTTCAACCATTATTCCAGTTCACAAATCTATGCAAGTGGAAATATAAGTAGCTACAGCCATGAAATACTCCATGTTACTGAACAGTTTAAAACAAGTATTTCACCCCCATAATACTATGGTAATCTTGCAGCTGAATGAAATGCAACTTCTTAAATTAAAAAAAAAAAGGGTAAGAGGGATAAGCCTGGATACATGGTTACGGTTCCACCGGTGGAAGTACCCGGCAGGCACCCAGCAAGCTGCTCAGGTCAGAATTTAACTGTTACTTCCACAGACAGCAATCGCAGCACATGCTCAAAGTTCTCAGGTGGATGGAAATAGCTTTGCCTCAATACATCAGAAAAGCACAGGTGTCCAATGTAACCATCTCCCAAATTATTGCTTACTTAACTACATAAACAGTAGAATACAAATGACGGAAGGGATCTATATGGATTGGATAAGTCAACTCCAATACCATGACTCCACACTAACAACTATAATGATCTTAAAGATCAAGCTAAGTACAATACATACAAAAAAAAAATCCTGTAAAAGCAAATGTGTAGAAAATAAACTGTCATCAAGTATAACAAAAGCACATCAGCAGCAGGCTGCGAAGGGACTGTTGCGTGAGCATCTGAGGACAGAAACGGGATTTGCAGATCCAGTAGCTCTGGTGCAACAGCTTTCCAAACTTCACTCCCATTTTTATGCTTCTATTGGAGTCCCCAGAAGCACACAAAGATACTTCACTGTCTGGAATTTGACATATGCATACATGCAGTAAGTGTATACTAAAGATTAGCCTGCATATACACGTCTGTTACCAAAACGCACACCTACTGAGCAATGCAAGAGGGAGCGAGTACAGAAAGACAGACAGGTCATTTAATAATATTTTAGCATTACTCTCTTGGAGCTCAACATTATTGCCATGGGCTAACACATCAAACGATATATAACAAGCTTAACAGTATACAACAGATACACAGTAATTCCACAACTCAACAGTATCAACTACTCCATTTGGCAAAATATTTATTTATAATAAATCCGTTCAAAAGCAGTTGGTCACAAAGAATTCATTTTACATTTTTAGGCTGTAACAATGCTTTTGGTAGAAGTAAATAAACTGTCTCTTTTTACACAGTGTACAAAAACAAAGAGACATTGAAATGACAGTTAACAACAGAACACATGAAAACAGGAAGAATCGGTAAGACAAAGGCAAAAGCAATAGGAATCTGTCTGCGCACCGGCAATGCTGCCATGATTATTTACCCGTACAAATCCTCAGCCCCACTTAGTTATTATCCCCAGCATAGCTCTTAACTGCAGATTTATGCTCCAGGAGAGGAATCTGATGCGATGTAGCAGCTCCAGTCACTCTTTCACAGTACTGCATGTCAACACTGGGAATGGTTTCTGATATGATTTAGACTGCACACAGTACTTTAATAGAAAAAAGTTAATTACTCCCACTCCGTAGTTCCTGGTGGCTTTGATGTCAAGTCATACATCACCCGAGAAATGCCAGGAATCTTCTTAATCTCTGCCACCATTTTTAACACAACCTATTGCAGAGAAAAAAAAAAATCAGAAGAAATCATGTAAAACAGACCTGATGAAAACTATCTTGAGAAAAGCTTAAAAAAGGAAGACTTTGTTCACACTAATTCTGTTATACACAAGAGAGAAAGAGCCTATAGCTATAAGTATATTACCACCAATTAAGAAATAAAATCAACTTAAAGAAAACCTCTAGCTTCATGATATCTGCAGTTACATTTGGAACTTGCTGATTTTTGTCACTGATACTAAACCAGGGTGTCGATTGCAATACACTTCCCTCAAGGCAGCAGCTCTTCAGCTTCAAAACTATTTCTTGAGAGTTCAGCAGGAACATACACTGTTGTGTTATTATCAATCATTTTCAGACTTTTCTCAGACCATCATCTCCAGCTGAACCATCAAACACAAAGCAACAGCCTGAGTGAAACCCCTTTCAAAACAAAAAAGGGAGCTCTAAAGGTAAAAAAAACAAAACAGAAAGTGGCATCCAAAGGGAAGAGTTTCCATGGAGAGTTATTCTCCAGAGTTCACAATCAATTCATGTTAACAAAAGTATTCTAGATGAGAATCTGCTGATCCTTAGAAATTCAGCTTCCTTAAAAATCCCACAGTTCGTAGCAATGCCACTTACATAACATGCTGTTTTACAGTGCAAGCATAAATTAAACAATGCATTGCTCTCCATGGAAAAACACAGAAAATTTTTAATCAAATATGATTCTTTTCCCCATAAACACAGGTATTTTTCACAACCTCTACTGTTTTGTTACCACATTATTACCTAGCCTTAAAGTGGGTTTGAAGAAGGCAGGGGGAGGGGGATTTGGTTGTGGGTTTTGTGGTGTTTGGTTGTTTTGTGCTTGTTTGTTTGGGTTTTTTTAAACACAAACTTCAAGGTCAAATGAATCCTCATTTTATGTCATGGAATAGTTTACATGGTAACTTAATCTTGAATCATTTCTTTTTAAATGGAGAGGCTGCCTTAAAATAGAAGACTTCAGTTACATACAATTACTAAACAATGCCTATATGCTTTTAAAGTATGTTAAAAAAAAAGTCAGTCCTGTTCTTCGTCTACACTACATTCCCAGAGACACAAAGTACTTGAAACTGGACATGGATAAAATTTCCCAGAAAAATATGCCTGAACTTGACTCCTAAATCCTTTTAGTGACCTAAATAGAAAACAGCACACCGAGATGTTAGACAGCAGGTTCCAGTAAAATCAGAAGTGGCAATCAAGGGCAACTCTGTAAGCCAGGTCATTTCCAATCACTAATGCAAAAAATTAATTTCAAAATCCCAGGAATGGTTGGGGTATTCTTTTTTTAATTAATGGTATTTTTGGCTCAACTCTGCCGGAAAGCCTTTAAGTTTGTCATACCCATCTGCCAGCTTCTCATTTTGATACATTTTTTTCCCCAAAACACCACCATATTCTTCCTAATGAATACTGTGAAAGAGACAAAAAATTGCAACAAAATCAAAGTCAAGGCAAGCAATCAAGAGAGAGGGAAGAAAGTCAAAATGAGTCATCTACAGTACTAGCTCATCTACAGTACTAGCTCATGTTGAAAAGAAACTTGAAAACACGTATTACCTCTTCTGGAACCTCATTACCAGGAGTTGCTGCAATACCAGTCATAAAATCACTTGTAATAAAAGTTCGAATAACCACAGATCTTTGACAGGAAGGTTGTTTCTGTAGGGGGTCCCGATCAAAATGCAATGGTGTGAGTATTATTGGCATCTGGCTAATTTTTCCGGCATAACCTTCAGAAAAATAGCAGTACAAACTGCTTTAATTTGGTTTAAAGACACAAACGTGAAAAGTTTTACAGAATTTCCCACACATACTTCAAACTATATACTAGGAACTACATTTACATCTTCTGGGATCTTTTTGCTACTGCTACCACACTACAGAAGATCACGCTCATTATACAATTATGTAATTAGTGGTGCATACACTAAAACTACTCAAATTGCCACTTGAAATAATCTTCAGCATTTGCAGGCATGCAGAACAAAACCAGATAGTCTCTGTTATCCCTGTAATTTGCTGTGAATGCAATTTAAAATCTACTTTCCTTCCCACATAACAACCATGGGGTTTTATCTATCCCCATATCAAGCCCAGTGAAGAGCCATTCACAAGTATCTCTGTGTCTTTGACATACTTAAAAGAAAGCTCTTAAGTATCCCTGTTGCTGGTGGTTGATAGGTAACTCCAGACAATCATCTCTCCCTTTTTTTTTTTTTTAAGTATCTCCTTCTGAAAGCCAATACACAGACCCCCTAATTTCACTGTTTAAATGATCTGAAAGTTTGAGATTCAGGTGCATGGCAGCCTGCAGAGCCAATCTAACACTACACAGGCTCTCACTCTCTGCTTGCACCGGCTTGAGCTCTTGGTACAAGAAGCCTTTTTCACTAAATAATTCAAGTCTTATTTTTGGGAGCAATTCATTCACACAAAGCCAACTGTCACCAAAAGTTAGCGAGACACATCTACAGTTTTACAAACACAATTGACTGTTATCCTCAGCCTTTTGAGGCTATTTTTTTGTACAAATTATGGTAAGACAGCCTTGCAAACAGAGTATGTATTTTCAAAGAGAGATATCCTTTGTAACTTGGAATTTATACAAAATATAGGCAAGTCTGATGAACTGCTTCCCACACATATCGCATCTTCAAATGTAATTAAGTAAAAAAAATGCAAACAAAACTGAACCTCAGAACTACTATATTCCCAGACTCTGCCTGTGTACCATATCACAGGGTATTGAATGCTCCCTGGATGTGAAGGGTTTGAAGTATTACTGTCTGCTAGGCTGAAGTAGTTGTGTTTACAAATATGGCTTTCACTTTAAGTTAAGAAATATGAAACCACCACAGGTAGTGAGCATCATCACCATTAGAAACTTAGTATTTGGGCTCCCTTCTTTCCACAACCCCCCCCCCATGATTTAGAACCTATGTCAAGTTTCTTTATACAGTTTATTTACTTCAGGTGAATACTGATGACTGAGATCAAAGATAAGTAATTCGGTTGACTTTTCAGCTGGCTAACAGTACTTTTTGCAGAAGTTTGCACTGCAGTGAAGCACCACGCCTCAGAGCTTCATGACATGTCAGAGGCAAGCCTCAGTGCCCCAAAATCCCCTAAAATTAATTCTGCTAACAGAAAGGCTAGTAATTCCTGTCCTTTAGCTATCAGCTTCTACAACTTTCAGAAAAGTCTGAAAAGTCTGACTCTTGCCTGTCATCCCATTAATTTATCTCTTCTTTGGAGATAATCAAGAAACTTGTAGATTTTGACAGTACCACTATAACTATACTCAGTTAGGTTTGCAGGGATCTTGAAACAAAAGTCTAATCCATGGGATAAGGTGAAGTACCTACCAGACTCCCTGAGAATATTGTGAGCCTCAAAATCAGCTTGACGTAAAGTGCTGAGGACTCCTGTTGTCAGGAAAGTGGGGGTGACATCTGTAGGAGGTTCTTTGACTGGTGGACCAAACACGTACACAACCCTGGAAAACAAACAGGATGATAGAAAAACATTTTGTATACATGGAATAAAACAGATTGCCTAAAGACTGCATCTTTAGTATTGCAGTGAGAACATAAAACTAGGGAAAAAAGCATAATATTTGATTTTGCTCCTTAGCTACTAACTAGAGTTTAATATAACTTCATGCATATATTCTATAAACATGACATGCTTGCTAGCTTTGGAAGTCAAACATACTAATTTATTTTGGTTTGCTAGAGACTAGCAATAGCCCCAATATTACTTATTCAAGAGAATAATCCTTTGAAAAAAAACAGAAATACTAACTCAGTGATATCACAAAGGATGTTTTTTTTCAATTTTACTTCGATGTCAGTAAAAGTTAAGATTATTCTAAGAAAGCTACTTAATAAATGCTTACAATTTCTATCTTCTCTCCTAATAGGAAACCACCAAAAATACCATTAAATAGGAAACCTTATTGTTAAATGAATAGCTGTGTTTTCAGCACAGGGCACTAACACTGCAATTTATAAATCTACATTAACTACATCTGTAATGAAATATCTTCTGAATTCAAACCAGTCACATCAGCTTTATCTTTTTAATCTCATTCATTGTGTTTTGTATGTTGCAGAACAAAGAGCAAAGTATAATATTGTCTGACAGGCCACATACAAGGATTCACTATGACATATTCACACAAGTTATTTGAGTTTGTAGATACAAACCAAGAATACTTGTCTAAAATCCAAAGCAGAAAAATATGCAAGCTTTACGTTCTCTATTTTTGTAATTTAAAGTCTGCAAGCACAGCTGGGCAGAATACCAACTATTTCAGTGCACTCCTCAAACTGCCAGCTTCAGTGTCCCTAAGCATCAATGAAAGATTCTGAAAACATACCCTGATACAGCAGAACTCCCAGAGATGTGGTATATTCAGGAGGGTAATATTAAATCCAAAAGAGCTTAAAGATGACAGCAATGCTGTAAATCCAGCACATACTTCGAAATTGCACACGCAATCCTGATTTTATACCTTCTTTTGTTCCCTCTGCATTTAGTTTAAAGAAGTATCTTGCAATTCCAGATCTCGCCTTTAAGAATAATACCTCTTTCAGTAGGCGTCACTTATGTGACAAAATTAAGTTTTGCTATAAGCAATTATAAGCAGTTTCATCAGAAAGTCTACAGCCAGGCAAGGAGGATATGCATTCTCCAGAACTGATTTAATACCTAAGCAACTTCAGGTGTTAGAAAAGTTATGGCATCAAGTAGCTAGAAAATGCATATTCACAACAGAGCTCAATTAAGATTAAACTGCCCAGCTTTGGAGCTTTTCTATGTGCCATTAGAACTGACAGTCCCACATAAATTCCCTTTCTGACACAAAGCACAAAAACAATGCATGACATCACAACTCATCAACAGGCTTGGAATCTTTCAAAAAAGATTTTGCATAAGTTACATTGGATGTTGTCTAATCAAGTGCTTAAAAAAATTAGGAGATAAGCTATCAATTTCTTTTTCAAGCTAGTAATTCCAGAAATAAACCTATGTTTTGATTTATTGTGTATTTATAATCTCTGTATGATATTCCTGTCCAACATGTAAAAAAATTCTACCATAGATTAAACAGGAGAATGCTTGTGCATGCTAAACTTCCATACATTAAGTAGATCATTAGAAATAAAAATAATTCAAAACACTTACCTGTTTATGTTGTGGCACATGCGTGGTATGAGCCTGGCAAGAAACGTAAGAGACTCCCAGTGTGGAGCATCTTTACTAGAGATCCCACAAACATAGCTATATGAACGACAGTCACCCTATAAATTTAAAAAAAAAAATTGAACACGAAGTTTGCTGCCAAAATAGTTCACAATACTTTCCCATTCATCCCATGGGTTACACGACCATACTTTGTGTCAACATTTAGCAGACACTCAGCTGGTGAAATCAGTATGCTGAGATACACCAAGTGAATGAGAAAATACGGAACAACAGACCTCTTGTGAGCTAACAAGAGCGTATAAAAGGAAAATTTTCAGAATGGAAAGATTCATATAAGGTGTCTTGAGCATAAGGTTTGATTGTGTATTGCTATTTTGATGGCACCATCTGAAGAAAGCCTGTGATGAAGCGTAGAAATCTGCTGATGATATGCTATTTAAAATAGTAAGAAAAGCTGACTGCACGGAGTTACAGAAGAGACACACAAGATTAAGCAGCTGACAATGAAAGATGTAATTCAATACTGATAAAGCAAAGAAAGGTACTTTACAGCTATGACTACTCAGTAAAGAAATCTTTCAAGTTACTGCACGCAATTCCATGAGAATTGCAGCTCAGCGTTTGGTGACAGAAACACAAACCAAATACAAAGGACAGCCCACAAAAATTCTGGTGGCATTAGCAAAGGAGTGAAAGGAAAGAAAACACTGTGTCACTGCAGAGATTAAAGTGTTCCCATATCCTGACAAGAATAAGGATGTAGTACAATTCAAAAAAGTACAGGAAAGGGCAACAAGCATGTTCAAATGTAGGAAGCAGGGTTTTTTTGACCTAGGACTCCTCAGCCTTAAAGGGGGCAACAGGATTACAGCAGAAGTCTACAAGATTATGAAGTCACGAAGAAACTGCCTATAAGTGACCAGCATTATTCAGCCTTAATGATATCCGCAAATACAATACCTGGCATTTACTCAAGTGTCTATTCAGATGTTTTGACACCTTTGCACTATACCAGCACTGACAAATGACAATAACATAGGTATCACAGTCACCTGAAGTTTATGTTCTTGAGTCAAGCCCCTAATCTTAAAGCAGCCATTATTATCATAGAATCATGGAATAGTCTGGGTTGGAAGGGACCTTTAAAGGTCATCTAGTTCAACCCCTCTGCAATGAGCAGGGACATTATGCTTCACTGCAGCCTGCCACACTGCTAGGAGGCAGCTTTCAGAACATCCCTGGAATGAATCCATTTACCTGCACTCCCACAGTTTTGATTGGTAACAAGAAGGCATTCAGTGAATGTAGGCTTGTAATCTGCATCAGTTTCTCCTGATCTTCTTCAGTTGTACACGCTTTGACCCTTTGCAGCAAAGTATGTGGCTGTGCGATGATGCAGAAAAATAATTTTTAATTAAATAAAGCCCCCAAGCACGCAAACAGAACTTATAAATAATAATTTTATTTGCATTGTAAGTAGCTGATTGCTTAAATTTAGTCCACATTTACCCCTTGGAACTATTTAAAAAATATCTTTCATTTAACAACTAAATTTTAGCAAAAGCAGTTTTATTTGATTGGACTGCATGTAGTTTAACCTGAAGCTCTCCAAGGCCATAGGTGAAGCTCTTTTCCTATGCTCATTCTCACTTTCACAAAGCTACACTTTCCATTTTTGTTGTTTATTTCAGACACAGAACAAAGCAATATCCTGTTACACTACACTGCAATTCAACAAGTTTTCAAGGAAATACTCCCCCCTTCAGTGTTTTGGAAGTCGTTCCAAACTTAAGACTTCGACTTAGAGCAGGCCTCTGCTAATGACTTTCCAGCCCCCTGCACTTTAGTTCAAGTGAGCTTACAGTAATCATGAAGGTCATAACAGTTAAGAGATTGAGAACTTAAACATCATCGATTAAAAACTTCAGGTTTCTGTTCAGGACATTTGGCAAGCACTAGTTCCTCGCTCCTGCACTTTCCTTTAGACAATGATTGATAGGGCATGCAAATCTAGAAAGCTACAATTATTTCAGGGAAGGAAAAATCCCCAGAAATCCTCATCTGCACAAAGTTTGACTAAAACAAAATTTATTTACTATTTGAAAGATATATAAACTTCCATTTTCCAGAAATTGCATAACACTTGCACCAGTCATGGTACAAAAAAATTCTACTGTACTATACTGAATGGCTTCAAGTGAGTTGTACTGGAATGCATTACTCCTTGAAGAGCAGAAGTAAGTAGTTTTAAACTTTTAGCAGCTTAAACCTCATTGCAGGCCACTATGGAATGATCATACTGCTTTTATGAATATTAGAATTTAGCAATTTTGTTACCTTCTTAACACTTGCAGAAAAATCTGCAACTATTTTCAAAATGTTGTTTGTTTCAGGAAAGTCTTTGCACACATAAGGCTCTTCAGCACATATCACTCTTATTGCTAGACCAGGACCTGCAATGCAAAGTTGAAAAAAACATCATACTAAATAACAGGAAAGCCAACTTTCATCTAAAAACGTGACAGCATCTGGAACAGCAGTCAATCATTGAGTACAGCATGCTTTGCCATTGTACCTATACTTCAATTGTCTTAACACCCTACAAGACAAAAAAAAATACACAAGCAGTTTATTCCGGAACAATAACACAGTATTTCTGTTCGGTATATTTAAGCATTATTTACCTACACCTTAAATTGAATGGTTGTTTAAAGCAGCAGTTAGTGGTGATGAAGTGTGGCAGATGGCAAGCCAAAGCGAACAGGAACCTCCTCCTTCCCTTTGCTAGGCAACTGGGATGAAAGAGTTGGTTATAACATACAGTTGAGTCTCCATTGTTTTTAAAGACTCCTGAAGGCTATTTGACCTTTTAGCTACTTAATACAAAAGCACATGTAATTTGCTGGAAATGTTTGAAGAAAGACAGCTTCTTGCATTTCACATGATGCTGGTACATTAGCACAACAGCCTCTGCCAGTGACTACTACACACCCTGCAGGACAATCGCAAAACACCTGGACAGAAAAGCATAACCCCCTTAAAAGCACATGGGCTTTGCTATATTATATACTTTGATGTTTTCTGGTGGAGAACTGTTGTTATTTTCCATGCAATCATTTCCAAAACAGCAAATGCCCCTTAGAAAGGCAGGCAGATACAGGCCATTATTTCAAGAAAGATACATTTGACAGCTCAGGCAGCATTCAGCTGCACTTCACTGATAATTCTTGCTTTGGCTTATACAAATAAAAAGAAACAAATACAGCTAAAAGCAAACTCAATTATAAAACTTTTCCTTTAATCACTATACATAATAAAGCTGCTCTCAAATGTTCTTTTCCTGAAAAAAGATCCTCCTTAAGTAAAAACTAATAAATCCATCAATTTTTTTCCTGTTTAGAGGTAAGTTTTATGCTCCAACATAAATTTATTCTACAGGTTAAGTATATTCTAAACAATACTGATGTGATCCATAGCCCTTCACTAAGTAGCACAGACCAACTCTCATACCTGGGAAGGGATGCCTCGAAACCAGCTCTTCAGGAAGACCAAGTTCTCTCCCTAGCACTCGCACTTCATCTTTGTGAAAGTCTTTCAGCGGTTCTATTACTTTACCCTTAAAAAACAGAGAGCACAATTTACACTTCAGCTTACATATTCAAACAAAAAGCCTCAAATGTTTAGGTTATGGCAGTCAAATTGGCCAGCTTTTCACAGCATCAGCTGCCAACACTTGCATAAACACTGGAAAGAAAAGTACATGTGAATGTAGGCTTTGTGAAAACAGTTGCAGGACAGACGCTAAGACAAGGAAGTTTAAGTTTGTGCCAGAAGTATCAATGATTCAATCAGTGTAGATATAGCTGTAGGTCAAGCCTGCTCTGACTGTCTGCAGAAATTCAGACCTTTCTCCTCTTGCCTAGCTGTTCAAATCAATCTAAAAGCCTTGAAAAATACTTTGTACAGTATTAGAAGTGTGGGTCAGTAATGGTTACTTCCTCTCCTATGGTTGAGCACTTACTAATAACTGAGCACTTTCCAACAGGGTTATTACGTGATGTATTATAAGAAAGAATCAACACGAGACAATTAGAGAACTTACCATTCTAATGTCAGAAAAGGCAAAACAGGGCAGTCTCCTACATTTGCTTCATATGCTAATAGTTAAGAGCTCTGCACAAGAAAGGTATTCAAAAAGCTTTTCTGGACTTTGGAGTAAACAGACCAATTGGGAGTGCAATCAAAGGGACAGGACTTGGGCTGCTTATCTTCAGAAAGTTCAACCTCCTGTGTTCATATCATCTTCAACCCTCTGGTTGTTATCCATAGATGTCCATGTTGTGCCATTTCAGAAAGATTTGTGGGTTCTTAAATTGACAACTGGCAAACAGATTGTGTGCCACCAGCATACTGCTGGCAGATAGCTGATCAGGTTACTAGTAACGTCATGCAGAAGCTGCATAAGAACAGAAAGAACTCATCCCTGTAGGTACCTGAAGGAGCTATCCCTAGATTTCAACCCATTTAAATGTATTATTCTCATGCTCTCTCAATAGAGAGGAGAACACTATGCTTGCAGTGCTGAATGTTACTAGAGATTTTAGAGAAGGAGAATTTTGGCCCTCTCTCTCAACAGGAGCTGATCTTTTCACTAAAGCACTGTCACCGCTCTTGCCAGAATCCATAATGTGCCAGATCTGTACTATCAGTACCTAAAGGCTACCCATTGACTAGTGTCCAGAACAAGATACAACAGAAGGAATAAGTGACCCATTACATCATGAATTCCAACTGAACCAGAATAACGTTATCTGAGAAGTCTTAAACTACTCTCCCGTTAAAGGCATTTGGTATTGCTCTGCTTCCTTACTAGGATGCAGGTTTGTTTTGAGGGTTAAAAAGTAAAAGAGTGAGGAAACAGCTTTCAGTTGAGAACACTATTGTTCACACTGAATGAATCCACGTTCAATCTGTTGACATCTTCCTCAGTATCCAATGCCAGACAATACTTAAACAATTTTGACTAATTTGGGAATGTAGCAACTAGAAAGAAGTGTTACAAATTGCAACATATTACAATAGAATCTAAAGGGCCTCATCAGAATAGGGTCCCATCAACATGGGACAGTTATACCAGCAAAACATAGAAGTTGTTAATTTTTGATACTCAGCTTTACATCTGTGAGAACCAGAAGGATACACCAGTACCCTCATTTTCATTTACCTCTTCTCTTAATTTTCGAATCAGCTCTGTATCATTATGATGAGTTTTGATTACTTCAGCTTTGCCACTTGCAACAAGGGAAGCACTTTCAATGAGATCAGGTCTGAGGGTACCCTGAGCAAGAAAAACCTCTTCAGGTTTCAGATTCATTTCTCCAATAACTTCATTAGCAATCTGTAAGATGGAGAGAAAAAAGAAAAGTGTTCCGATATACTTTTTGGTTGTCAAAGGTCTAAAAGGAAGATAATGGATTGCCCAACAACTGCTACTGAGCTGCAAAAGCACAAACAGGAAGACTAATTATGACACTAGCCCACTACTGAAATAGTCCTTACAACCCCGTATTTTGTTGAACAGAAAATGGAAAAATATCTTCAGACTACAAGGACATCACTGCCTGTTAAATGTTATATTCTCCCTGCATCACCAACACCAATTCCTGACAGATGGAAAATGGCTCATCTTCAGCAAAGCAACAGAAGAATGCCCCAATTCACATTACCCATCCATTTGGTGAAAAAACACTACATGGAAGTTTATGCAACAGAAATGAATGGCCAACCAATATAGTATATCTAAGTATGATGGTGGATCTAGTACAATGCTTGTGAACCATGTTGTGACCATTGATTGACTGCCAAAAGTTTTAGGCTTAGGGTAACGTACCAATGGCTTCTTAGGTCATCCACAACTTAGTAAGACTACTGATGCCACTGAGTGCACAGTGCTTTAGAAGGAAACAGTCTGATGTAGAAGACGTATCTAGAAATCATCATTTAAAAAAAAAACAACAAAACAACCAACAAATAATTATAAACATTACCTTAACAAAGGTGTCACCAATAATTTTTCTTTTTTCTTCAGGACTTGTAGTCATATTTAAGGTCTTGCTAATTCTTTTACGTGGAGTTCTGTCCTCATCCGAGATGGGCAGAGTTGTTGTACCATTATAGAATGAATGAGCTGCATTCACCACTGCATGAAATTACAGGAATTTTTTGGCAAAGCCAGTAAAGATTTTTATGCAAGGTTCAAAAAAAAAGTTTCACTCTATTGCTTTAAAAAAAGAAAATAAAAATCATTCCAGTCCTTTGACTATTAACTGCATTAAATAGGGCTGTTCAATACCTCAAGAATTAATTCTAACAGAAGAATTTTATCTCTCTTATTAACCTACTCTAGAGGGCAATTTTTTTTCATATTGTGAGGCTAGGCAACGGCGTGAAAGTTCAGTTCTTGCTTCCCCTCTTAGATTATAATTTGCTCGCTTTATTTAAATAGTTTACAGGACGGTATTTCCCCAAGGCCTTTCTGCAACCAAAATTAAATGATGCACTATTTACTCATGGTACATTATGCCTCTTAATTTAGAGGCTCTCAATGCAGACATCAGCTAGGAGGCTCTTTGGCATCTTTTACCAGCACTGAACTCCATGACCTACAGAAGGAGCATTTGCAGCAAAGGGATTCCCTCAATTTGTTACTCTGGCAGCGTGCCAGAGCCCAGGTTTATTGGTCTAGAGAGTACAAGAATAAGACAGATTTTCCACTAAAAAAAGTAAAAATAATAATAAAAAAATATGTGTAGAACAAAGCTTAGACTTTGCTGCATCAGGATATTGCAGCCCAATCTGCAAGATGCTAACATGCAAGCTCCCTGCACTGTTTCACACTGTCAGACTAGTGGACTATTGCTCACCTGATGTCACGCTTCCTGACCAAAACACGACAGAATCACTTGACAACAGTACTTACGCACAGCCCCAGGAATAGGCAGCTATTACTCATGAAATAAATCAGCTGGGCAGTATAAAGCAGCTCTCACTGTTTGCACAACTCAAACATATTCCTCGTGCTTCAGGTACCAAAAAAAACTCTAAAACCTTCTCATCAGCCATGACAAGGTACCTTCCGCTCTCTTGGAATGTATTGCTTCTCAACAAAGCTACTCCAAAAACAACTAAAATGCACCTATTTAGAAGCCAGGAGAGCAAAAAACAAATGCCTTGAAAACGAAATTTTGGCTATAATACCATTCAATCACCCAAATGAGCTCTCAGTTTAAAAAGAAAGAGAACCAGGACAAGAAATAAAGCCCCAGTGGAGGACTGTTAACCAAGCTACTGAAGAAAACTGCAACCAAATGAGTTTTGCAGCAGCTGAAAAGGATTACTCAACCATCAGCAGAAAAGTGAATGAGCACCAGTGACTGCGGCACATACCACTGCTTTGCTGTGCCCCAACAGCAGACAGCAGATCTCAACAACTGAGGAGATGGGTCAGTTCACTGTATGCTCCAATCAAATAAGCAAGGCTTAATATTTTAGGTTTGAAATTTTGTGAATAGGCCTAGGTTGTCCCAAATTAGCAACCGTGCTTTGGTAACTAAAGTCTGAGAACTGCGAAGATCAATTCAAATCAATGAAACAAAACACTAAACGTACATTTTAGGAGACTGGCCATATCATTAGTGGTATCAGGCATATTTAACAAAATTATGGTACCTTTAACTTGAATCCCAAGTTTTTTGAGTGCCTCCTCCACAGACTGACTCTCTCTTTTGCGCATAAATCCATTATCTATGTGTACAGCTATGACCTGATCTCGGTTTAAAGCTCGGTTCAGGAGAGCAGTACACACTGTTGAGTCCACACCACCACTGAGTAAAACCTAAGGATGAGGAAAAACAGAAAAAAACCAAAATTTGGTCAGCTGTCTATGGGGAAAGTGTTAGCAAATAATTCAGATACAACTGAGGATCAGAACAGACTACTGACTTACAGTCAATGATGTGGAAGAAAACAAGAAGTCAAACAATGGATTGACCCAATTGTGCAAACTTTCTAAAACCTGTTTCATGTCTTACCCAAATCGTGACAATTCTGTGTTTTTCAAATTAACCTGAGTAACTGTGTCAGTGTTTCTATCAGGCTTTTGCAAATAATCTTTCAGCTTCAATTCAATATACTTACCAGGACTTTTGATGAGCCCACTTTCTCTTTGATATCTTGAATGCACTGAAGTTCTCTGTTTTCCACTGTAAAGGTACCACTGCATCCCGCAATATCATAAAGAAAATTCTTCAGGATCATTTTTCCATTCACTGTGAGGCTAACTTCAGGGTGGAACTGTGCTCCATACAGTTTTTTAGATTCATTTGCTATGCCTTCATTGGTGCAAAGAAGTGAGCATGACAAAAAAAAATTGGAAGTGAAATGCATACCCAAGAAAGTCAAGCATACATTTTTTGAGTGATTTATTCTGCCACGTTTTTGCACAAATCACCAATCAAAACTAAAGATTCTGGTTAAGGTTAGAAACAAGGATACTGTTACATATCTGGAAGACACAATCCCTCAGAAACCAAGGAAAACAGACACCCTAGGAAAACCACAGTGAAAATTAATTTTTTCCTCACCACGATACCTCATACAACCCTGCAACCAAGCCACGTTGACACAGCTGCATACATGTTAATAGGGTTGTGCTGGTCAAGCTGTGCAAGCATCCCTACAGGGGTACGTTTGTGAGCACCGACGCTCTCTTTTTTAACAGTCTCTGGAGGGTTACTCTGAGTAGATCACAATACTGCACCTTGTACCAAGTAAGTGTTGCTCAGACTGGGATTAAAAAAAATTGTAGGGAAACTGCCTAATTCCACTGACCTGTTAAGACTCCCAGGTACACTGTATCACTGCATTTTCTTTCGCTGCTGGAAGCCTGGCCACCACCTTACCAGCATTCGTTTGCTTCCTTAGGCACAAGGAGCCACAGGCTTTTGTAAGAGGCCATGGTCACTCGCAGAGACGATCAGCTCTGGTGCAGGCGCGTCCCGCAGTGGAGCGGCAGATCGCTGTGTACAGGGGGGTTTCCTGAGCCGGGGAACCCACAGGGGAGCGCAGAGACCCGCCAGGAGCCAGCAGCTCTCATGAGGGCAGCTGACGAGGCATGGGCAGGGACAGGAGTAATGGCAGCCACCCCTCATTCCCACTAAAGGCAGCCCCAGGGAGCGCTGTAGCCAGGACAGGCAAACAGGACGTGGCGCAACAGTTTGCGCAGCAGTTTGCATGGCAGTTTGTGCGGTGAGGGCACCTCTTCGAAGGAGAGGCATTCCACGGGCCGAGTGGAGGATTCAGCGTACACAGGGCACAGGTCAAGGGCACCCATCCTACCCGACCCTCAAGGCAGAATGGTGGGCACTCGTCTGAGGGTAAAGGCTGTGGCTCCAGCTGAGGGGTCTGCACCATCTACCCCAGCGGTGGCCGATGCCTCCACCCAGATGGAGCTGCTGAAGGGAGAGGCTGCAGTGCAGACCTCAGGCTGCAGGGAGTGCCTAGACCTCTCTCCTGGGGCAGGGACAGGCAACAGACCTGCCTGCAAAAGGTGTGCCCAGGCGGAGGACCTCCTGCAGCAGGTGGCTGAGCTGCAGGAGGCAGTGAGAAGACTATGTAACATCAGGGAGGCAGAAAAGGAGTTAGATAGCTGGTTCCAAGTGCAGTCTGCAGTGGACCTGCAGCCCACGGCCAAACAGCCAAAAACTCCCCCACCTGCACAGGCACAAGGGAGTAGGGGGGGCAAATAATGCAGAAGAATGGATGGTTGCAACGGCAAGGACCAGCAGGAGGAAGAGACTTCCCCCGAAGCCTGAGGTGCCCTTGCAGAACCGCTTCACTGCTCTGCAGGCTGAAGAGGAAAGTCCTGTCACACCAGGAGAAGCGCTGGAGCTGAGTAATGCAGCCCGATCTGCCCCCCGTAAAACAACCAGCACCACTAAGAAAAGGTGATGGGTGATACTAGTAGACGACTCTGAGAGGTACGGAGGCACCCATTTGCTGACTGGATGCACTCTCTAGAGAGGTGTGCTGCTCACTGGGGGCTCATATCAGGGATGTCACCAAAAGGCTACCAAGCCTCGTACAGTCCACTGACTATTATCCACTGCTGCTGTTTCACGTGGGCACCAGTGACACAGCCAGGAGCAGTCTGAGGACTATCAAGAAGGACTACAGAGCCCTGGGAGCAGCGGTAAGGGACTCTGGAGCGCAGGTGGTTTTTTCATCAGTCCTCCTGGTCAAAGGGAAGGGGTTTGAAAGGGCCAGTCGAATCTGGAAAGTCAACAAATGGTTACAGAACTGGTGCCACAGCCAGGGGTTCAGCTACTTAGACCATGGGACTCGCTTTGAGAAACCTGGTCTAATGGAGGCTGACGGGGTCCATCTGTCAGAGAAGGAGAAGAGCATCTTCAGTCATAGGCTTGCCAAGCTGGTGAAGAGGGCTTTAAACTAGAGATGCCGGGGAAGGGGAACCTCAATCCATCCCACTCCTACCAGTTTGATGCCAGGGCCAGCAATAGATGCCCAGAGCCTGGAGAAGGAACACAGGTTAGCAGGAGAGTGCCTAAAGAGCAGCACAAAGGAACTCCAGCCAGTAAGTCAGCTTCACTGGGGGCCCAACTTAAATGCCTCTATGCAAATGCACGTAGCATGGGGAATAAACAAGAGGAGTTAAAGACGTGTGCACGCCTGCAGGGCTACAACCTTATTGGCATCATGGAGATGTGGTGGAACGGCTCCTATGACTGGAGTGTTGGGTTAGAGGGATACAGGCTCTTTAGGAAGGACAGGCAGGGGAGACGAGGAGGGGGTGTCGCCCTCTATGTCAATGACCAGCTGGAGTGCATGGAGCTCTGCCTGGGGATGGATGAGGAGCTGACCAAGAGCTTGTGGGTCAGGATTAAAGGGAAGGCAGGGACAGGTGACATTACAGCACCATACAGGCCACCTGACCAGGAAGACCGAGCAGATGAGGCCCTCTATAGACAGATAGGGGCAGCCTCACACTCACAAGCCCTGGTCCTCATGGGGGACTTCAACCATCCTGACATCTGTTGGAGGGACAACATGGCAGGGCATAAGCAATCCAGGAGGTTCCTGGAATTATGTTATCCTGATGATAACTTCCTTCTCCAAGTGGTAGAGGAGCCAATGAGGAGAGGTGCTATGCTGGACCTTGTTCTCACCAACAAGGAGGGGCTGGTGGGGAATGTGAAGCTCAAGGGCAGCCTGGGCTGCAGTGACCACGAAATGGTAGAGTTCAAGATCCTTAGGGCACCGAGGAGGGCGCACAGCAAGCTTGCTACCCTGGACTTCAGGAGAGCAGCCTTTGGCCTCTTCAGGGATCTGCTTAGCAGAGTGCCATGGGACAAAGCCCTGGAGGGAAGAGGGGCCCAAGAAAGCTGGGTAATATTCAAGGATCACCTCCTCCAAGCTCAGGAGCGATGCATCCCAACAAAGAGGAAGTCTGGCAAAAACGCCAGGAGGCCTGCATGGATGAACAAGGAGCTCCTGGACAAACTCAAACACAAAAAGGAAGCCTGCAGAGGGTGGAAGCAAGGACAGGTAGCCTGGGAGGAATACAGGGAAATTGTCCGAGCAACCAGGGACCAGGTTAGGAAAGCTAAAGCCCTGATAGAATTAAATCTGGCCAGGGACATCAAGGGCAACAAGAAAAGATTCTGTAGGTATGTCGGGGATAAAAGGAAGATGAGGGAAAACATGGGCCCTCCCCAGAATGAAACGGGAGACCTGGTTACCCAGGATATGGAGAAGGCCAAGGTACTCAATGACTTTTTTGCCTCAGTCTTCACCGGCAGGCGCTTGAGCCTCATCGCCCAAGCCGCAGAAGGCAAAGGTGGGGACTGGGAGGATGAAGAGCCACCCACTGTGGGAGAACATCAGGTTCGAGACCATCTAAGGCACCTGAAGGTGCACAAGTCCATGGGACCCGATGAGATCCATCCGCGGGTCCTGAAGGAACTGGCAGATGAAGTTGCTAAGCCACTATCCATTGTATTTGGGAAGTTGTGGCAGTCCGGTGAAGTTCCCACTGACTGGAAAAGGGGAAACATAACCCCCATTTTTAAAAAGGGAAAGAAGGAAGACCCAGGGAACTACAGGCCAGTCAGTCTCACCTCTGTGCCTGGCAAGATCATGGACCAGATCCTTCTGGAAGCTATGCTAAGGCACATGGAGGACAGAGAGGTGATTCGAGACAGCCAGCATGGCTTCAGCAAGGGCAAGTCCTGCCTGACTAAGCTAGTGGCCTTCTATGATGGAGTGACTACATCAGTGGACATGGGAAGGGCTACAGATGTCGTCTATCTGGACCTCTGTAAGGCCTTTGACACGGTCCCCCACAACATCCTTCTCTCTAAACTGGAGAGGTACAGATTTGATGGGTGGACTGTCCAGTGGATGAGGAATTGGTTAGATGGTCGCATCCAGAGGGTAGTGGTCAACGGCTCAATGTCCAGATGGAGACTGGTGACAAGTGGCATTCCGCAGGGGTCCGTATTGGGACCGGTACTGTTTAATATCTTCATCAATGACACAGACAGTGGGATTGAGTGCACCCTCAGCAAGTTTGCAGATGACACCAAGCTCAGTGGTGTGGTTGACATGCCAGAGGGTCGGGATGCCATCCAGAGGGACCTGGACAAGCTTGAGAAGTAGGCCCGTGTGAACCACATGAGGTTTAACAAGGCCAAGTGCAAGGTCCTGCACCCGGGTCGGGGCAACCCCCGGTATCAGTACAGGCTGGGGGATGAAGGGATTGAGAGCAGCCCTGCCGAGAAGGACTTGGGGGTACTGGTGGATGAAAAGCTGGACATGAGCCAGCAATGTGCACTCGCAGCCCAGAAGGCCAATCGTATCCTGGGCTGCATCAAAAGAAGCGTGGCCAGCAGGTCGAGGGAGGTGATTCTGCCCCTCTCCTCTGCTCTGGTGAGACCCCACCTGGAGTACTGCGTCCAGCTCTGGAGCCACGCACCTGTTGGAGCGGGTCCAGAAGAATGATGATGAAAATGATCAGGGGGATGGAACACCTCTCCTATGAAGAAAGGCTGAGAGAGTTGGGATTGTTCAGCCTCGAGAAGAGAAGGCTTTGGGGAGACCTTATCACAGCCTATCAGTACCTAAAGGGGGCTTATAAAAAAGATGGCGACAAACTTTTTAGCAGGGCCTGTTGCGACAGGACAAGGGGGAATGGCTTTAAACTAAAGCGGGGTAGATTTAGGCTAGATATAAGGAAGAAATTTTTTACTCTGAGGGTGGTGAAACACTGGCACAGGTTGCCCAGAGAGGTGGTGGATGCCCCATCCCTGGAAACATTCAAGGTCAGGCTGGACGGGGCTCTGAGCAACCTGATCTAGTTGAAGATGTCCCTGCCCACGGCAGGGGGCTTGGACTAGATGACGTTTAGAGGTCCCTTCCAACCCAAACTATTCTATGATTCTATGAAATGGCACAGGAAAATGTTGTGGCTAGGAAAGGTACAATTCTGTTTCTAATGCCTCCATAAAGCGGGGTTAATGATATCAGAGCTCTGCTGAAGCTTGCACACTGGATGCAGCAAACTTTTCATAGCAAAACAATTTATAGAGCGATCTGAGTAGGCTTGAGTTCTAGATTGCTTTGAAGATAACCCAGAATATAATGAATGCTCCGTCTAATCTTAACAGTAGTTTGGAAATAACCTTTCCGTAACAAACCATGTTTAAGTCTTTTAAAAGGTCAGTTTTTTCTCACATTAGTCTGATTTAAGAGCAGTACCTTAAGGTTTGGGGTTTTTTTAAATGAAAGATTTAAAATAAACCAGGTGCATACTTTGAGATCTTACTAAGTGGCTCAGCTAACTTAAGACCTCTCCAGGTCTCCCATCTCCTAGGAAAGAGACTCAAAGCGGCTGTTTGGCATTCAATAATTTGAGTAGCTTTCAAAAAAAAAATTCTAAGGTCCTACATTTTTCTGTGACAATCTGTGTGCAATATTTGAAACACCGCTTTCAGTACCAACATTACTTTTGCTCAGTTGAACATTCATGCAATAATATTAAATACAATAACAAGTGAAACACTGTTTAATTATTAAAGCTTGATTGACTTGTACTATTACAGTGCAAAAGCCAAACACCATTTACACTGCACTCTACAGTACATGTCTTCCTCTCCCCTGCCTTAAGGGCACACAATATTTTATTTCAAAGAGAAACAACACATGCATACTTTAAAATAACATAAACTGTAAAAATAAAGTTAACTTTCCCTTAAACCACCAGTTTAAAAACAGGACCATTCATTTTCATGTCTATTTCTTTCTTTATTATCATGACAGCACAACATGCAAACACATACAAGAAATTGTTAAAAACAATTCACTTATTTGGCAATTAAATAACGGAGATATTCTGTTCCCATTTGGTTCTAACTACTGTCTGCCATAATTCTTTCCTTTGATGAACATTATCAAAAGACAATTTCAGTATAAAATAAATACCTGCTATAATGTTCCCAGACTGCGCAACCACTTTGAATCCATCAGCTACTTTATCCACGCTATCTCCATGAGTGAGGAGCACAAGCTCTTCCTTCTGAAGGCCCCTAAATAAAGATTAAAAAATAGAATCAATTAAAAAAAGAACAAAGACTTAACTACCTGTGTTTCCAAGAGAAGCCCTTAGGGATCCAAATAAAAGCACATCTCGATTGACCAGGCCCATTTGAAATACATGCAGGATTTCCTTCCCAGAAACAGTCACCTCCAACTCTGAGATGCCTCCATTGGAAGCTGCACAAGTTCTCGTATGATACATCCTTCATCCAAGAGGTAATTTATCTTAATTCAGAAGGGTTGATTGTGGTTTTTTTTCCAATAAACTCGCCAATACTGAAGTATCCCCTCTTTGACATGTAGAGCCATCTAGAGTCAATCAGGATACTTGGAGTCCTGCTTTTTATTTCAATGAAGTGAAGTTTTCTTGCTCAAAACTAAGTGTTATCAGGACAATTTGGGCACCTCACACTTTAGACAGGGTATAAAGTTCTGCAGTAGCCCTACAGGAGAAAGTTAATAAAATTGGAATACCAGGTATGAGTAAACTGTTCGAATTATTACAAAGAACTTGAGAGGCATTGACAAACTACCAAGAAATCTAATTCTGGTTTTATAAAACAGCACAAAGCAATTTTAAAGGAAGGTAGAAAACAAATGGTGTCAGATTTTCTATTACCTTTCAAAAATTGGATGGGTGCCAACCAATACAAGAGTAACACACTGCACAGCAGAAGGATATAAGAGCTTAACACAAAAGGTTCTCATGTTGTGGTACACTTTATGGTATCTCAGTGAAGACATTCTACTGTGAAATAAGGGGTTTACACAATATTCCAAGCAAATATATCTGCATTTCTAAAGTCAACTGAGAAGTTATGCCTAAGTATTTGTTTAAATGAGTAACTTGCTTACTCATGAACACAGCTGTAAAAGTTTTATTGGAAATTATCAGATTAAGCATGGGTGCAATTTCACTACATTCTTTAAAATAAGCTTCCTCTCATCCAGCCACCAATTTCCAGACCGGTATTTCCAATATTGTTTTGATAACTTAAAATGTCTATGTACCTGAACAGTGAACATGTGTTATCCAGAGTAATGCTGAACACTCCATCTTCTCTAACACTCTTCTTGTGCACCGTACCTCCAAACACCTTATTCATCATCTGTCAAAACAAAAATATTACATGAAAAAGCACCACACAATCTAGTACCACTTTGTACCTCAGTCTGCCTATGACTGACAACAGCTCTAACCCCCCAGTACATACCAGCCTAGTTTTTCATGATTATACTCATTTAATACATCGTTTTGCAACATAAGAATTCTCTTCAAAATTAATTATCATTCTGTATTGGGCTCGTTCCCTTCTGCTGGCCTTCTGTCAGCATCGCTGGGGACCACTGCCACAAACAAGAAGCAGCAGAAATCCACAACAGTAGACTATAGGTAGAGATTTGCAAAATAATGCATATTCAATAGTGTACATCTGCTTGCACTTATAAATGGCTGCTCTGCAAATCAGCTGAGTATCTGAGGTCAGTTATCATAAAAACAGTTAAGCTGCTGAACAAAAATCTGATTTATCTATCCTTTAGTTAAGGGCCCCCAGATAGGCTTAAACTTCTAAAAATCTGGCTCCTCAGCTCTGGAGAACCAGTCAAAAACTTGAGTCTATTCCCTTAGTGTTATTTTTGTGACTCTTAATAATCCTTGCTATATCAGAGTAGTACAATTCTCAAGCAGGTTTTTTCTTTCTAAAACCTCACCTTGCCATTTGGATATCTGTATTTTAGATTTCAGAAGTCTCAAAATAAATATTTTTTTCCGTGCAAATATAACTGGCAACTTTAAAAATATTTTTAGAGTTTCACCTTCCAACTACTTTAATTTTCAGAGATTTAAGGCTTCATTTTAGACCTAGTTGGATACTATACTTACTGCGCTTGACTGATTTCAATCTTTTATAATGAAGTAGTAGTGTGTTAATATGCACACTTGATTCATTTCCGTAAAGTCAGCCTTAAGGAACTCCCCTGCTTGAGGCTAGCTAACGTGGTTTTCAATTTGCTTGGCATTTTAAGGCATGTTTTAATATAACACACGTTTCCCTTTAGAACAGGGAGTGCCAACATTGTTTCCGTAATTACCAGCCTTTCTAAAGGAGTTTTTCCAGCCATTATTCAGCACCTCTGCAGGCCTAGTAAATCACTAGCCCTGGAAAAAAACAAGAGGCACAAGCAGAAGTCATGCATCTAATCCATCCCTTTTCTCCCTGGAAGTTTGTTTCTTCACTCAGCTTGGATCTACTAGATCACTGCAGGACCACCAGTCAGTCCTAAGGTAAATAAGTGTTTTGGCAGAGGGAGGGTTTAAGCACTCTTAAGAACTATACTAAAAACATTCCATGCTTGAAAACCAAAGGGAAAAACTATTTCACTTGTTTACACGAGGGGCACATTTTCCAATATCAACTAGACAGAATTAGTTAATGACTGCCAGGTTATATTTATTGTGACAAAAAAAAGGCAGTGTGGAACTCAATTCACAGCACTTAAGCAAAGGAAAACCATTTATGCTATTGATACGGCAGAGCCAAGAGAAAAATACACAGTATGCTCAGTTTACCAATTAGCACTTTAAAAGCATCTTTTGCACTTGTGGCATACTGCTTATATTTGAAAAGCAGGTCGTTTAGCAGTTCATCTTCAGTTAGTATCAGAAATGAGGCCTAGAAGACGGCTGTAGACAAACATATCTCTCAACAGCACCTGCATGCCATAGCAGATTCCAAGAACTGGTTTTCCTATTGTAAATATTGCTGGGTCGAACCATGGTGCATCTTCTGCATACACAGAGTTTGGTCCTCCAGATATAATGATAGCTCTGCAGACAAAAGATAAAGAAAACATTAACTCAAATATATTGTTGACTTTAAAATCTCTTTATTTGCTTTAAACATTGACATTGTCTCCTAACGCTTAGAACTCTATATATTCTAATATAAATTTTAACACAGATACCCTAACATATAGCTTAACTTTGCTATGCTACAGCTGTCAAAACCAGCAGCTTACCAGAGAAGTATTTAATCAGTTTAAACAAAGTCAAATATAAACCATCTTAAAAAGTGACTGTATTTTAAATTCCTCATAGCCAAGCACCCACTACGAGAAAAGCAAGATGGCTAGGATCAAATGCAGAGTATTAGCATTAAGATATATATACTTCATGATGTCTGTGCCATGTGGAGGGGAGTTGCACTCAAAAAACAGACTCCCAAACTTCTAGAGCTGCTGAGAAAATGTCCCTTAATTCGCCCTGATTATGAAGTGAGATGGCATTAGCAATAGGTTGTGAATTAAAAGTCCAATACATGCAAGCATTTATGGTTTGAAGTTAATACTTCACGCTATAACAGAAAATTAAATCTTTTCAAAGAGGAAGAGAGACCTTTGCAAACCATGATGATTTGCAAGATCGTGAACTGCAGAAGTACCAGCCAGTTGGGCAATGCTTTGTGGCCTCAACCCAGGATCGAACACGGGTGTACCAGACCTTGGACTCGTGTACTGTTTATTTCGCAGAGAACATCAAATCCATTATTCAGAGCGAGAAACGAAAAATGGGACAAGAGAGAAGTTGCATACATAGGATTAAATGCATCTAATAAAGCTTTCTTCTAGCATTATTTAGAGTGTTTGTCATGCAAGTACTGACAAAACAGAATTTTTCTATTTTTAAGCAGCAGAAACAGGCAGTGCGCTTTCGACATCTGTACCACTGGCAGAAATAATCATGTAGTAACAAGCCCACGTACCGAACGCCACCTCTCAACTGCAGTCATGCAGGGTACCTGCTCCCATCAACGCACAGCTAGATCTCCCCAGCAGCCCACCTCCACCTCCCCCAGCCTGGGCTCCTCATTTCAATGCAGGGGACGAGGCAGAGGGCTGGATGGGGGCACCCCTCAGAGCCAAAGTACAGCAGCTTGCAAACTGGAAGAGGCAGCATTTATTTCTTTGTGTGTCGGGATCTACAAGTGAGCTTTGGAATAAGCATACAGCTGACATAGGTGTAGTTTTACACTGAACAGTCTTGACAACTAGTACCTGCTGTACATGTACAGGCACTTCCGTTCAAGTCAGAGATGTGATGAATTTCCTAAACTCAGACGCCGCTAGAAAGAGACTGAAAACTCTTAACACCTGGTGGTATTACTGCTTCTAATAATGCCACGTACAGAAGCATCTGCTTAAGTGCCATACATAGAGAACACTATTTAATATTAAGGAAAATATAGCCACATCTACAAATTGAACATTCTTACAAGAAGTCAAAATAGTTATACACTGTCCTATCCAAAGAGCAGAGTCTTAAAAATCTGCTTTTTTCCATACCAATTAAAATCCCACAGAATACAGAAAGGTTATCCAATATGGCCAAGTATTAAAGAAAAAAAAAAAGTATGAGCTGAGGGTGAGAGAGGAACCTGCATCTTCTCAACTGTCCAGGAGAAATTAAAACTAGCATGGGATGTAGATTTTTAAAGTTTTACTGCAACACCATGTAATTTCTTATATACCTTCTTGCATTGGTATGAATGTACCTTTTTCTGGTTTACCTTAAACCACTTCCAAAACAACCTGACCTAGCTTTGGAAAGCCTATTTGCAATGGATTAAAGGCACATCAGGAACGATGTCACAATACCAAGAGTAAAATGCATGCATTGATACCCCAACCTCAGGACTCACACCAGAGCTCAGATAGTGCCAGAATCCAAACTAACTCAAGCGGAGCCCCCAACTGCAGCACCTCCTCGGCCCAGGATCAGGATCTTGTGGAAACTGCTAACTTTTATGTCACATTTAGATGAAACTTGTCACTAGAGATTGTTCTGAAACCATGAAAATTGAGGAGCTGGCTTTTTAAAACACAACAACGTGTAAATACAATTTAGCAAAATGTTCCATCTTGCTGCCTGTCTCAAACCTTAGCACAGACCAAAGCGCAGCTCCTCAGCCCATTCAATGCATGAGCTGCAACATGGAAACCTGACTATTCCCGTGACATGTGGAATATATATCAAAATCTTGCAGTAAAACCACGAACTCATTTTTACAGTGGTCATTGAATAAAGGCACCCAATGGCTGGCATCAGTATTTGCTGAGCTTTCCTGGATGCGAATGATTGACTGAGACTGTGGACACAAAGCTTATTGACCAGTCTGGGTAACCAATAACCTGAAACCACTATCTTAACCTTGAGAAGTGACCTTTTGAATGAAGAGGTTTTACCATGTTTTAAAGAGCAATTATTTGGAATGACAAGTCCAACAGGTCTAATCACGAGACTTTGAAGAACCTTCAACTATGAACAGAAAGGGGGAAAAGGTCTTCCCACTACAAACCTGCATCAATACAGCACAGGTCTAAGACAAAACATCATTAATACTATGACCCACACCTCAAATCCAACACACAGGAGATACAGGACTTCTTTTTTAAATTAGTAAATTAGTAATTAGGTATGTCCATCTTTTAAAGAATTGATTGTTGGAGAATTATAAACAAGATCTGACATGAGAAGGTATTTTTCAGAACATTTCTGAAAGAAATTCTTCACACAACAGCTACCTGATAGATCCAGCAGTTCCTGGGTTTTCTGTTCTCTGTGTTTTCAAAAGAGATCAATAAGCTCCTATTTGACTTACTAAAATATACTGTTTACTGATTCACTAATTATCATTGATTAGAAAAATGCAGTTCTGCAGCAAAGCACTATCTTTATCTGTTGTCGGGCACAACTGAGAAGCACACATGCACCGCATTTCTGGATTTGTACCAAACTGACAAGTAAGGTCTTTGATGATTTGTAGACTTCAGGGTATTTATTTTCCCCACACAAGAGAGGCATACCCTGGTAAGCCTAATAAAACAAGAAAAAGAAACATACAAAGTACTAAATAATTGAGAGACTTTTTCTTGCTGCAAACAATGAGTGGTAGTTTCAGTTAGTTTTTTTAGTGGCTTCCCAGAAACAGTTTGGCATGATTTACCACAATATCTACAGTATTCAAGTTAGGTTTTGGGTTTTTTTTTTTTTAAATTAAACTAAGAAAATAATTTTTAGAAACTCACGAAACTTATTTTCTTGATTAATAGCTACCCTAGTTTAACAGGTAAAACAGCAAGATCATCTAACTTTTTGCAGAAACATATTTAAATTACAACCTCTTTAATTATACTTACAAATGGAAATGATTAAAATTACATTAAGGCATTAAGAAGCAAATACACAAAATTTATATTACTGCACAAGTTTCCCCAGCAAAACTCAGGTGTTTCTGTGGATAAGCTAAAGATGCAATCATTAACATCATTACAATGAAAGTTATTGCACATAAAAACCCTGGCAATTACCACCACTGCCAACATCCACCCATACCATTACACTGAAAGGAGAGAACAAGCAGAACATACAGGCAGAGGCATTGCAGGAAACCACCTACCGAAACCCTTGTTCTCTGATTGCAAAGGCTGGCGTTTCCAAAGGGAAGATCTCAGACTGGACAAACAGCTCGCGCACCCGACGATCTATGACTTTCCCGTACTGTGCTCCGGCATCGAGTATGACGACGGCTCCCTCGTAGTGGTGCTGCCCATCCTTGAGCTCTCCTCCAGCATTCTCCGGCTGCAAACACCACTCACATCAGCACTTTATGGTGACACATTGCAGACCGCAGACTTTAAGCCAGATCTCTTAAACAATTAAGATCTGCAAAGCTTGCTAAGGTTGCCTATAAGTTAATTTATGATTAAAATGATAAAGACTAGCCAAGAAACTTCTAACTGAAAAAATCATCAACTTTATAAGGGCGAGTAGATGCATTGGCAAGATAAAGGGGCTACACATTAACACAGCACATCCCTCCCAAGCAGCCACACAAACATGACATCCCCATCCCCCAAAACAAACAGGGTACAAATTAGGGAAGAAAAATGCTAATAAGCTAATGAAGGCAGAGCTTTCCATAAATAAGAAGTCATATGCCCTGTTCACCACTACAGCCACGACAGCTTTTTCCATTTTACAGTTCCATATAAAACCCAGCAGACCCTATGATAATTAAGAGTATGTGCCTTTTTCTCAAGCAAAACAGGACAGTGCAAAGTCAGAAGAAAAATGTTTTTCCCCATCACATTGCCTCGTACGCTTAATTTTCACTTGACATTACCTCCTGGAGATAATAAAAAGGAGAAATTGAGAACAAATGTCTCTGCTAAATGATTTTTCAAAAAACCCCAACTTTTGAATGCAGCATTCAAGCAGATTGCACATTGGAACAAAGCAATGGTTCTCTTTGACCCCATCACATTTGAACTGGTTGGCCAGCTTCAGCTAAATCTGAAAGAGGGATAGAAAATGCAAGGACAAGTTTCTTCTTTTTTTAAAAGAAATTGTGAAAAGAGGCAGCTATTCCATGGAAGTGTCCGTATCAGAGGATCTTCAAAGAAGAATGTGAACACAACCCACACTGTAAGACACCAAGAAATTCATGCACAAAAAATTCTGCTGCTTGAAGAAATTGCTTACTTTGGGAGTGTTTCTCCCTTAACTTAAAGCTTACACTGTTTCCAATGTAGTTGGAATGTTTCCAAACTGCCAATGTAGTTTAATGAAGGAAAAACCAGGAAGGGTTTTACTTCAGCAAACACTGCCTCAAAACACATCTTGAAGCTTACGACCATTTCAAGTTTTAATTATGGCATGTTGGAGTTGTTCTGCACGTTTGTACCAGGCAACACATCCTTCAATCCAGGGCTCACAGGAGGCTCCCACCACTGCTGCTTAGGCTCCGAAGGAAGCTGGGGCAGCCTGCAGCATGCCATGGTATTTCCATGTGGGTCAGATAATCACCCCTCATCAACCACAGGTCATTCTGGAGGAGAGCATCATGCTGCTGGGACACATTCTCCCCAACAAATACACAGCAAAGGCTGCACTTGAGCTTTCTTCCTCAGCTACCAAGCAACACCTCAGATAATTGTCTTCAAATTAGTCAAGAAAGGCAAGCACACTGGAAACTTCCAAAGTTTACACTAGCTGGAAAAGGTTTTATCTAAATTAAAGGACATAAGCAGAAAAAATAGTGCTAAATCCCTCAAAAGCCTAAATCCAGGTTACAGTCAGCTACTTAATTTCTTTCCTTCAGCTGGTAGCTGAGTGTGCCTGATGAGGAGCTTGTAATGACTTTTTAGTCTTGGGTTACACAAAAAAGGGGCACATGCTGGAAGAGAGTAGACTTCAGCAGCAAACGCCCCTTCAAACCCCTTGGTCAGATGGAGAGAGGTCACCAGAACTGTCTTCCCTTCTAGTGGAAGGGAGGGAATCGCTTTTAGAGTAATTCTGGGCATTTTCACCCAGCAATTTCTAAAGTAGCAGTTCTTATGAGAAAGACCAACATCCTTATGCTTTCCTGATCCCATCTTGTGGCAAACATTATTCCTTGCAGTGCTATTTCTTATTAAAAGTCTTTGTTTCAGAGCACATGCTGTAGCTTGTACCATAAAGGGACAGAGCTCTGCAGCCCTCTCAGCTTAAGTGTCTGAGATTGTCCATTCCCACCTGCAAGAGACCAGGGTGGGACGTAAGCAGTCCCCTCCAGACTCCCGGGCAAGCCAAGGGTGCATATAGCCAGCCCTTGCACGGATGGGTCCCACCTGTCAGCAGTGCTACCCACACATCATACCCTAGCATTTCCCAACCTACTGACCACCCCTAACAACCTGCAGAATGAGTAAGAAGAAAGTAATACAACTCTGTGAAGGCAGCTTTTACATTTTACAGTAAAAAAAATACTGAAACCAAGTTATTGTTGGCATCAGCTCAGCTGGATCGATGGCCAAGCATTTACATCTGCAGCTAGTAAATAAATCTTGTTTTCAGTGTCCTACCCTGAAGGCACCAAGATGCTTTGAGCAGTCAGGTGTAGTTAGCTGGGCCCAAGCAACAGCTGAGGGGGAGACATGCATGTGAAAACAAAAAGAGCTCAAAGTTACATTGGCAGTAGTTTGAGAAACGTTGCATAAGGCAGCATAAGTAGGTCTGTATCTCAAATGAACCTGCACCTTCCCTAGTTCTCCTCAGCAAAAGCAGGACAGTAATACATACCCCTTTGTCACAGGGATGAACAGGACAAGCCTCTGCACTGCAGTCACCCAGATGTGAGCACTCAGCTCCCAAGCTGGCAAACCCCTTCACTGAGCCATCCCTGCTTCTTCACTCTTGCCAAGTATAGCATCATTTTGCACAATGATCGGAGGAACACTTTCAGAGATAACTGCATCAACATTAGAATTACTTCTCAATCATTTATGTGGCCCTGGAAGACGACTGTTAAGGCTTTAAGTAATAGCTCATTGCCCAAGTTTCACTGGGAGTCCATTAACACCCTTCCAAAAATCTCAAAAGCATCTAATCATAGCTCAGAAGGTCTTTCCTCAGACGATGCTACGGGCATTTCAGCTAAAATGCAGTAAAAACACTGCATCTATTGAGCAACACAGATCTCCCTATGGGGAACATGTAAGATGAGCAAGGCAACATGCACCTCACCAGAAAAAAAAAAAAAAAAAAGAAAAAAATTACTCAGTTGGTGGCCTAATAACTTGCTGCTCCCTTAGATGTGGGCTTAGAGTAAACTACAGGCTGAAATAATTTTCTCCGAGTACTACACAGCGCACTGCCCACTGTTCTTTTCTCCTGTAGGCATCCTTGCAGCACATCCCCAGCATACATCCAAGCAAGCCCCATCCCAGGAGTTAACGCAGGCGACTATCACCACACCGACTGCATCAGAGGGGTTTTTCTACTTTAGCTCAAGAGTGAAGTACAACTGTAAGGAGGTTCAGCTCTGAAGAGAGCCCAATAGAAACACTACCGTAAATCACATGGAAAAAGAAGGAGAAAGGTGGTAAGTCAGTACAGGATCTGATTTTATTTATTTAAAGGCACAGTTCCAAGGCTAGAGATTTTGAATCCAAATGTAATAAGGGAAACATCATTTAATAAAATTAAAAAAAGAACAGATGCTGTTAACGTGCAGCCAACATGGCAGTTTAGCTCATGTGTTTGTATACCATACACATGCCAGGAGAAAGATGAAGAGGATACCAGGCAGCCCAGCTCCTGCAGGGACAGGGTTTACGGACCCAGCGCCTCTTCCTAGTGGGGATTCTCCAGTTTCTAATAAAAGCTCTTTTTCCCCTCAATAGGGGTGTAACTAGAGTTCCTTGTCTTCTCCTGGTCTATTTTCACAAAAATCTGGAGAACTTGCTATCTTTGAGAACTTCTGTCGAAGCTGGTTTGACAGCTCTCCAAGGCTCCAGGTGTTGGGGCAGAGCAGTGGCACCAGCCTCATGTCCCGAGAGCAGGACTAAGAAAACAGAGTGGGACTGGAGTATACCAAGAAAGAAATGGGGGGGAAGTCTATATTCAGCTAATTTAAACCACAAGAGTCACCCTGAAAACCATGTCATATGTGAAGGATTCCTACTGTTCTCTACGACTCATGAAACAAATAAAGCAATTACACTATCTAAGATAGTGTATCTCCAGACTGCCATTTGCCTGCTGTTTCACAGCATTTCTCCAGACCCGAGACCTGGAACCAAGGTCCGGAGTGCCACCTGAACCATATCGCCACCTCCAACTGCACTGCTGTGGCAAGGGTCAGCCTTGATCCGTCATTTCAGCTCTACCATTTGGTAACACTGGAAGAAAAAAGCTTCCATCGCTGTTAGGTGGTTTTGTGTCAAAAAAAAAGTAACTATAAATTCTATAATGAGCTGTGGTAGGAGACCTGCCATCAGGCTTGCATTACCAGCTAAGGACACCACATATCTTATTCCTCAGTGTACCTACCTAGTGCTTTAAACTAAGTTTGCAGGTTCCTAACAGCCCACTTCTGCAGAATCAGGGAATTTTTCAGCATTTCACACACCCACACGCTCGCAGGATTTTCATTAACACAATTTATAAAACACATTAACATACAGAACAGTCATATTCTGGAGTACCAAGAAGCACCTGGCAGAGCCCAGTCTGCAGCAGCAGCCCCTCTGCCCGAGCCCTCAGCCCTGAGCTTTCACCCACACTAATAACTTAGGACAAGCCTCAACCAGGAGCCTTGATCTGGCACTTTCAAGCCAGCACAGATTTTACAAGAGTTTAATTGTTTCCCTGTGGTATTAAAATTAAGCATTTAATTTAATTCATTTTTTCAAAGTATAACAGGAAGGTAACTCCTTCAAACTCAGGCAATCCCCAAAAGTGATACAAGAACCCCCAACCCGTTATCTCAGACAAACTTTAATTTACGTAAGTCGCGTGCAGATTTCTAATGGCTGCTGGGACCCAGCCCCCTGCGGAAACCGCTCTCGTGAGCTCTTGCTACCCGCTTCCTGCGAGAGCACGGTTCGTGGAAGATGAGCTTTGCATCGCATAGCTAGCTGGGGGTGTGACCACCCCAGAGAAGAGGAGCCCTCAAGAGCAGCCCTGGCCAGGGAAAGAGATTGTGTCGATGGTCAGGGAAACGCATGTCAGAAGACTTAAGTAGGGACCAACCAAGCACTTAAAAAAACCCCTCAGTGTTACATTTTCTTGAAGACTAGATAAAAAGTCTAGAGCAAGGCTTTTATCCTACTACAGAAGCGGCTTGAGACAACTTGCAGGGTTTTGGTTCAGAAGTTGCATCATCAAGAAAAAACTTCAGCTTCATAAGGGCACACAAGTCATTTTGTCACCCTGGCATGCAAGAGCTACGCCGACACACATCTTTTTTTCCACTGTCGCTGCAAAGTGGACATGGGGCAACACCGAGGGAGCAGCATGATCCTGGTGGTCACCAGGATGGAGACAGTGGGCCCTGCATGAGGGCTGGTGTGGGCAAGCCTGCCCACTTCTGCAGCAGTTAAGCAAACCAACTTTTCTCTCAAGTTGCCTGAATGAGTGACCGTTCACATTGGGACGTGACGCCCAAACAGCGTGACTAGCTGCTAGGAAAGGTGCTGGCCGTACCCCCGGGGAGCCCAGTTTTGGTTTCATCCCGGAGGCAGCACAGGCCGTGCAAGGCACGGAACAGACCCGGTGCGGGTGAGCTTGGCCACGCCATGAGCCAACGTTTTAAAAAATCCTATCAAAATCCAGATTGTGAAGTTAATTAATTTTTTCAGAGCAACCGCGGTTGTGACTGAGCAGGCAGAGCGGCGCAGGGGGCAGGGGACAGGCAGGCACCGGCCCCTCGTAGTCCCCACACCCGCAGCCGCCCGGCCCCGCTCCCTGGGCCGCCGCCGCGGACCCCGGCCTACTCCGCGCCGCAGGGCCGCCCGCAGCCCCCGAGAGACGGCCGCAGAGGAAGGCCAGGCCCCACCGCGCCATGTGCCCGCCGGGCGGCCAGGCCAGGCTAGGCTAGGCCAGGCCGGGCCCGGCAGCGGCGGCACAAAGCGCCCATCAGGCCCGGGCGGGCAGCGAGCAGCGTCCCGGGCCGGGCCGCGGCGGGGGGAGCGCGGCGGCACTGACCTTGGCGTCTCCGTTGCAGAGGGCCATAGGGGCTGCCGGGGCGCGGCGCCGCCTCCGACCGGCGGGAAGCAGCGGGCAGCCCTGAGGCGGGGAGGGGGAAGAAAGGGCCGCGAGGAGCCGCCGCCGCCGCGCCGAGATGAGCTAATGCCGCCCGGCTGTCGCCTCCGCCGCGGGGAGGAGGAGCCGCGCCGGCCCGGCCCCGCTCCGGCGGAAGGGGCGGAGCGCGGGGCCGAGCCGGGCCCGGCCGGGGGCCTTGAAGTCAGAGAACTGGATTTGGGGGTGTTGTGTGCAGCGGGCTGGGCGAACCACCGGAGCAGGGGGATAGCGGCCGCAGCGCAGCCCGGCCTCCCCGCCCCTCCGGGTCACCGCGCCTGGCTCTGTGCGGGTTTAACGCCAGGGATGCCCGCACAGCTGCTAGAGCTCAAAAATGCCGTGCACGTCCCCGCCAATCGAACCCAGCTTACGGTATTTGGGCTCCTGGGGCTCATTTCAGTCCGGCTTAAGGGTACAAATGAAGGCAGAAACTGAGACTTTATAGTAAGTGTTTTTCTGTGTGTCAATATTGTATGGTATAAAGTGCATCTTCTATTTCTGCTCAGGTGGAATTTCTTAAAAGACACTGAGGAAGGTGACCAATGAAAGTAATGTTCCCAAAATATTTTTGAAACCCTTCTCTGAACTTTTAAAATTATTAGTCTTCTCACTCAAAGAGAGGGAAATGAGGAAAGGTGTGAGTATAAGAACTCAAGTTATACGTGGAATTACAAACCAGTATCTGGTTCCACTGTCAGATTCCGAGTGATTTTGTCCTAAGGATAATATCAGCATGCAATTTTTGTTCCAAATGTTTTAATTGCATTATGGCTGCGATGGGTCTTTCAGGAATTAAAAAAGAAATGGAAGAATACTTCAAGCATTAAAAACAGAAGAAAAGTGAGACACACAAAACGTGTTTCTGATGGTCCAATTATCATGTAACTGTAGAAGTAACGGGCAAAAGAATGGGCGGGAAAAAAGTAACATTCGCTTACCTTGTTCTTACTGATTTTTATTTCTGTTAGTACAGGACAGCCAAAGAGCAAAAAAAATGGAACTTAATTTTTATTGTTCATCTACTATTTACCGATCATTTAACAATGCTGTTTACCAGCCTGGGGCGGGCGCACACTCGCTGAAGAACGTTTGAAAGCACCTGGGGGGTTTGTGCGGGCGTTGCTTAGAGCCCCGATATCAAATACGCCCAACACCGACAGCTTTCCCAGCCCCGCAGGGCCGGGCCGGCTCAGGGAAGCCCGGCAGCTCCCCTCTCCACCCCGAGAGGCAGCTGCTTCGTCGTCCCTGCACTGTCCCAGCGCTAGCGTGCACCGTGCTCACCGGCGAGCCCTAAAGCCGCCTCCCGCAGCGCCCCGGGCGCTCCTGCCGCACCGCCGCCGGCCTGTCCCGGCTCCGGGGGTCCTGCCGCCCCCCGTCCCGCGCGGGACCCAGCGCACACCGCGGGCTGCCAGGCCAGGGCCCCGCTCGCCGCCGCGGTGACCCGACTCGCCCCCGCCCGCGGACGATCGCGGCAGACAGCCCGCCGGGAGCGGCGCCGCCTGAGAGGCGGGGTGGGGCGGGGCCGGTCAGTCAGGGTTGAGAGGCGCGGGGCGGGGCGGCTGCCTGACGTAGGTCTGTGGCGCACCAATGAGGCGCAGCCACGCCTGCCGCGAGCGCCGCGTGCCCGGAAGGGGCGGGGCGGCGGTGCTTGGCGGCGGCCGGGCCGGTGCGCGGCGTCTTCTCGGCGGCGGGCGGCGGCGTCCGCTCCCGCCCGCTCCCGCCTCTGCCCGTGGGGGCGCAGCACGGCCCCCGGGCCGCCGCCGGCAGAGACATGTTGCCCGCCATCGCGGCCAAGGAGGGCGGCCGGCAGCGCCGGGCCGGGAGCCACCACCACTGCCTGGATGTGAGGACCGAGGTGCCGCCCGCCCTGGCGCTCTGCGGGGACGGGCTGCCGGGCGGCGAGGCCGAGGCACTGCTGCTGCCGGAGCCGGGCTTGCGGGGGGCGCGGGGGTGCCGGGCGGAGCTGGGCAGCATCCTGCTGCTGCTGGTGCTGTATGTGCTGCAGGGCATCCCGCTGGGACTGGCGGGCAGCGTCCCCCTCATCCTGCAGAGCAAGAGCGCCAGCTACACCGACCAAGCCTTCTTCAGCTTCGTCTTCTGGCCCTTCAGCCTCAAGCTGCTCTGGGCCCCCTTGGTGGATGCCGTCTACCTGCGGGGCTTCGGCCGCCGCAAGTCCTGGCTGGTGCCTACGCAGTATGTCCTGGGGCTCTTCATGATCTACATGTCCACCCAGGTGGACATGCTGCTGGGCGACGGGGAGGGCCGGGGCCCCGACGTGGTGGCCCTCACTGTGACTTTCTTCCTCTTCGAGTTTCTGGCGGCAACGCAGGACATTGCGGTGGATGGCTGGGCCCTGACCATGTTGTCCAGGGAGAATGTGGGCTATGCCTCCACCTGCAACTCCGTGGGCCAGACGGCTGGCTACTTCCTGGGCAATGTCCTCTTCCTGGCCCTCGAGTCGGCCTCCTTCTGCAACAAGTACCTGCGGTTCCAGCCCCAGCCCCAAGGGATTGTTACCCTCTCAGGTACTGCCTGGGTACTGCCGGCCTGTGCTTGCTGATGCTGGGATGGGGATGCTTCCTCCCTGAGCCTGGACCAAAGGTCCGTTCAGAGCGAGCAGTGGTTTGGTGCTGCAAACTGGGCAGGTTTGGTTTGTCCCCTGCCCATGAACAAGCACAGCCTGCCTGGAGGCTGGTGGAGTCCGCTGCTACATGCACTGAACTTCCAGCTTCTCTGGGCTTAAGAGTGTGGGAAACCTGCCTTGTCATTATCTTGGCTGACTTAAGCACTCTGGAGACAATTCCCACCCCCCCCTCGTTTATTGACGATGGAATAGATTATTGTTTTAAAAAGCAAAAAAAACCCAAAAGCTTTGCCTCTTTTTAAGGAGGTCTTTTAAGAACATCTGGGAGGAAGGAAAGGGGATATTAAAAAAAAAAAAATTTACTCTTCCGAGATGGTATTGTTCACAGCAGTAGAAATGACAAGCGTTCAGGGTTGACCACGTAGCCAATTTCTGAAGGAAGGCCTTATTGTAGTAAATTAAGGGGGATTTTGTTTTCTCTTTAATAAATTAAATGGAGTCTGATAATCCAACCCTAACTAGCCATTAGTGTAGGGTTGTCTTCTGTTTGGTGGTTTTTGGGTTGTTTGGGTTTTTTTCAGAAAGATTGTATGTGGTGGTTGATGTTAGGTGTATCACAGAGAAGATGCTTAAAATGCATGTTTTGTTTGCAAGGTTGAATTTAGCCAGCTCAGCTTATGGGAGGACAGGAAAAACTGGCACCACTTGTGGTTGCAGTCTCAAAGTGACCATGGCTAGCAATGAAGAGTAAATTCTCATGGTTTTAGTTTCTTTTCCCTCTCTTACATTGATTGCTCTGCCTATATCATGTAAGAGAAAAGGTATGCCAAAACTGAGTTGAATTGTTGTTTAAAGGCTAGTTTTCACTTTCTATCCTGTACCTATCTCAATGATAAATTAGGATATCAGTTTCCAAGACTGCTGTACTTATTTTGTCTGCGCAGCTATCACAGTTGCTGACTAGTCCTCCTCTTTCCTGTTGATAACCCTATGTCTGGTCTATATGTCAACAAGCATAGAGTAGTCCTCAAAGTAACCCTGCTGGTTTATTGCTTTCCTTTGTTTTCCCTTACTGTGTAGTTCGTCAGTGCTGGTGTGTCTCTTCTCTCTTGCTCCCGTGGCAGACTGATGTCTTTTAGTGCTGATGCAACTTGCAAATCACTAGTGTAGTTAAGAGAGCTTGGTTTGTTTGTACTTACCTCCACTATCCAGGTTTTTTGTTGTCTTGTTTTTTTCTCAGTACTGTTTGTATAAATGGATTTGTTACTATTACAAGAGTGCTGTCTTTTGGGGGGGGGGGAATTTATGCCAAAACCAAAAAACACCAATGCAACCAGTTTAACTTGTCCTAGAGTACTAACCTGGGTGGAGTAAGAAAAGCAAATAGCTTTGACACTATAGTTGCAGGATATGTTTTTTTGGGTGGTAAAACTGGCTGCAAGAAATTTCTGTTCCCTTGTTCACGTGACTGTATGCCACAATTTGCTGTGTCCACGTTTCTCCTGGAGCAGCTGTACAGCAGTACTGTAAACCTGCTCACTGAACTGAGGGGAGTGGCTCTCTGGTCCTAGCGCTGGTTGTAATGGGGCTCGTGGTGAGCCGGTTTGGGAAGTTAAAGCAGCAGAAAACTTTACAGTTTGAAAAGGTGAATAGTTTTCTGCCAGTTCAGATCTCCGAACGCTTTTGTCATAGCTGAGCGCCGATGCTAGGGAAAGAACAAGTCAACACTTCACGATCCCAAGTCAACTTCAAGTTGTTGACAAGCAACAGCATTGTTTGCCATGCAGTCGCATGTATGTCTGTCCCAACGTGAAGGAAGAGAAGTAAAGCGCGAGTGCAGGAAGAAGGTGCCCCTTCAAGGCAGCCCAAACTTACCTGGGCCAGTGACTGTGGAGTGCCCTTTTTCCTGGGAAGAGATGTGTAGCTTTAGAATTACTTAAAGCTGTTGTGATGAAACACCTGTCCCCCCATGCACACCTCGTTGATGGTTATTTTCAAGCCTGGTCTGTCCCTGCTTTAGTTCAAAAGTTTGCTTTGCCCCGACACAATGGTTTATTTTGCTAGTAATAGTATAGAGACAGAGACAAAATAGGGATGGGGCCAGGCAGCACTGGTGGCACCAGAAACTTTATGCTAGAACTTTGAAGTTCTTTTGCTTGTAGCCTGTTAGTGGACTATATAGCTGCTTTTTTTTTTTCCTAATCCAGCCATTGCTGTATTGCAGCTGACAGGACTGACTTGATCAGGAGTATTCATGTGATGATGCTCAAAGCTATTTCTATTCCCATCCTCGCGCTGTAGGTCTCTCACTGCGGTGATAATGCTTAGTGCTATTATTAGAGTACCACTCCTGTATGTCTTTTGTAGATAGTAGCTGTGATTAGCATGACTCTCTGAAAATTCATCTTTTACTTAAAAAAGGTACCCTGAACATATATTTTTTTAGCAGAGGAGAGAGCAATCTGACAGCCTTGGTTATGAGATCTTCTCTCCTTTTCTTTAGGAAAGGTAAAAGTAACTGATGTGGAAGCAGCAGAAAATGGTTTGAAATGTCTTTTATTCTTTTACACTGAGAATGCTAGGATATAGCTAAAGTGGTCTTTTAATGTTTTCTTCCATGCTTGTTGTGCTTGTTCTCTTCCTGTGCATAAGAAGCAACTAATAATTGCCTAAACCTTTGCAATGTCTTTGCCCTTTCACCAGCCCTCGCTGCTTACTTTCAAGTCACATGAGGCTCCTGGAGTTGCTCATGACCAGGAAGATAAAAGGCTACTTCTGTCTTACCCTCTGCATGTTACTGAGTCTTTTCTTGCCTCTTTCATAAAGGTAGAGGATAGGATTATCTTAGGTTAATCCATTCACTAACTCAAAAAGTACTTGCCGTAAAATATTGGTGTGTTTTTACTATTGCTGCCTTCAAATCCACAATTTAGCAAATATTATATCTGCTTAAAATAGAGCACTTAAGAGTTAGCAAGTATAATAGCAACTTAAAACAGCCATATTTGAGTGACTCTTTACTTGACAACTGCGTAAGAGCTTTCATCAGGACATCTTTACACTCATAAGTACAAATCTTTGTTTCCTTCAGATGGTAGATAGATATTATATAGGGAGTATAGAATTGAGGCACAGATTAGTTACGTGACTGCACAGTAAATCAACTGGAGAGTTGTGAATGACTTCTTCCTCTGAAGTTTTTTCCCCGTCTTCTAACTATTAAATGTGTGTTTTCCTCCAGCTTTTGGTGACTGTGTGTGTAACCCTTCAACATTTTCATTTTTATTTCTGTTTCTCCTCCAACATGCTCATTGTGGTAATAATACACACAACACCGGGGAAGTGATCCGGTTTGCTGCTGCTCTTCTGTCTCAGATCGCAAGCAAACATGTAGTTACAGAGTGAGGGGCAGGGAAGAGCTATGTCAGTTACTGTATGTAGCTTTGTGTTTGTGGTTTGCTTTTGTTGCTTGTTTTTAGGAGGGTCAATGATGTTTTTATTCAATTTTTGATTATTAGGTTTATATTGTTGCAAAATAACTGCATTTTAGATACTCAGTGAACTGTTAATGAAGTGTTGATGGTGGCTGCTAGAAAGATTTTTTTTTTTATTTTAATTTTTTTCCCCTCTAGATTTCCTGTTTTTCTGGGGAACTGTCTTTTTAATTACCACTACACTGGTTGCCCTTTTGAAAAAGGAAAACAAGGAACTAACACCAACAAAAGAAGAAACAAAAGGCATCACTGATACATACAGGCTGTTAATCTCAATAATCAAGATGCCGGCAGTTCTTACTTTCTGTCTCTTGATTCTCACAGCGAAAGTAAGTAAATACATATATGAATTGTTAGATACTGATGATATGAGTGTCTGAAAGGTTTCTGAGTCCCTGTGGTGTAACTTATTTCTTAGTTTTGCTAGCGGTTGTCATCAGAGTTCCAAATTTTCACATGAAATTTGAAACAAAATAGCTTATATCTTTGTGCTAAGTAAGGTTGTACAACAGAAAACATTTGTTTGAGCTTTTGTAAGTGTTTCCACAAGCATTAAAGAGAATTTTGATTGCAATCTAGTATTAATTTGTTTTTAAACATTTTTAAACAGTTAGGCTGTTTGTGTAGTCTGCAATTAAAAGTACAGAAAATGTTTCTTTTAACCTAAATGCTATTCCCAGAATCTGCAACTCCCTACAAACTAGGTTTCCATGGCTTCTTGTTGGCCATCGTGGATACCAACAGCAATTAAGGCACGAGCATGAATATCATTGCTGTGTTTAATGTTCTTGGTATAGTTGTGGCACTGATGACAAGAATAGTGTGCAAGTGTAGAACATGTTTCAGAAAGGATTAGGAAATCAAATGAGACACAAAAATGAATTGTACTCTATCATGTTTCTCAATTTACTTAATACGGAGTAAACTGAATTTCTAGCCAAAATATCACTGCTTTCCCCAGTTTATTTTGTCTAACTTATATTGCAGGTTGGATTTTCAGCAGCAGATGCTGTAACAGGACTCAAACTGGTGGAAGAGGGTGTCCCAAAAGAGCACTTAGCTCTGCTAGCAGTTCCAATGGTTCCTTTACAGATAATATTGCCTCTGATTATCAGCAAATACACAGCAGGCCCCCAGCCACTGAACACGTTTTACAAAGCTATGCCTTTTAGGTAAAAACAAACAAATCTTGTTTGACAGAAACATAGTAACTTGCGTATTCAGATCAAGTATAGGATTTCTTGTGTAACTCTTACTAGTACAAGAAAGTATGTCAGAATTCTCATAGTAAGTTGAACTGTGTCTTGTGCCTTGAAGATGATTCATGTGGTAACACACATAAGAAAGCAGAACCTGAGGTGTTTTTAAGATGCCTATACAACAGCATTAGAGCAGTACTCCTGCTCCAGTGTCAATAGTTCCTTATTCATGAATCATTCTGACTAGATCTGGGACTGTATCTGTAAAATTACATGTGCTTCCCAGTGTAAGAGTGGCAGAACACATTGACAAGTCATTTGGTGCATCTACTGGATGTATGCTTTAGTGAGGTAACTGAGAGTAAAAGAAGCTGAATTATTTTGATGCAGACAAGGAGACATTTCATTTCTGTGTTAAGTGTTTTATATAGGAGTTTGCTTATGGAATTCTAAAACCAGTGAATCCAGCAAATTACCTAATGCTGTTACTCAGTAAATCATGTGACGTGTCTGTAACAGGTAGCCGTTACTTTAACGTGTTCTTATGCAACTATGTATGTTTTCACAAAAAAAAAGAGTAGATCTTGCTCCAGCTGAGTTTGGTTAGGTACCTTGTGGCATTGCTTTCTACAAAAAATAAATTTCTGTTTGAAGGGGCCGGGGAGAAAGCTAGTATAGGAGATCTGGTAGTGAATTATGTTTATATGCAAGACAGAATTGTTTAGGTATAAAATGTTTACAATTTAGTGTCAAATATTTAATATCTAATTCTAGCTAAGATAGAAATAGCTTTAACTATTTAGATATAAACTATTTTAATGTATTCTGTATGTATAAATGTTCAATAGTTGCTTTGTATCAAGGAGACACATGGGGAGAATTACTTGAATTACAAATGATCTTTCTTATTCCTCCAGATTACTGCTTGGTCTGGAATTTGCTTTTTTGGTATGGTGGACTCCTAAAGTAAAACAGGAAGGAGGATTTCCTGTCTACTACTATATTGTAGTATTGTTGAGTTATGCTTTACATCAGGTAACATACGCTGTATGTGCGAAGGGGAGGGGGACAGGAGGGTATTTCATATCAATCAAGGAGAGGACTATAAATGCTGTTATCTGCTTTTGTCCTTAGTTGCACTAGAATTCCTCTAAGTCTGACCTGTTGTGCTTTATGGCTATATTTACTTTCAATACTCTTGCCAGTATTATTTCTCCCTCTTCCATGTGCTCCATTGAACATCTTCTATGAAGTTACTTTTTAGTCAACCAGATCTGCTTTTGTTTCCCAGATTTTTTTTCCTCAAAACCAGATGCTCAAAAGCACGGTGGAGTTGGAGAAATCCCAGCATTCTGACTGTGTTTCGTAGGCGTGATGATTGTGCTTATTGTGCAGATCCATAAAGTCATGTGATCCTGGTCCTAGAAAAAATACTTTATTGGTTTTGGAGGAACGTCCTAATGGATCTGATCCAAAGGCCTGGAAAACAAATGCCTGATACCAACTGGGCTTTGGATCAGAACTAAAAAGTATGCAATGCCTTGAGACTTGATTTTTAAATGCAAAAGTGTTATTTTTATATGCTATTTTATCTGGCCTTACATACTTCAGTTTGATAACCTGAGTCATTCCAACGCATGTGAGGCTGGGTCCATTTGAGCATGACTGGAGACAAGTGGCAAGGCTACTTCTTGGTGTTAGTAGAGACAGACTGCAGAAGTAATTTCACTCTTGTGCAATTTTAACCTGTTGGGATTATTTTTCAGTCAATGTTGCTAACTTCAAGTAATCTCTTCGATCAGTTTTTATGTTAGGGCTTTTAGTTGTCATTGTCTGTAACTGGGGAGGCCTTACTGTCCTGTGGGTTTTCTTACGTCTTCTATAGATCACGCTGTATAGCATGTATGTTGCAATAATGGCTTTCAACGCCAAAGTCAGCGATCCACTGATTGGAGGAACCTACATGACACTCCTAAATACTGTGTCGAATCTGGGAGGAAACTGGCCTTCCACCGTTGCCCTCTGGCTTGTGGACCCACTCACGGTGAAAGGGTGTGCAGGGGCTCAGGAACAGACCTGTGGAACGCCAGTTGCTGCAGAAGTAAGTTTTGGAGGCTGTGAAGGTCTCTGTTCAATTATTTGTTGATGAAATGGCTTCTCTTAGTATTGTTTTCACCTTTGAAAACCTTCATAGTGCATAGCTTATGCTTAAAATTTCCCACTGATTGAGCTAATTTTCCTGTCTGATAAAATTAAGTCTGCTTTTATCTTAATAATTAACACCTTTGGTAAAGATTTGCAGTTGCAGAGTAGTTGTCCATTTCTTTCTGGGCTGGGATGAAAAGCTGGTGGTAGAAGCACTAGATTGGTGCCACATTCTCTGAAGTATAAGGAGGCTGTAGTTACATTTTTGAGAGTAAACCTTGCTAAGTTCAGAGTTGTGTAATTAGGTGCTCTCTTCTTGGCAGGCTGTCTGTCCCTCAAGTCCCTTAAGTTTTGTGGTAGGTTTTTGTTCCTTCTGTCTTTCTGGAGGCTTCCTATCTGGATACCTTGATACTTTCTTCCGTGATGTTACTTTGCTCTCTGTCTTTGATCTTCACTTTCCATGTGAAATTGAGCGGTGTGACTGGCTGCCTTCCCAGTTCTAGGGAGCCCTGTGGAAGAGAACAAAGACCATGCTGTGCTACTGTACACGGATCAAACAACAGGACACAAAACTGCCTGGAAAGCAAGGTTTCAAATTCACCTTGTCATGAGCAAATGAGAAATTTCAACACGACTGTTTGGAAGGGTGGAAATGTTTGGGGGGTTTTTGGTGGGTTTTTTTTTCCCATACTCATGACTGAGATTTATTTCACTCTTGAATGCCAGGACTCTTTGGGATGTGGAGATTCTCTAAATAATCAAAGTGTTCTAGGAGTCAAACATGACTTGTTTGAACTGGAGTTGCAGTTTTTACTAGTTGCAGAGGGGAAACTGCTTCCGCAGTGTGTGCTTTTTCAGCCTGTCTCTCACTGGCTTGCCACTAATTAGGTTCCCTGTGCCTGGGCCTCTACTGAACTCTACAACTACCTGAAAGGAGGTTGTAGCGAGGTGGGTGTCGGTCTCTTCTCCCAAGTAACTAGTGATAGGATGAGAGGAAATGGCCTCAAGTTGCACCATTTCTTCCTGCCAAGGGGAGGTTTAGATTGGACATGAGGAAAAATTTCTTTACTGAAAGAGTGGTGAAACATTGGAACAGGCTGCCCAGGGAAGTGGTTGAGTCCCCATCCCTGGAGGTATTTAAAAGACGTGTGGATGAGGCACTTAGGGACATGGTTTAGTGGGTGGGTGGTGTTGGGTTGATGGTTGGACTCGATGATCTTAAAGGTCTTTTCCAACCTTAATGATTCTATGATTCTGTGAACTTAAGTTCTTCCTCCTTCACCTCACTCCTCTGATCTTTTTTTCACATCCTCCCTGTTGGTAATGTTCCACCACCACCCCCTTCTTATTCCTAATCTGGTCTTGATATGTCTCAGAATAATGAAAATGCTGGCAGAACCTCAACTCAGAGGATTGATTTATCTTGGGATTACAGCAGTATTGAAAGCTGAGCAATAGCAGAAACAATTGTGTGTTATACACTGACCCTTTAAATGCTGGAGTTTTTGTCTTCCAGTTCTGCAATTAAAAAACATTCCCAGAAATACACAGCATTTTGTACTGTCCATTTGCAGATTCAGTGTGGTGAGATGCAAGGATATCATTTCTAAAGAAGCATTTTGGATGGCTAGGGAAAAAAAAAAATCTTTCTTCATGGGATTAAGAACAGTGATTGCACCTCCAGGCCAGCATGAGACAGCTGGACAGTTTCTGTTTTCTAGAGTTAGCCCCTTGGGCCAATAAGTTCCATTTCCCAGATGTTTTATAACAGTTTCATTACTTTTCATACTGATGGTAAGCTCAAAAGCCTCTCTTACTAACTCCATGAGAAACAAGGAAGAGTAAATAAATATATTCAGTCATAACCAAGAGCAAGTAAAAAACAGTGTATATCTAATGCCTACTTTCTAAAAGTCTGTGTTTCTGTATCTCCCAGAGAATACTTAATGCATCAACTTCTGCTTCTCTGTTTCAGCTCTGCACAAAAGCTGGTGGTTCCTGTGTTACTACCTTGGATGGTTACTACGTGGAATCCGTCATTTGTGTCATTCTGGGATTTGGCTGGTGGTTCCTACTTGGGCCAAAATTTAAAAAGCTGCAGGACGAAGGACAGTCTTCGTGGAAGTGCAAGAGGACCAATTGATGCAATTTAGATATTGGATGGACTAGCAAGGTCATTTTAGTTTTATTACAAAGACACATCCCATAATCAATAAACAGGAATATAGGTATTTTTAAATACCACATCACTGAAAAAATGGGTGGCTGGGACGGTGGTATGTTTGTATGTGATACCACTTGCCCTCCCAATATGAAAATGTAAGTTCAGAGAGTGATTGTTAAAAAATGGCACCTATGTACTACATACATATCCCCAAGCTCTAGCTTCAGAGTCATGGCTGCTGGTATAACCAACACCTGAATTTCCATATAGTAACTATGGAAAAGCTAATTGTGCCATGTCTATCTAAACAGCAGCATTGTCAGCTAAGTTCCAATCTTTATTTTCAAACAGAAATGATCTGACATGGGGAGTCAACCCGAGGAAGGATGTCAAAGGCATTTTGACTTGTAGGTTAAGTGTGTTGCACTATGGCATTCCTTGTGGGAAGATAAAAAGTGTTTGCGGGCTTTGTTTCTTCTCACTTTCTGAACTGTAGCCACACCTCAAAGGACGAAATGTTTCAGAGATTCTTTTAAATGTATTTTCTGGCTTTTATAAGCTTTAAAGATTTATAAGAAAATATTTTTATAAACAAATTACATTTGTTTAATTTATTTCCACTGTTTGATTTACATGCAAGGTACTTTCTTGATGAAAAATTGCTGTAAGGTAGGACTTAAGAGTAACGCACAATACTCTAAGCCTTGAGTCCTGAAGATGTAAATGGGACAGTGCAGCAGCTAGCACACAGAGACAGGTTTCAAAAGTAGAGGGCATGCAGGCCTTCGGAAGGCGGTTGTTATTTTGAGGGAATTAATTGATAGTGTTGGTTCCTCTATGTCACTAAAATTTGAACGTTCAATTTCAAAATCAGTGGAAAAAATGTGACTATTCCCAGCTAGGGGTAAGAAAAGATGATCAGTGCCTTTGAAAGTGATTTGGTGATGACAAACTTGCCAAATTCCCCATGAGTTGGTGTACGACTTGCTGTCACATAAATCAAACAAGCTAAATCCTGTGGTAGAGCTGCTACAGAAATTTATTACTGATGTTGTGTAGTGGAAACATTCCCATTGCATTTATCAAAAATGACTTCCCTCCTGAGTGCCTTAGTGATGTACAGCAAGTGTACTGTACGCCTAGAAAGAGGGCACTTGGACATTGTTGGATGTATATCGTACATCATTATTAAAAAAAGAAAACTATTAAAAATACCTTTGAAAGGTACATGATTTTCTTTTCCATTCTGTTTCTTGCCTTGTCAATATTGGAAGCATTGCATCCTGAGCTTTGTGTTCCAAACTCCCGGAAGGGGTTGTGGATCTTTTGTTACTGTATGTTTCAGGGAAAAAGTGAATCAATACCAACTTTTGACTGACTGGAGGGGACATGGGTGTGTACAAAGTGTCTACATGACATAAGGAGTAAGAATGTGTCCAGAAGAGGACAGTGTGACCAAGTGCTTCCTTGGGCACTGAAGCCTGTTCCTCTGCCTCTTCCCCTTTCCCCTCTCAGAGTGTCACCCTTGACGGTTGGTGGCGGAAAGCCAAAGCCGGAGCTGTAGATCTCCCCCGGCTGTGATCTGTGGTGCAGCAAGAGCACATTCTCACAATTTGTTTCAAGTACAGCAAAATCAGTCAAGCTAAATAAAATCACATTGTTTTTACTCCCCAAACTAAAAGTCTTACAATTTCACCTCTGCATAAGCACAAAAAGAATATAAGAATATATCGGAGATTTGTAGCCGAAGGTGGATGCATCTTTCAGTCCTAGCCAGATCATCTCCACTGGATTAACTGTGTATGAGGCACTTCAGTTCTGTTTCTTTACTGGAACAATGGGCCACTTTAATCGCATCTTGTCCATGCCTAGAAATTTTTTTTTAACTTTTCTGACTTTGAGGAAAAACTTCTCAAGTGCAGAATATGGAAAATTAAATTTGTAGGTATTTTAGAATTGGCTTTTACTTTGCAATTTTGTTTCACTATTTCTGAAGGTGCCAGTGAAACTTGTTATTAATAAAGATGGGTTGAAGATTGCTTATCAGTACATTAGATGATCTTGACAACATCAAAATTAAACATAAACTCCAAATCAGTAGTAATATATATGAAACGTGACCTCAGTTAAATAACTGTCTCCTCTTTCAAACTGGAGAAACAACTGATGGATTAGTTTTTCTAATCTATGTTGCTATTTTGTAACACAATTCAGAAATGTTACTGCTATACCAGCTGATTAGCAGGTTGCTGAAAAGAACCAGTAAACTTTTGGTCTTGCTACTTTTTTTCTCCCAACCCTATTTTAAAGTGAAATAACTTTTTTTTTAAAGATTAGAATTATTGTAGACTTAAACATCTTTAACATAAAAAAAACCCCCTACTTTTTAAAAAGACAAGAAGAAAGAAGCAATCCAACCTCTTCCTTGAGAGTCTGTTATTAAAATGGGAACTGGAGAAGGTGAATGGTACCAGGTACTGCTATAGATCCCTTAGTTACGGCAGGGGCTTTGTGGTCCTATGTGGCCTGAGCGGGCCTGGCGGGAGTCGGATGTGTGTTATCTCTAGCAAAAGGGAAATGGCAGAAATTGGATTTTTGTAGGTAAAGGGTTTGTCCTGGTTTGAATTCCTAAGCAGGATCATTGTGAAGTGAGACAAGTCCCAGGGGAGAGTGTGGAGTGAAGGGTCGGTGCAGCAGGACATGGGGAGGAGAGGTAGAGAATAGCTCTCCCCTTCAGTGCCCATTAGACACGGCTGTGTCGTTACGGGGACTTACCATGCAGGAAAGTCATCATCACCTGCACTCGCGATTGTAATTTGTTGTTGTTTCCCAAGACTTCCTTAAGAGGCAAATAGTGGTGCTCCAAAATTCAATTCTGTAATTCCAGTGCCCAGAAAGAGCATGTGTATTGCAAAGTTTAAGGTCTGACAAGCTGTGTAAAACGGGATCGCGCACCCGCTGCTGCTGTGCCCTGCCTCCTGCGGCCCCGCAAGGAGACGGCTGAGGATCGAATGTGGCAGTCCTGCGTCCTGTGAACTTTGGCGCTGTCAGTGCGCTATCCATCACAACAACCAACGGGTCTTATTTTAAAATACAAACTCTACTTTTTGTCTTTGTTACAGACACTGGTGCCGATTGTCAACAGTTCTTAATTTTCTGTAAAGTTGTTTTGTTGCATTGTCTTCTGGGTGTTCTCAGTGTAGTTTCACATGATAAATGCTGTTCTAAACTGGCTGATAGGGTGTTTATATTATTTTTGATCTGATAAAATGGGAAGGAGAGTTCTGTCACTAAGTATGGTCGAGTCCACTGTGGGAAACCAGAGCATCTCCCCGCAGCAGGGAATGGAGCAACTGAGTTTATGCAGGCAGCAATATTGTCTGACTCTCTTAACCCCCTGCCATGAGACAATGCTATTTATTTAGCATTTTACGCAACGTACAAATTGTAGCAGTCAGCAGTATGCTTCCCAATTGTTTGGATGCAAGTTATGTTTTTCCTGAAAAAAAGTTTGCACTATTTCTATATTTATTACTTAATCTTAAAATGTTCACACTTAGTAAATAAAGTAAAATTAACAACTATACCGCTTCCTTAGAAAAAAATTACAGGGGTAATATTTATCTCATAGCCAGTAATTTAAGAATTGTTTTCCTTTTAACCTTAGATAAAATGTTTTGATTCAAGTATGGGTTTTGCTGCCGTGGATTATAAATTCCCAACTAAAACTGTGCTTTTCCTGAAATCCTGAGTTGTGACCATTACCAGTATCATCTCATGTGCCGCCTGTTCATGTAGAAACCTAGAACTAGGTTGAAATGGAAGACTTGCGTAAACATAAATCCAGTTTTATATCAGATTATTTTCTTACAATGCATGTATTTCTTTAAAGACCATATAGGTGCATTGTGCAGATGGGCATTTGATTCAGCTGAGGGAAACTGTTGGCTTGAGCCATTTGGTAATGAATTACAAATACTTGTTATTTTTTAACTAAGGGAAAAGAATAAACAACGATGAATACAGGAACGTTCCAAACTTGGTTTTTCTCTTAAGATAGCGCCCTAAGGTGCAACAAGGGAGCTGTATCAGAGGGGCTGTATTACAGGTTTGAAGAGTTAAGGCCATCACCAGTTCTGTTTAAATGCAAACCAGACCAAGGTCGGCACTAATAACGTCTGCGTCCTCACCAGCGATTGCCAGAGTCTTCCTTTCAAACTGCCCGAGTGTGGGAGCCTTACCGCGCCTGCGTTTGAACGCTTGTTACAGCCCGCTGCAGGGTCCGACCCTAAAATCCGCTCCCCGCAGCCCAGCTCTGTCCCCGCCCCGGTTCTCCCGCCCCGGCTCCTCTGCTCTCCCGTCCCCGCCCCGGCTCTCCAGGCCGGCGGGCGGCGCTGCGGGCCCGGCGGGGAAGCAGCGGGCGGCCATGGCGGAGCGGCGGAGCGGGGCGGCCGAGGGCCTGGCCCGCCTCTCCGAGTGGGCGGACGCGCACCTCAGCCTCCTGCGGGTAACGGGGCTGGTGGGGCGGGTGAGGGGCCGGGGGCGGCGCGGCCCGGCCCGGCCCGGCCCGGCCCGGCTGAGCCCCGCTCTCTTCTGTCCGCAGAGCCTGAGCACCGGGATGGCCGTGGCCGGGTTGCTGGTGCTGGCCCGGAGCGTCCGCATGGTGAGTGCGGGGGGGCCGGGGGTTCCGCGGGGCTCCCTCCTGGGCCCGCGGCTGTGCCGGCCGGCGGCGGGGAGCCCAGCGCCCCCCGCGGCCTGGCCGGGCCTTGCGGGCGGAGCCGCTCTGCGCCGGCGCCCCGCACCGCGAGGAGAGGTGGCGGGAAGGTGGAAGGTGCAGCAACGCCCAGCGCGGGCCCGCGGCGCGGCGGGCACGCCGGTTTCACGCGTGTCTCCTCTCAAGCGGCATCTCCACGGCCAGAACGGAGACGCCTTCCTCGCCCCCTTTTTTGTTTTCTAACTCAGAAGCGTGTTCTGCATCTCAGCTGCAGCTTCCTACAGTCCTTTGTACAGATAACGTGCACTTCATCTCTTCTGGCGTACAGTGCAAGTTGTCTCATACCTCTAGTCCAAATAAAGCTGAAATAGAGGTGGTTTCCTCGCATCTGTTCTCTGTACTTCCATGAACAGAACTGCCTTTTGAATATTTTTAAACATAAGCCTAAATCCTCCTTCACTTCCTGAAATGATCGGTTCACGGCATGTACTAATGCTACACCACTAGCTCCAGCCAAAGCTGCGTCTTTGCAGGTAGGGAGCGACCCATTCTCCCGTGTTCTTCCAGCTGTTTAAAAAATAATAGTTACTCTAAACTTCCCTCTGCACGATTCCAAATGCAGTTTGCTATGGGAGAACGTTTGTGTAAAGTTTTTCCTTTAAAATCTTACCAGAAAGCCTACATTTGAACTACAAATGTGACCAGAATTCCTTTTTTTCTTTTTTTCTGTTTTTGGTTTGTTTGTTTATTTTAAACCAAGGCTTTGTACATTTGTTCACCAGGCTGTTGGCGCTTCCAGTGCAAATGAGATCAGACTTGAACAACAACTGTTTGTAAAAACCTTCAGGCTTTCTGCCCGCAAGGTCCTGAATTTCTATATTCCTGGAGGGAGACCTTACTGACCACAAATGGAAAGGTTTACTGAATAAATAACATACAGTAGAAAGATCTTTGAGTTTAGTCGTCGTGGTTTGTTTTTTTTATTTCCCCCAAGGGCTGGTGTGTCACAGCAGTTGTACATAAGCAGATCGGTACTTTTCACAGCTGCATAGAAGTGGGTCAGTGTTCTACAAAAGGCTTCTTACAGTGAGACCTCTAGATTTCAGTGTCTTAAATTCTGGGTGTTACACCATCCCCGGTGCCTATCCTCCCTCCACCCCCTAAACCAGGTGGCTGCTTCATTCCTGCGCTGCTGCTGCTGGCCAAGTCTTTGCTGCTGCGAAGCTTAGTTTTCCTGTATGATCACATAACTGTTCCTTTGAAGCCTCCCATTAATCAACGGCTATGGTATCAAATTTAACCTTCTTGTGATCTTTTCAAAGGTATGGACCTCCTTTTGTCCCTCTCCTCTTTTACTCCCTTATCAAAGTCTGTGTTGTTTCTATCCTCCCTGCTTTTTGTTTTCAGTGTGTCTGTTCTTTGCTAGCGTCTTTAAGCACATCTTGGCTTCCTTTCACCCCTGTTCTAACACTGTTCGGGCCACTTCTAAAACACGCTTTTCATGGTGAATCAAGTGAACTTCAATATGCATTGCTCAAAAAATGCCAGTTTCTGTTCTTTCTCTAAACCTTGCTTTCATGCCCACCCTTAATATTGCAAGTCCTGTATAACAGGGAACATCATAACTGTCTGGAGAGGCTGGCACATAATGGCTTCTGCATCTGCTTACTGTTAAAATATATATATACACACTTGCCCATGCTGCCTAATAATAGATCTGTAATTTGTCAAACTATTTTAAGAAGAAGTTGGATTTAATGTGATTGTAACTGCTCTACATTTTTTTGTAAACTTTGTCTTGCTTTTCTTTCCATCAATAGACATCAAAGTTTACAAGTGCTTTGGATATACCTGTGGAGTTTGTAGAAAAGAATGTGAAATTGCGGGGAAAATTACATCACATAACTGAGAAAGGCCTGGAGGTTGAACACATTCCCATTAGCATTCCTTTCATTACATCGATACAGAGAAAATGTAAGTAAAAGTTTGTGAAGAACAAGGGTAGGAATGAAATGTTGTTCTTAATGTGTCTACACAGAGAACAGGTAGGGGCAAGCTTGAGAGGAAGGGTTAAGGTACAATTCTGGCTCTGCCTTTTGGTCTTTCCATACTTTACAGGTGGGAAACTGGGGAATAAAAGACTGTGAGGAGACCTGTAAAAAGAGCTTTCCCATACAGTATCTGTATTAATTAGCATCATTATCGTGATATTTTTCTGGCAGCAAAAGCTAGCACACAGGCCGTTCATTTGCTTGCATAGCTCATCTCCTTCCTGGCAAAAAGACTCTATTGGGATTACACTTTTATTTACAGATGAAGATCTGACAGCTACATATACAAACCCATTCTCACGGACAGTTTTTCTGTGACTTCGCAGCAGTTGTCCATCGAGTCTGTGAGTCACACACTTGCTTTGCGAATACCTGCAGGTGCTGATGCTCTGTTTGCAAATACTTGCAGGCGCTAATGCTTCTTGCCTATTGTTTCTGCCCCTTCAGATAAAATAATAGTGACTGATAATGAAAGCAGTTCTTTCTATTTGTATGCAAAATAAAACAGACTAGCTTAAACCACTTATGCAATCTTGAATTAATTTTTTTACTGAAGGAGAGATGAGACCAAATTCTTATTTGCGAATAAGTAGTGGTTTGGGGAACTAAAATGGATTAGTTTTCTTTTTTTTAAGTCCATGGGAATATATTCATTACCAACAGCTGCGGGTCTGTGCAAAGCATGAAATTTCCTTTGCTGCATTCAGTAAAAAAGTTCTCTCTTTCCATAATCAGGGCAATCAAAAGGTCTTCTGCTGGTAAGGCTTGCTGGAGTGGAGTTGGCTCCGAGTGGCACGGCCTGGTTACAGCAAGAGTTAAAACCCAAACAAATGATATGGTTCCAACTTCTCGGAAGGGAGGACTTGGCACTCGAGTGCCTTGTTTTAGTAAATAAGGTAAATATAGTGACAAAAATTGACTTTTCTCTGCAGTTTTGAGTTTGGCTGTAGTTACACAATTCAGTTATCTCAGTACATTTAAGGAATGTTATTATTTATCATTTATCTATCTTGACATGAATTTTAAATGTTGTATTTGTAAATCTGATTTCAAGACCAGTATTTTTGCAGACTGATTCATGACACAAGTGTGTTTCTCTGTCAAGATAGTGCTAGGCTACATTGTGTAGTCCTGATTACCCTGATGTTTAGTCCATCAATTGTTCTCTCACAAATGTCTTGCATTAGTATTATGTTTTAACAGTCGGCTGGATTGCTCTTTTAACTCTTTCTGCCAGAGAGTAGATTTAGCCAGAAGTAAAGCTTGTATCTCAGAGGGAGTTCACACACAAACCCCCCCCCAAAAAACCTGTTTTAAAGGTGAAGTGAATATCATATTTATTGTCCCTTTTTACAGGGTCGATTTCTCAGCATGTGCTTAAATGAAGAGATCTTGAGACAAGGGCTTGGCAGAACAGCACGTATTGAAGGACTACATCATGATTCCCGCCTGTACTGGAAACTTCACAAAAGACTGCTTCGAGCAGAGTTAAAGGCCTTGAAGAAAAATAAAGGAATATGGAAAGAAGAAAGCTACTCTGAAAGAATTAGAGATCGTATGAGCAACAATAAATTTGTACAGACATTGAGACAATTTGTGAGCTGGTTAAGAAGCTCTATTCAAAGGTAAAGAGAGAGACTTGTTTGGAGGAATGCCAGTTACCTATGTTATGTGCTTTATGTAAAGTAGAAGTTTATGATAAAAAACAGTGCCATAATTTTGAGGGTCCTTGTCTTGAACAGAAAACCCATGAAGTTACCTAATGCCATATTATAATCCATGTGGGACTGAATTTTAGTAGTAGTATGCAGGCCACAAATTACAATCTTCTGAAGCCAAACTTTTCCACAGTAATGTCCTAAATTAGTTGTTCAGTTTTCCACCTGCTAAATACCTACACAGCTGTGTTAACTAACTAGTGAAAGCAGTCGACAGACCAGTTTCTAAGAGGTGCGGAGCGTTAGTTCACAATGTATGGCCTTAAATGCTTCTCTGTTACATGTCATTACTATGTAACCCACATTGGTCAGAAAACTCCATTTCAGACCTTTACAAAGCTTGTGGTATGTGTTTATAGACGAGCGTTTTGTTTGAATTCTATTCTTATACTACTTTTGTGTAAAATTTGTGTTTTAAAAATCTTTCCTCTTGAATAATGGGTTGCATTGTTACCAATACAAAAGGTAACGTGTTACAGCTGATCTTAAAAAGCTGGTAAGGTCATAACAACTAAAGTTTCTTGGAAAAAAAAAATCACTTCGTATATCAAAGAATATAAATTAATATGTTAGTAATCCAAATTTTTAGAAGACAACATTCAATTGAAGATGAAAAACGCTGTTTTTTCTGATGGTTCTATAAATATCTAAAATTAGATGAAAATAAAACTTTAACATGAAAAGGTGGATCATGCTGTGCTAAAAACTTAAATTCTCCTTGTTTTATTTTTGAAACACGTGTTAAGTATATGAGAGTGTATTATTATTTATTTTGTAAATATTCTCAGAATAAAGATTTAATTTCTTATGTTCATTGTTACATGTTTTGTATAACAAGCACTTGGCTTTTGTTTAACCTCCCGCAGTCCAAATATTTATTTAAAGTGAAGTATTTTACAGATTTTCTTTCTTTCTGTGTGTTTCCTTGCCAATCAAATACTAGGGAGAAGAGTGTGGTACAAAAAAATCTTAGTAGCTGAGCATCGCTTGTCTGACAATTAGTTGCTATGTCATCATTTTCTCTGCTGACTTCAGGGCAAAATTGTGAATCCTGAGATCCTAAAAAAAAGCAGCTTTTCCTCAGGTAAGAATAGGTGTCAGTGCTGCTTTATTACTTTTGTTCCTGGGTCCTCTCAGGGATGAGGCTGGTTTTTGCAAAGCACAGTGAGCAGCAAGCCATGAAGTACCTGCAGCGCAGATCTGTGTTGGAAACCAATTGGGGGAGAGGAGAAGCAGCTCTGTGGGTAGAGGCAGACCTTGACAGGAGCTGCAAACCAGGTATCAGTGCTTGGTTAAAAAAAAAAAAAAAAGGAAAAAAAGTGAGGCATCTGGTTTTATGCATTATATGTAAAGGACTGGGACAATCACTGCTGTGGTACTTGGACATAAAAGTCATACAGATGGTCAGGGATTCGGGATCGGCCATTGCATCCTCCAAAGCAAAACTCAAAGTTGACTTTTAACCCCAAACTACAAATTCAGTCTCAGCAATAATCCACTTCTCATGGGTGATTATAGGTGTTTCTGTTCCTACATCTCGTAAGTAGAAAGAGCTTTTCCAAACTGGCCGTAATTGTACAGTTATAATGGGGTTTTTGCTGTAATAATTAAATATAATTCTACCTGGACTTTGCACTTCTGTTTTGTAAATGAGTCATAGAAGGATTTATCACAAAAATCCACTGTAAAGCTGAAAGAAAAATCTCAGGAAACCACATGCTACCTTTCTAGCAAGCAGAGGTGAGGTGTGGGCGAATATGAACCAAGTTTGTTCCCTCACAGTCTTGCCTCAGCTCTTTTTACCCTTGATGGAGTTCAGAAAAGCCCTAGAGATTTTCCTAAATTACGGCAAATTGTTGTATCCTTTCCATTAGGTTGTGGCTTGTGAAGGATTTTTAAAAGGTGGCAAATAGCTGCTTTATCACTTATTTAGCCTTCTCTTAGTTTGAACTAAATTTTTGAAGTTTCCTTCCCTGTATTTGTGGCCAGGAAGTAGTCTAACAAATAATTTCGGAAGGAACTACGGAGAGGGATATCTAAAATCTTTGAATTCAGGCCTCTAATCTCTTTTCACGTTTTGCGTGACAAGAAATTTTGGTGATGTGCTCTTACCATAGTTCTTGGCCAGAATACAAACCCAGGGAAGCAGCTTAGTGTAAGGGATCAGTGCTGTAACAGACAACACTAGTCTCACAGAGAGTAACTGAGTGGTGGGGGATTTGAGATTGCAGTGACAACTGATTTCATGAGACTCAACTGTTGTAATTGTTTGTTAATGCTGTTTTCCTTATCGTCCAGGGCTTATCTGTTTTAAAAAAAAACAACACCACACCCTCCCCCCTCAAAAAAGCACAACTCAGTTCAAAGCTGTGCTTTCCATCTGTGCAAGGCTTGAGAGGTTGCAGATCTTGTCTCCATGGGAGGCCTGTCTATTGAAAAACCAGTAACAGGAGTAGAAACAAATAGCTCTGCAGAACCGAGTTGAGGAACTGACTGGGAGGTCGGGGGAGAAAAAGCACTTTTCTCCATTATATAAAAACACCCCACACTGCCTCTGAGGAGCACTATCCCATTGCTTCAGCCATAGCAGCAATGCATGCAAGAGTATTTCCAAGCAGAGGATGCAGTTCTTGTGTGATTAGGAATAAGGACAAGAATTAAACTGTTTAGCTCTTGTGCCTTTGCCCCTGCAACTCTGAATACGCTGTGAGCAATATATCTTAAAAAGATCATAGGGAGCAAAAGGAGAGGCCTCCAAATGGCCCACTAAGAAAAATATCTTCAGCGTTGCACAGGCTTTTTATTGCTGGTGTGGCATGTAGGGCAAATGGTTGTCATAAACATTACCAGCCTTCCTTGGAGCCCACCTGAAAGCGGTGGGCACAGTGCTGTTAGCGTCCTTTCCTGACAGGCTAACAAAGAAGCTTGGCCCCACACATGGAGCGAGGCCTTGCTGTCGCACAGCAATGGGCATCTGGGCAGGCTTCCCCCTGCCAAGGTCCCTGGGACAGGAGAGACAGCAGAGTCACTTTCTTCAGGTTGTGTCTCTTGTTCATTGCAATATCCCCGCTCTTTTCCCAGTCTGTCAGAGCTCACACCTGCTGGTTCCCCATAAAACGCTCCTCAGTCACACACGGGACTATCAGATATAAAAAGTTATAGTTCGAAAGCAGAGTTTTAGACTGAACCTCCTCCAGCAGAGGCGCGTTCCCTCATGCCAGCACTTTCAGTGGCCGTCGGTACACCGTATGTCAGGGAAATCAGAGCTGTGCAAGTACCGGTTATCACTTCCCTGCAGTTAGGTTCCGTTAACCAACGCAAGTAAACAGCTCTTGAAGTTCATCGTAGGTTTTAAAGTGAAAAAAAAAAGTCAGTCAAACCCGACGATTTCCCTCCCCTCCCCGGGGGATTCCCGCCTGCTCGAGGGATGGTCCCTGAACGCTCTCTCCGGCTCGCGCGGGCAGGCCAGGGGCAGCAGGTCCCTCCTGGGCGTCCCGCCGGCGGGGGCTGTGAGGAAAGGCGGTGCGGCCCCGCCCCGCGGCAGGTGCGGCGGTTGCCGCTGTTCCGCGGCGCCCTGAGGCGGCGGGGCCGTCCCGCGCGTCTCCATGGCACCCGCCGCCGGCGGGGCGAAGGTGAGCCTGAGGGGCCGCCCGGAGGGGCCGTCCCGCGCCCTCACTCCCCGCCGGACCGCGGCGCCCCTCAGCCCGAACCGCTTCCCCGGCTCGGGGAACGCTGTGAGTCCCGCCGTGGGGAGCCTCTACCGGGACGGTTAGGGAAAGGGCCGCTCGCCCCGCGGCAGCCGTGAGGCGAGGCAGCGCTGAGGGCGGGGGCGGCCCGGGCAGCGCTGAGGGGCAGCGCTGAAGGGCGGCGCGGCGCCCCGCCGGCTCGGAGCGGACACACAATGGAGCAGGTTGAATGGGAGCGGGCGCGGAGCCCCCACAACATCGGGGCTGGATCGCCGGCCTCAGCCGCCGCTCCGCTGGCGGGCGGGAGCGCGCTCCGCTCCGGGCAGGGCGCCGCTCCGGGTTTCCCCTGTGCTCTGCGTCGGAGGGCGGGCTGGGCCGGGGCGGGGCGGGCGGCAGCGCCGTGCGTTTGAACGAGAGAGCAGGTTGCGGCGGCGGCGCTGGACGGGACCGAGCCGAACCCGGCGCCCCGCGGTGAGTGCGGGCGGGATGTTGCCCTGCCGGGGAGCTCCAAGTCCGCGGCCTTTGAGGCGCGGGCGGGTCGGTCGTGGCGGCGGCTGTGGTGCGGCCCCCGCGGGGGCTCCCTGCGGCGGGGCTGGGGGTGGACGACGGCGGGCGCGGACCTGTCCCCGGGCGGGCGCAGAGTGCCCGCCCTTCTGGGGAACCTCCGCTAGGTTTTCGTTTTGGGAGTTAATGCTGGGTTTTCCCGGTGTCTGCAGCCGAAAGTTAAGATGAGGGTTTACAAGGTGTAACTCCCCCCGCCCCCCCCCCCGGATAAAATGTTGTTCTGGTCGGTGAGACACTGTGTATCTCACGGGATACTGTTCTACTCACTTTATAAGGAAACCGCGACCTTTCCTTCCCCTGGAGTTGCAGAGGCGCAGCCGCCCCGGGGCATCCTCGAGAGCATCGTGGGGTCCCCGAGGGAAAAGCCGGCGCCCGCAGTGCTGCTGCTATCAAGGGCTTTTCCTTGGTGCTCGGAGGTGTATCTGGTGTCGGCCGGAGTCACAAGGGGCTGCTCCAGCGGTTGTGTTGGCCGTATTTGTTCTGTTGGTTAAATAATGAATCATGCCGGATAAACTTCCAGTCGTCTTTTGGGCTCTTTGCTCCCTCTCTTGGGGGTAAAACCTACTTTTACCATGTGGCGTGGGAGGTTCTGCTTTAAGGTTGTGTCAGAACAGTTGCAGCACCCGGTTCAGTGATGAGCTAAAACCAGAGAAAACTGCGGCCGCTTGGTATGCCTTAGACTTAGGCCAGACCGTGTTAAATGACGCTTAACATAAAATCCTGACCCCACTGAGAGGAGTGGAGGACATCACCCAAAGAGTGTTGCAGGGTGCGATGCTTACGGAGCACGCTTGGTCCTGACCCTGTGCTGAGATAGGTGGAAGTTGAGAAGAGTCAAACCTCTTGCTGGATTGAGTCCTTCCTAAAAATACCGCGTTTGAGGGCTGATAATCTACTCCATAAACCATTTTTCAAGAAAAAAGAAAGTACAATGAGCTGGGAATTATCCTCCATGCACGTTTTGTTGTAGTTGAGCAGCTGTATAATTCTGGGAACTTCAACTCTAGCTGACTGAAAAGTGTTTTTAGAAGAAATGTTATTAAATTCCAGGGAGAAAGATGTAAACCTTATCTGATGAATTAGTCATAGGCTCTTTGTTTAAAGTGTGCTTTAACTCCTGAGTTACAAAGCACAATGTTTGTCTGTTTTCAGTGGACTCTCCTGATTTACTTGTCCTTGGGACTTCTGGCCCATATGTTACAAAACTTAGAGGAAGTGAAAGAAAACTTCGGGTGTCTGTTGTTCTGAAATGTGAAAGAATACCTGCAGATAACATTACTGAAAACATAGACGGGATTCAACCCTGCAATGAGACACCTAAGTTAAAGGTAACATGGTATATGGAAAGAAAGTGCAGACTTGCGGGGAGGTGAGAGACAGCAGAGTGCATGCACACTGTTAAAAATCTTCCTGTTTCTTTAAATGTTAGCTCCCTGGAATAAGTTTGAGAACACTATTTTTTTTTTTTTTTTAAACTCTGAAGGATGCTTTTTTTTAGGTTTAAAAATGCCAGTAGGCTGTTACAGAAAAAAAATGTTAAGTTTTATCAGTTGAAGATGCATGATTTATGAAAAATTATCTGACCAGTTGCAGACGCTTTCTGGTTTTATGCTACCTATTGTCTATAAAAATGGGGATCAGCTGGTGGTTTTGGATCAAGTGGTGCACAACTCATTATTTTAACAATACTGGCTCAGCTTGGGAGGTTGCCTAGGGAATTGATTTAATGCTTCTGTCCTTTCACTCTTTGAGGCGGGTGTCCCATGATGACTTTGATCAAAATCACCAGTATTTGTAAAGGAGAATAAAATTTTCACTCCATAAAAACAAAGGAGAGACTACCCGCTATTAACAGATCCCAGTTTGCATAAGTTGATCTGTAATTTAAAACACTGTCAAGAAATACCTGTGGCAGTAAAACAGTTTTATAGGCATCAAAACACAGAATGAAAATCAGTCCTCTATTCAATATTTAGCTTCCCCTTATTTCTGGGAAAGGCTTTAATGCTGAAGCTGTGTATTACTGTTCTACAAAGTAATCTTTCTATAAATAGAATGGTTTTCCTTTGATGAAATCTGAATAAGGATTTTCTTTTTTTAAGGTGTCACCCAAGATCCAATTCAATTTAAATTGATAACCTAGATGGCAAAGCCAGGGCCACAGCTACACAGGGTGGTGTGGTGGTGGTGGATTTTTGTTTTGGTTTGGTTTTTTGTTTGTTTGCTTTGGGTTTTTTAATAAGTTTAAAGAAGTCTGAATGTTTAAAAAAAAATCACAAACACTCCAAATTTGGAAAGCATATGTCTGTTTCCTGGTCTGGCTAGAGACCTCCTGTATTATCTCCAATAGGATAGTTTTTTCTGCCTGTGTCTTCAGAGGACGTAAGACTGCCATGCATAATTACCTTGTAGAGTCTTACGCAAACTTCTGTTACTACTGCTTCAAACTTACTTGAATGTGTTGAAATGAGGGTGCTTTAGAAACACAGTTATTACGGCTTTTTCCTCTTGGCATAGTAGGATGCAGAGCGTGTTCTGAGCAATCATCATGGCTGTTGTACTGGAAAGGTGTTAAAGCCACTAACCAGCAAAGTGTGGTTCCCCTGGGTGGTGGAGCAGGGCTGAGCAATGTGCCAGAGATTAATTGGTTTGAACCACCGGGTTTGGACTGTGCTAGGGATAAATCTGTCGTTGCTTCCAAGTCCATAAGCAGAAGGTGCTTCCACTGGAGTACTGCGGAGGTTGGCCAACGTTAGTGCCGACTTGATCTAATTGCCAGGAGGGGGTGTCTGTGAACTCTTTTTTTTTTTTTTCTTCTTCTTTCTTTCTTGTTTATTTTAGAAAACTGGAGTTGTTTTCTGTAACAAAGGTGCTTTCCTTGTTCCAGTCTCTGTGGCTACTGAGGGTATTATCATTACTTCAGAGATCTGACCTTGCCCTCTGCTTTCCTGACTCACGAAGCCTTTTGCTGGTCATCTGGCATTACAGAAGCACTATCCAGTTGTACCTAGGTAGCTGAGAGTGATGTGGAGCATGCATTTGAGAGATGGAGAGGCAGGTTGGGAGACTGAGAAGGTGAGGAAATACCCCCTACTGTGGATAGGCACTTATTAAGGCTCCCACAAGAGCACTGGGAGTACAGAGGAGTGGAAGGGAGAGGTGGGCAGAGCTGCTGACAGCAGTTTGGAAGCAGACGCCTGCGGCAGTGCTAGAAAAAGCCAGGGACACGATGCTGGGGATGCAACATGTGTCCCTCCAGAGGCTCAGGTCCACCAGTGAACAATGCAAAACTGCTTCAAGGGCATTTGGCCATGTGCATTAAAGCAGTGTATCATTCTCGGCAAGAGATGTCCATGTGAGTCTCTTCAACTTGAAATAACTCAAGGTTGCTTGCAGGAAATTTCAAGTAGAGACAAGCTGTTGTGTAAAGCAGTCCGTGCTCCATTACAGACTTGATTTATTGGAACTGACACAAAGTTCGCGTACCCATGCCCACTGAGCATGACCAAGCGTGTCACTGAGATGGAGTATGGGATGCGTCGACTGTAACTGCATGGGTCGAAAATGGGCATTGCTGAGCCTCATATCAATGTGTTTCCCATATTCTTTGCTTGGTCCTAGTTCCAGCCATGGGTGATTGACACGTTGGTTGGCAGTGAACTTGGTAGTGTCCCCACAAGAAAAAATGGAAGAATATTGGCAAAAGGGTCTTGTTGTATGAAATGTCTGCTCTTTGGGGGACTTCATATCAATCAACAAGTAGCCAAATATCATACACGATGCAGATCATCCATGCACATGGCTGGCTGTGTTGGCACAAGTCCTTTCCAGGCATCTTATTTTTATCTTCATATTTTGTCGCATTGTTTGAATTATTCTGTGCTACAGCTGAGCAACATCCAGGGTTTCATAGGTTATAGCAATAGCTGTAAGTTCAGCAAAAGCTGTTTCAGCTATTGAAATGGCAGTGTTGCCCATTACAAGGAATAGGATCTCATATGTTAACAGTGTGTCTGAAAATGACTTGTCCAAATTATTAAATATTTACTCCTAGTGAGAGATGGATACTCTCAGTGTTGATCTGGTGTGCTGCGTACCACCTGCTTTTTACAGGGTATGTTTCTGCTGATCTGTTGAGGAAGAAGAGGTCCTTCTTAAAGCTGTGAAATGACCTACGGCAGAGAAACATTTATTTTAATTTCTAGAAACAGAATTATTATTTTCTAAAATAATGATAGGCAAGAACAAAGTAAGCTTGCACTTCACGTTCATTATCACAACTTCATGTCTTTAAAGCATCATCTTGCTGTTGGGAAAAGGTCTTAAGGTCTGCTCCAGGTATTTTCAGAACATCTTAAAGATGTTATTAACAGCTGTTCAGTAAATTTCTTGCTGTGTTGAATCTCTGTGAGAACATCTACTCCCTTCACTTGCCTTTTATGTTTCACACTCCAGGCAGAGATGCACGTGGTGAAGCAGTGCTAACCAAAGCTTCAGCTAAAAGCACTGCTGGATGTGTTCTTGGGAGACCATCAGTCTCCTTCCGCTGACACTTTCAATAGTTCACCCTAGTCAGCATCAGCACCACCGGACTGAGTGGTGTGAATGGGAGTTTTTCTTGACCATGTGCAGTAGTGTAATTCATTGGAGTCCGTGGAAATTTATCATCTCCAGCATGGGAAGTAAAATTGTCCCAGTTTTTACCTGGAGATTTGAGGCATGAGCTAGAAATCTCTGTGAGTTCACTAACTATCTCTGAGATGAATCAATTCCCCTGACTTTGGGACCATTCATCTTGGGGTGGATGGGTCTTGGAGTTGACAGTTCTGGGCTTGCTGTACATTCCTCTGCCTACTTTGAAGGGAGTGGTGGTGTTTATGGAAGAAATTGGAGAAAATATAAAAGAATCTCGGAGTATAATAGAATTTGAAGATGTATTGTTGATGATGCATAAAAAAATAGCATTGCCAATGTGGTTCACGACGTGAATTGTCTCTCTGTAGATTAAAATCTCCAGTGTAGAAAGACTCTTGCGTTCAACATCTGGAGTTTGAAAACCTTTGTGCAGCAAAACAAAAAAATGGTTTGCATTAGTGACTTGGTACAGTCACTAATGCAGAAAGCTGGCAAAAGCAGCAGAAAGGTGTGCAGAGTACTGGAAAGCTTGTGTAAGGAAAACATTCATGTACACTTATTCGTATTTATCAGTTCTATGTCTGGTGGGATGACTGTTATGCTGAAAACAGGGTGTGCAAGGTAGGTGTCTTCTGAAGCGGTGCCTGCTGAGTGATAGAGGCAGCAGCATGCCGCCCTCCTGGAAATAATTCCTTAAATAGGAGAAAAACAAATTCCATTTAGGCTTCTTGAGGAATGGGGAGCAAATGCTAATTCCCTTTCAGGGTCTGTTGCCATGGGGAGTCAGTTCAAATCCTTTCTAATGCCTTCCTCAGCAGCAAGTTGTGCTGACACATGCTTTTCATGACTTCCCAGAAAGAGCAGAGAAATAACTTGAAACAAAAGCTCCATCAGAATTAACAGCCACAGAAGGATTAAAGTTTGCTGTTTGTTAGCTGTGGGTAGGACAGATAAGAAAGTTGTCCATTATACAGGCTAACACAGCTTGACTGGCCTCCTGCCTGCACTGAGTGGGCTACACAGGGGGGCGAATGGGTGCTTGGTAACTTGTCGGCCAGACGGTGCGTACAGTGCTGTGCAGTGAAGTCTACCTGCTCCTCTCCTGGAAAATGAAAGGGTAGTTTATGGAGCAAATTGCGGGCATCAGTCCTCTAGCATAATCCAAATTAAATGCTATTAGGGTTAGGCTGAACCTCACAGATTGCTAGTGCCATTAGGAGGGAGATGTGCAGCCGCTGCGGCCTGCTTTCTGTACCTTCAGCGCTAGCCAAGTGAAGCTGGGTACAGTTTCCTGAGTGTCCCCGGCAGAGCGTTGGTACTGGGACAAGGGACTGAACTAGTAGGGTACAATGATGAGAGTTGTGGTCTGATGTGGCAGTAGCAATGTCAGTGATGATAATCCTATTTCTGGCTTGCTGATGTAGATTGTTAGTTGCTGTAAAATGAACAAATATTTAGAAGGAGCTTCCTCAAACACTTAAGCAAACTGACATCAGAGTCTGTCTTCATCTGGTGAATGATGTATGACTAAGATTAGTGTTTAATGCTCTACTGGGGGAATAGCCAAAATACCAGGTTAAAAGAAAAATAAATCTGCATTTTCACAAACCTCATCTGTCTAAAGAGCATGTAAGTGCAACATCTGTATCCCAAATCCAAACTCTCTTGTGACCTTTTCCCTTTGAATAGTCAACTCTGACTTCTAAGAGTTTCCAATTGCTCCCAGCGAAATCCACAGCAAATTTTTCTTTGCTACCGTGCTGGCTTGCACACTCTGACACCTTTACTGCCAGCATTGTGCCAGCACAGCTGTTCTCATGGCACATGGAAACTGATCTGGCAGAAAAATAAACCAAACAAAAATCTCGTATTTTATTCCTCGAGACCAATTCCTAGCAAAATAAGAAAAGGATCAGATAGTGGATGTTTTTCTTTTCTATTACCAAGTATTATCAATAATCTTTTTTTCATGCTGGTGATATTTATGGATAAATACTTGCTGTTGAAAAGGGAGTGTAACTTTGAGGTACTTTTGAAGCTTTTTGTTTATACAAGAAGATACTTTAAATTCTGTAAAGTATCCATACATTTATGAAATAGTTTACACCACACGTAGGTGAAACTTTGTTTTTTAAATTAGAAGAGTGACACTAATTTGTGGGCAAAAATGTCTTTCTGTATCAGCAGTATAGATCTTTTATTTGGTGCAGCTAATATGCCTTGCCTATTCTGCATGGCATACATATAACTTTAGCAACATTTATGCACGTTATTTTGAGTGAATGTAGATATTTGATGCTGATTAAATGGAGATTTGCACAGATTATGTTTGGAACCCTTAGAGCCTGGGTTTGTATGACAGTTTAATCTAAATCTGCATGAATTCAGACCAGCTTAAGTGCTTAGCAATATTTGGGTGACTGTTAGTGGCTTAGTGAAGTAAGAAGCCCAAGACTGCAGATGGGTGGATGTCCCATGAAATATTGTCATATTAGGATTTTATAATCTCTTCAGATTCGGTTTTCAGGTCTAACTATGGCTAAGCTTTTCATCTGATGGCTACTTTGTTTTGTGGATACTGTTTAAAAAAAATACAGCCCATGTTGTGCAGCAGCTGGTCTCTGGAAGCTTGAAGGTTGTTCCACCAGAGGATTTGTTGATACTTTCTTTAGAAAGTAAAAGCATGAACTGGAAACAGCAGCTCTTTTTCTAATGTATAAAGCCTGGAAAGAAGTTCCAGTTGATGGCTACTGATAAACCAACCTAGGAGAAATCCTGCAGCATATTTTAACATGCTCCAGGGAAAGAAAGTTGGTGAGAGCATAAATTTTCCTGGTTGCCTGTTGTGTTGTAAACAGAATTTCAAATGACTTCACTCCCTCTCTTCAGTATCTGTTATTTCATAATATTAGTATAACAAAGGGCTGAGCCCTTGGACTATTGAGAGCATGTTCTAGGATAAGTGTCTGGTCTTCTCTGATTTCCACTGCAATGTGTTTGCCGAGCTGCTGAGTGCTGCTGGCACCTTTAGAAGTGATGTAGAGCTTGATCTGGAACATATCTCTGTAGGAATAAGAGATTGTACAGAAAGACAAATGATCCCGTCTGGGCAGCCCTCATTCTGTTCCTGAGGTGTGCAAGCGAGTCTTTTGCTTACTCTCAAACTTAAAGTAAATCAGTTATCTCTGTTCTAATAATATATATAGATCTGTTGTGAAGCAAAATTGCTTAGCTTTTGAATACTACCTCAGTGTTCTCCAAGGAAAGTTGAAAGTAGTATTTGTACTGTGATTTGGTGTTTATTTTTTCTGTTTGCAATAACTAGAAGCTAACTGGATGCACGTGATGGCAGTCAGCAGGTATTCTGGGTGCCCCCACCACAATCACAGCTGCCAGATTGAAGACCAGTGTTTCTCTCTGGACAGTATATTCCTGCTACTTAGTGCCAGCCAGATGGTCTTTCCACCCTCCCATACAGATGTCTCTAATGCTTATAAGAGTGCTCTCTGGCCATATCTGGAGCTAATACAGTATTATTTCCAATCACACACTTAGTGTGTCCTTTCCTTGACTCTGTATTGCTCTTCTCATTTCTAACCTTTTTTTTTTTTCTTTTATTATACCTTTCCTTTGTCACTTGTAGCCCCCAGTATCTCTGGACTATTTTTCACTGTAAAAGTTATCATTAACAGATATCTGAAATAGGTGCAAGCTTCCAAAATCTAGAGCCCTCTGAATATTCAGTGTTTTCTGGACTTTCTTTTCTGTTGAAGGCAGAATTGCCAGGCACGTGCACTTTTTTGAATTTTGGTAGAACTTTTTACAAAATATTTGGTTTTACCATACACCATTTTGTGCTAAGGAAAGGAATAATTTTTTTTATAAATTATACTTTCAACATGTGTTCACTGAGTAGATACTGGAACAGGGAGCTCTGAAACTGGAGCTGTGGTTTTGTCAGAGGCAAGTATTGGTGAACTGCGGTATCTGTCCCGTTAGTAGGAACCATTCATACTATCTGATGGACTTAATAATGTTATCTGTTGAAGTGCTTCAGAAACAAGAAGGGGAGAGGGCAGCTGAGAAAAGGTGAGATTAGCGATCTCTCCACCCTGTTACTGCTCACTTAACTACCAATTAATTTGTCTGAGTGTTCTCAAGAGAGCTGTGCACAGAGTTCCTGTCTGGTGCTAAATGGACATGTGCTTAATACCCTCTTCACATTCAGGACCTGCACAGTGTCCAGGTTAAATATTGCAGATAAATATTTAGATTATGCTGCTACTTTCTGAAATAGTTTACTGCTAACCGTAACAGTCAGTCTGAGCTGAGAACATGTTTTGCTCAAGTGCTGCTCACCCCCCAGCTGCTGGTATAATGCATTGTGATTCCCTGGAATGAGTGTCCTACTTCTCTGCACAACTCACTAAAGCATGGGGTATTTCTGTGTAAGAGGGGAAACTGCAGAATACTGTGAGACCAGGGGGTGTCAGGTGTTGTGTTCTTGGTGTTAAGCTGCTTGTAATAAGGAGCATCTATCACAACATAGGCAGAGCATATGCATCCTCTGCTAAGTTCAGAAGTGTCTTATACATTCATCTCTACAACTTTTATAATCAAATGATTTCATAAAGTATGCATATAAGAAAACTTTCTTTGTAAGATGTTCACCCACTATCTTGAGAACAAAAAAAAGGCATATTTGTTCTTCTTGTCCATCTATATCTACACAGACATGTATATGCATGCATACACACATGCGTACATAAGTTTAACTTATTTTTTTTTGTATCAAATTTCTTTGAGCAAAATCAGTTTACTTCCATTAATAACTCTTTTGTAAAGTACAGTTCAGTAGAACTAATCATAGTTCTTGCTCTCCTCTTTGGAAGGACATCTCTTATGGAACACCACTCAAAGTACTAAAATACAACAGCTGACACATGTTTAATGGAAATCAGCTAAAATAGAAGATACAGTTCCTTCAAGTTCTCATGTTTCTGCAGACCCCATAATGGACTCCCTTGCTCAACTTACATGCTAATACACTTTACCCAGATATAAAGTAGATGGATTCTTGACACGCTGGAGTAACATCTCTCTGCTCAGGTAGTGAAGCACTGATTACTTTACCTCTTGGAATGAATGTGCCAGGCTCAGGGCTGAATCTGCAGGAATTTTGCTTGTCATGAAAGAGAAAGTTGAGAAACCTGCACAGCGGAAAAGTTAGGAGTGTTTTCAACTCTCTGAATTGGTTGTGTAGTCAAGTAACCACACAAACTAATTTTGAACTCGGATTTGTATCTGTTCAGGATTTCGGTAACTTTTTGCCAAAATAGTTTTGGTGGTACAGTCCTTTCCTATTTAAACATAATTATATGCTTACTGGCACTTTTTACTCATATAGCTTATTCTACATGTATAAAATAAGTTATACAGGTATAGCCTGTGTAACATTCTGGTCTATGACATAAACAGGATGTTCTTTTTCTACTGTGTCGTCATTGTTGAAATGGTGCAAATTTGTGTACAGTTAAGTTCCTAAGTGCACGTTCATTTGAAATGATGGTATTTGGCCCAAAGTGTGTGGTTGGTTGGGGTCTTTTTTTTTTTTGCTTTATTTGGTACAATACAGGAAGGCGTGATCCTGGCTGGGCTCTCCCAGAGTTCTGTAACCGAGAAAGCAAGTAACTTTGAGGGCCATACAAATAACTGCTGGTGTTTCTTAGGAAGGTTTTCTTACAGAATGTTTGTGTCAGCTGATGCAGCCACTTTGGGATTCTGCCTTCATCCCTGATGTGCCAGGGAGAACCTTTGTTCCAAGGGGCCACTGTGGTGGTGCGGGAGAACCCTTTGTGCAAGAACAAAGGAGTATTGTATCGGCATGAGCCATGAAAGGGAGGGGGCCGAAGGGTTTCTTTCAGGCGCACTGCATATATATATATATATATCTATATCTATATCTCAACAGCAACATTTTCCCCATAAATCTCCCCCTGTGACATGAGTTCTGTGTGGGAGCTGAGCAGGAGATAAGATCTCTTTTTATTTTGTGTAAATTCTTAGTGATGAATATTTGATACGATTTTCTTAATTAAAATATGGTGCCACTTGTATTTTTTATATCCTAAAGTGAAAAGCCTGGCAGTAGGCTGGACTATGATGGTAGAATTATTCCAACACATTTAAAGTAACTAACAGCTTGTGCCTTACTAATTAACGCTAGAAGAGTGGACCCAGTTATGGCAAGCTATAGTGAAAGCTCATGGCTTGGCAAGGGCAAAAGTCCAAGAAATGTGGAAGATGAAGTCTGGCAGAGGTTAACGGGTATTACTGCTTAGCATTACAAATTTTAGTAAAATATGCCTTTAGTATAAACAATACATGGGCCATACCCAAAACACATACTGTAATGGAGACTGTGATGTTTTTAAGATAGAGCAAAACAGAAACAGGTGTTTTTGGCTCGCACCTGCAGTGGATCATTCAGACCATCTCTCCTCACAGAGGCAACAATGGAGAGGAAAATCCAACATCTGCAACTGAACAGCCTCCTCACAAACTTGCAACAGAAACATGGTAGATATCAGATTAGTATTTGCTTAACAGTCTCTAATACTTGCACTGATCAACAGTGCAAGTAAACATAAACACCAGTTTACACTTTTTCACCAAGCTGTTGGCTTCAGCCCCATGCTAGCTGGTTCTCCTGCAGAAGAAAACCTCGCCACCTTCCAGACTGGAGCAGCCCTGGCTGGGGTGTCTGAGAGCCCATCTGATCCAGCAGCTCACTAGTGGGAGAAGGGGAAGCCATCTCCCCTCTACCTTGCCTCCAGGTTGCAAGATGCTGCTACCCCTTCACAGTGCCAATGTTGTTGAACTTTCTCTGAGCTCATTCAGCTTGCAAGCCTTCCAGGAACAGCCTGCTTTTTTTCCTGAGTTTGTGAGTTGAATCAATTGAGAGGTACCTGATGACTGACAGAAGTGGCTGGGATGATGGCAGGGGAGAGGATGTCTGCTCAGCCATTGCCATTGCAATCCCAATAGAGATGGGACTGGGGTTGTTTCCAGGTGGACCAGAAACAGCAGATATTTCTGGGCTCTTCATGATCAGCTGCTTCACCTTCACCAGGAGGACAGCTGCAGGAGATAGCATTCATCACACTAATGCATGGGGAAGGGGAAAAGTTCTCCAGATTCTTCTTTTCCCTTATAGCTGAGTACAGTCATTGGGTCCCAGAAAATGATTGTAGCTAAACTGGTCATTAAGGATACTATGAGTCCTGTTGGCTGTGATTTAAGGTTACTTTTTTTCCTTTTTGTTTTGAAATCACTTGAGCAAAATAGATCTGCGTTCCTCAGCAGAGTTGCAGTCTGGGCATTTACAGCATGCTGTGGTATTTCATCTGGGGGGATTTGTTACGAGGTCCCCCTTGGAAGTAGTTTTATGACGAGGCTTGAACGGCAGCGTCCTTACATCCTGCTCGTGGTTTGCTTGGATAAAGACAGTTGGTGTTGTTTGTGCCAAGCGTGGGTGAGAAAGCAGCTGGGTTGACCAGAGTGAAGGTGGGAGTGAGATAAAATGGGAGACCAAAGCAGGCTTGTAACAGGAAGGGGTATCTGGATTGCTGAAATGTGAGTCTTGAACTTGATAAAATAGCAAAGGGAGAAGGAGGATCCAGTGAAAGGATTTGGTGTCCAAACAGGAGATCAAGGAGTCCATGGGTTTTTTGTTTTGTTTTTTTCCAGCAGCAAATATCAAAGAAATATGAAATACTGGTTTGTTTGGCTGTAACCATAACTGTGCATATTAAATCCTGCTGGGTGGGATGGACTTTTGTAAGGTCCAACTTGCAAAACAAAAGGCTGAAATTCTTTGAATGGAAGTTCAATGAAATGACTCAAACAAATACAGCCTTGTCTTGAGTTATAACCACCAGCTTATTAATGAGTTAACTTCTGCTGTTTAGGTCTCTGAAAATAATTGTTCCGATTGTTCCCATTGTCCCAGATTGCTGCAGTGGAACAGCGGAGTGGCTGTGATGGAAATGCTCCCGAGGCTGAAGGGGGGTTGTTTTTGTTTCTCACCTCTTTGTCAGCGATTGGCTTCAGCCACTCTGTTCCCTTCACTTGGCTGGTCTTTGTCTTGTGCTGGCTTGCTGTGCATTTCCATTTTAACTGGTTTATAAATATTATTGGCTGGACCCAAGGAAAATTGGCGGTTGGGGGCTTGGCCTAGCAGAGCTCTGGGGCCTGTGTCCAAAAATTCTGCTCTCCACTCCCAGCACTTACTGGTGATAGCATCTGCGGCAAATTACCCATGAATACTTTGATGGGCTTGCCTCTGATGCTGCTGGTGTTAGAGGCAAAACTCGTCCTGTGACAGTGCTGGGAGCCTCAGCCCTGGCAGGCAAGCAGGGAAGGCAGGGGCTGGCACAGACCCGAGCTGGGAAGGGTTGCTGCCCGGCTGCTGTGTTGTCCTGGTAAGTTCTCTGCAGTCTGCCTCTGAAAAGAGTGCAGTGGTTCAGAGATGAATCCCAATCTTCCTCCTGTGCAGCAATGTGGGCTTCTGCCTGCTGATAAAGATGCTTGGTTCAAGCAGCCATCAAGGCTCCCAGGTGCTCTGGAGTGTCCTCAGCTGGTGGCATTTTCTGGGAAGGGTATTGCTGCCACTTGCTCTGTTTGGTCCTGTTGGTGATTAGCTGTGCAATGGGGATGTAATGGAGGCAGGGGAAGCAGAAAAGATGGTAAAGTAGACTGACAATTTATCCCGTGCTCCAGCACAGGGCAGCATTGACGCTCTGAGAGCATCTCTTCCCTGTGCAAAGCTGGGATCCCTTGGGGCTGGAGTGCACAAATTTTGCATGGCTGATGTACCTGCGCCTCCTCAAAGGTGCTGCTCAAACTGCCTGTCCCCAGGAGAGTTCATCTCAAGCTCCAACAGGTGAATCTCTGCCAAGGGCAGGGGTGTGCTGGTGCAGGGGGAGTGCTGAGGGGGCTCTGCATCCACATAATGCTACTCTGTGGTCCCAAAATCAGGAGGTAATTACTTTTGATTCACTTTTTTTTTTTTGGTAACCTTCACTGGGGAGAATTTATAGTTCTGTGGTATTGTACGATGTCTGTAGTTCGTTAAATATGGGACAGCATCATTAAATTGATGACCTCTTCATGGCCCCACAATAGCCTACAGGGGCTGTGGGGGTTGACTGTAACAACATCATCGTGGGTGCAGCGACTGCTGGGTAGAGTGGGCTCACTTCAGCAGCCTTAAACTTGCTAGTTGTGAGCATCGCTGACAGTCCGTCTCTAGCTTGGTCCAAGTGATCTACCTGCACCCTTTGCCTGTAAATCCTTGGAGATGGGCATGTTTGGAGAGTGAAGGACTACATTTGTTGTAATGCTTTGTATGAAGCTAATGAACTATTTTGCATAAAGGGTGCAAATAAATACTCTTATAGTGCTTGCAGTAGTTATGCATTTCTTGTAAATTAACTCATAATTATCCATACTCTGTTTCACTTTGTAGGGTCGCTGCCTTTGATGGTGAGCAGAAAGTCATCTTACAATGAGTTACTGGAGTCTGGATAAGAAAAGCTGTCTGCAGTACTGCAGGCACTTCTTAGTGGACAATGGTGTATTTCATGGTAAGTTACAAGTTATCTTATATTTTTGGCTTCTTGTGTTTCCTACTGTCAGATGCAACTGAAACTTCTGAGCGGCGTAGGTGTATGTTGTTGGTAATGCTTCTCTCAGGGCCAATTAGCAATCAGTCCCGCACAAGCCTCGCTTCGGCCATGCTTTTACCATGCGGTGGCTCAAAGTGGGTGCAAAGGCCAGGCTGGCTATGGCATGCTGCGGGTTATAACCACCAGCTGGCATGCTGGCTCTTCGGGTGGGGCAGCCCGGGGCTGCCGCCGCCCCACTGGGGGGGGGAGGGGGGGGGCGGGCACGGACACGGACACGGGCTGGCTGCCGGCGGCGCCGCGCGGGCGCGCCAGGGGGCGCTCTGGGACCGCCGCCCCCCGGTGCTGCCGGTGCTCGGCCCCGCCCGGGCGGCCGCGGGGTCCCTCCTCCGCACACACCGGCCGCGGCTCCGGGCAGGCAGAGGGGCTCTGCGCCGAGAGCTCTTCCCCGCGGTTTGGTTTAGGAATGCGCTTCCGCCCTTCCCTTTTGGGTGAGGCCACCGACACGCAGGTGCTCCCGGCAGGGAAACAGCTCGAGCTCTAACTAAAGCATTAAAGGCTGGAGAAAAGCAGCAGTTGGAGCATAGGCAGCAGGCAGAGTTGCTCTGGGTGTAGATGGTGATTGTATTTTGGAGTGAAATGGATTAATTGTGTTCACATGGTCCAGCACTGCCTTACACTTAAATATTTCCTCATGAGGCATTTCTAGAACTGCTCCCACGAAATCTGCAGGTATGCATCTTTTGCGCTCCTAGTGAGGAGGAGTTGAAAGTGTCAGGAAGAGCTTGACTTCCAAGCATTGATCAGATGTTTGTGCAAAATAGATGCCTAATAGCGATCCCTAATTAGTCCCCTATCAACCCCTCACATCTTAGTCTCTTGCCATTACAGATTACTTCAACAACTGAATTATCATAGCATGTATCCTTCCAATAGCAAAGTTGGGAAATACTCTGAAGACATCTTGATGTAAAATACTTTTTTTTCAGGACCTATTTTTGTATGCTTAAAACTTGATATATCAGCCTAACTAGAGAGTACGTGCATTCCCCATGCAGGTTTCTCTCCTTTTGCTGGGTAGCTTTACCCCTGGGCATGGGGTAAGGAGCAGTGCTGAGCCCAGCCTGGTGCTCCTGCAGTGGGTGAGGGACCACCAGGATTCAGGAGCCGTCCCTGCCTGGAATAGACTTATGCAGGTCTAGTCTAATAAGACTGCTGGACCTCTGCCTGTCCTACTGGGGGAGTGACTTGCTAATGCTCTTTCTGAAAGGCCCAAATTTTGTATTCCTTATTCCCTTTGAGGTCAGTGATTAAAAACTGTCACTTTAGGGCAAATTTATGGCAGTATTAACAGCAGTGTGGAATGCCTATAAATTAAAGATAGAAATACTCATCTTTTTCAAAAGCAAAGGTAACTTTTTTCCCTAAAGAATCTACCTCTCCATTTTCACTGTGTTTGTCAGGAAGCTGGAGAAGTTTGCAGCTCACAGAACTACGATGCAACCCACTGTAAACCAAACTGTATCTGTGTTTTTGTCACTGTGGTTATGTCGCCATCGATGAAGCTAATGGTTTAGTGGGAGAATTAATCATTTGTCAACTTGTGCATCTTCTTAACGAAAGCCTATTCAGATATAACACCATTTTCCCCTGTGCTGCTTTTTTCCTGCCCATAGGCACTGCTAGTTCTATTTGGGACACCAGAAGAATGTTAATAACTTTTCTGTAAGTCAGTCTGGCAGTGACATTGTCATATTGATTCATCTGTGCGCTACACTTGGGACAGGCATTACAGGGAAGATGGTTCACAAATCTGTCATTGGTGAACCTGTCATCTCCAGGCACAACTGTTCTGCTTCTCAAATGAAACTGAGATTCGTTCCTGGGATTTATCAGGCCACTCGTGCGATCCCACTGATTTTGGTGGGATCATGTTCCTTCCGAGTTCTCTCTGACATTGTGGAAGGAGAGAGTTGTCTCCCAGATGTCTTCATGCAGGCCCCCCTTCGCTGACTCTGAGCACTCTTGCAGTGTTTTGGTAAAAGCCTGTTAATCACACTTCTCTCCAGGCAGCAGTCTGCTCTCTAGCTTGAGTGTATAACTGGAGCAGCTATGTTTTGGATGTGTATTTGCAGTTTTGCTATTCCAGATCAAGTGATAGAAAAGTCTGGTCCATACTCTGTGACTTGAGGTGGTATTTTATTATAGAGCAGCATGATGTCTTTATGCTGCTAATGGCGCGAAGGCTGGATAATGATCCATTAGCACAAATTCCAGTAATCCATGAACAGCTATTGAGTGATGAGTCTGCAAAGTGATAATCGTCTAAAGTAGAAGACATAATTAGCAGGAATCCTAGACCAGAAAGATTCTATGTCTTAATTTATTTGTCTTTCTTTCATGACCAGACAGGATTAATTATTTTTCCCTGACAGAATCCTTCAGGGCTTCCCATTTGTCTCTTCAACCTAAGCAAGACACTGCAGTGACAGTTACTTTCACTCTGCGTATATGGAGGGAGCTGAAGTCCCTGCTGGACAGTGACAGAGGTGGCAATTCCCAACAGCATGACATAGGAGGTGTGCGCATGTCCCCAGGAATTAGCATGTTGCTCCTGATGCTTGAGGGAAGTTGGTTTCCTATGGGACTGTGCTGATATAAATAAAAGGGTTGATGGAGCTTTTTAAGGATTTGATTTTTGTCAGTGAGCCTTCTGATCCTGTAGGTCCTGACAAAGGGCAGTGGGATGGGTCAGGGTGAGCGGGCTGGGTGCTTGTCCCCCCCCGCTCCTGATGGTAGCCTTGCAGTTAAGATTGACCCATCCTCCTTGCCTCTCTCAAAGAGACCAAGTGGGTCTGAGCAGTGAACTTTGGCCTTTGCATCACTAAGCAAATGCTAACAACTAAATTGGGACGTACCTGTGTCTGAGACCATATTTCCTCCAACAGATGTAAGGAAATTGTACTTGTTTAAAACTTTTTTACACCACTGGGAAATGAGGAAAGAAAATCTAATGTGAACTCTGTGGGAAGGGTATTATCTGTTATCAGAGAAGGTACTGTGATCCAGCCCCTTGTGATTTGCTGACATTTCAGTGTTTGGGTTGTATGTGTCCAGCTCTAGTGTCTATTAATTCTAATTTACACAGTGTTTTCATGATTTTTTTGTAGTTATTTCTATTATAGTTTCATATTCTGACATTGAGAGCATGGCTCTTCAGGGAGCAAGCACACAGAGCTGTTGATTGCCTTATTTTTCTACATTTATGAATGCTAATATTCTGTAATTGTTAAACAGAAAGAAGCTGTGACATGTTTAGCAAATAGCTGATTTTGTCTCAGCTGTTCTAAAGTAGCTGTTCATACTTATCTTACTAGAGTCAGTTACTTACGCCAATTATCTTTTCTTCTTAAGTTCTCTCAGAAATACGAACCTTTTGTTTCAATTGCGTTTCCATAATTGTAATTAATTCTCTCAGTTTCTAATTTTATCTTCTGGCCTCTCCACCTCTTTCCAGACCTGTGTCAATAGGCACTTGACCGCTATTGGTAGGATGTCATGTTAATTCAGTCTTGCTCATATTATCTAAACTGCACTCTTTCGTTCAGAGCAATGGACTAATTCGGTTGCATTGGCTTGTCCGGAAGGTCGCATTACAGTGGCACGGTTATTATTTGTAATTGAACCTGTAATCTGGAAGAACTGTTGCACCTCAGGTGCAAGCCAGCTGGATAAAAATATCCCACTGTATGAGCTGATGTTCTTAAAAAGCATAGGAACATCTTTCTCTGCAGACACTTCAGGACTGGAAGTGTCTACAGAGGCACACAATATGAAGTTTGCTGCTCAGCTGTGTTCATCTCTTGTGTTTCCTTCATACCCTTCTGGGACCTGCATTGCTTTAAGAACCTGAATAGATGGTATTTAATTTGTTCACCTCCAGCTGAGGTGTTTAAATGTAAGAAACTCTTGTGGACTGCATAAATAAGAATGCTGAAGCTCTGTGTTTACTGGGAGTAGTTTAAACATCTTGTTTTGTGGGGAAAAACAACAACAACAACAACAACAAAACCCAAAACCAACCAAAAAACCCTAAAAACAACCCCAAAAAAACAACCAAAGGGGGAAAAAAACCCCAACTTAGAGCAGAAATGCCCAAATGAGGCTGCAGCACTGCAGGTATAACCTGTTGGAGAGCACTGTGCCTCTGCGTGAATGTCAAAGAACCTCGCTTGGAAGACAAGCAGTGAATGCTTCTGCTCCAATGTGGGAGACCATCAGCTCCAAGCAAGGAGGTGGTGGAGGACAAAGCATATGAGATATGGCAACAGGAGGACAGCACCTTGCTTGTGTGATGCATTAGTTGAAGGTGGATGCAATTTTGAGTGTCGTGGAGTAAGATGAAAGTGTTAGTCCTGCAAGGCCCAGCCTAATGCAGTTATGGTCAGCAGTATTCGAGCAGGGGGAGCTCGGGAGCAGGCAGAGAAAAGGACTACTGAAGTGGAGATGAGATGAGTCTGATCTGTTTAGCTTGGAAAATCAAAGATTGAGAGGGGATGTGACTGCTGACTGTAAATGCATTGCAAAGGGAAAGCTCAGGGAAGAAAAGGCTTATTTGAACTGATGGGGAAAGTTGGCACAAGAGCAAATTGAAAATTGTCCATGAGTATATAAATAGACATAGGAAAAACTAAGGTACTTTGAGGTGGAGATTGGTAAGTTTTGGAAAAATTGTTAAAACATTCTATCTGTGCTCTTGCTCTGAAGTTGTAAATGTAATTAGCAGCAAGCAATATATTGACTAATGTGAGTATAAGGCTGGAGAATTATTTAAGTGGTACCAATTCAATTCCTGTGTACCGTGAACAGCAAATACAAACAGCAGTGTTTCCATTCTATTCCGGAAAATGCTGCTGTATGCAGATCAGGCTGCTCTCTACCACATTATAATGATGCTTTGAGATGCTTGCATGTTGTTAGGCAAGAAGAAGTATTGATACACAACTGTGTGCCTTTCCACAGGGCTTTAATGGGTTGTCTTTGAGTAATGACTGAACATTCATACGTGTAATGCTGAAGTACTATATGCATCAAAATTGCCTAAGGATTTCTCATAATTTTATAATTTTATTAGGAAAAGCTGCTAATAGCTGCATTTGCAGGATGTTAAAATTCTTATCTGTTTATGTCTGAAATTTTTGGTTACAGAAGTGGAGGTTGCTGCTGTGTCTTGTATTCTAGGAAGTCTTACCTGCCTAGAAGCAAAAATGTCAGTTTTCGTCAGTAACAGCGAGATACAGCACAGTGTGTGCACACAGAGAATAACAAACTGAAGACACATCTGGGTTTAAGCTATTTTAGCAGTTTCTGTAGAATAGAGCAGATAAGCAATTATAATGTTCGGAATAGCCTTAAGGACTTGATGAACCCACTTTCTTTTCTGTCCTGTTGTAAACAGTGCCAAAATACAAAGTAAATCATGCTTCTAGTCTTGGAAAAAGATTTTTTTTTAATTTTCTCAGGGTTTTCAAGCTGTAAATGTGGATCATATTTTGTTTGTTTGCTGGCAATAACAATGTAGGAATGGCTGTGTTGTCAGACCAAACATCCATCTACTTTGCTAGCAGATGTTTGGGGCTAAAAGTATAAAGGGGAAAAAAAACCCACTGTGTATGTAATAACCCTTCCTGTGGCACACACTTCTAGTGCCTGCTGGTCAGCAACATAAGTACTTCCCCAGCCAGAAGCTGCATCTAGATAATTGCCTTTATTAACTTCACATCTGCTAAGTTTTTTTTTCTGAAGTTTTTTGGAATTCACGCACGCTTATGACCATCTGTAGGAATTAACTCCAAATTTTATATTGGTTGGTGTAAACTTTCTGCTTGAAGGGAAACAGTGATTTCATGCAACCTTGCCACATTCAGACTGTAATGGATGGGGCAGGTTTGGTTGCTCAATTACTTCACCTTTGAAAGACGGTTGACTGGATGTACTGAACTGAGGGTGTGCTGGTTTTGGCTGGGATAGAGTTAATTTTCTTCATAGCAGCTGGTACAGGGCCATGTTTTGGATTTGTGCTGGAAACAGCATTGATAACACAGGGATGTTTTAGTTACTGCTGAGCAGTGCTCACACAGAGTCAAGGCCTCTTCTGCTTCTCACACCACCCCACCAGCGAGTAGGCTGGGGGTGCACAAGAAGCTGGGAGGGGACACAGCTGGGACAGCTGACCCCAACAGACCAAAGGGATATCCCACACCATGTGACATCATGCTCAGCATATAAAGCTGGGGGAAGGAGGAGGAAGGGGGGGGGGGGTGGTGTTCGGAGTGATGGCGTTCCTAATGTGATGTGTTTGGAGTGATGGTCTTCCTAATTAACGGTTACGTGTGGTGGAGCCCTGCTTTCCTGGAGATGGCTGAACACCTGCCTGCCGATGGGAAGCAGTGTTTTTTGCTTTGCTTGCGTGCTGTCCTGGTTTCGGCAGGGATAGAGTTAATTTCCTTTCTAGTAGCTGGTACAGTGTTTTGGATTTAGGATGAGAACAAAGTTGATAACACACCGGTGTTTTAGTTGTTGCTAGGTAATGCTTACACTAGCCAAGGACTTTTCAGCTTCCCATGCTCTACTGACTGAGGAGGCTGGAGGTGCACAAGAAGCTGGGAGGGGGCACAGCCAAACTGGCCAAAGGGACATTCCATACCATGTGACGTCATGCTCAGTACATAAACTGGGAAAAGCTGGCCGGGGGGGCCGCTGCTCGGGGACTGGCTGGGCATCGGTCAGCGGGTGGTGAGCAATTGTGCTGTGCATCACTTGTTTTGTGTATTATTATTATTATTATCATATTATTATTATCATTTTATTTCAATTATTAAACTGTTTTTATCTCAACCCACGAGTCTTTCTAACTTGTGCTCTTCCAATTCTCTCCCCCATCCCACCGGGTGGGGGGGAGTGAGCGAGCGGCTGCGTGGTGCTTAATTGCTGACTGAGATTAAACCACGACAGTCCTTTTTGGCGCCCAACGTGGGGCACGAAGGGTTTGAGATAATAACAGATTAACCGGAGTGTATTAAGGAACTTATATCTGTTAATAGTTGAGGGTCACAATGTTGGTTTCTCTGTTCTCGATATTGATTTGTATAATCTGCATCGCGCTCTTTTTCCTGCTGTACATGTTAAAGATTGGTGTTGGGTTTTGCAGTTTGCTGTGGTCTGCAGTGAATAGTAATGTCTCGCTTGTGAGGTTTGTTTTTAGAACATTGACCTTGACGTTTCTGTGGTATGTAAACTTCGCAATGAAGCCGTTACTGTACCATGGATACCATATCGTGGAGACAACTAGCAATTGCAGTAACTTTTCTGAGAGTTTTTTTACGGAGGAAATACAGAATGGCAGTGTCACTACCTTCTTCTATGATGTTTCCTCCTTCATTACAGTAATTTTTCAGTATTTTGAGCATCCTTGGGCAGTTAAGATACTTCTATTAATACTTCTTGGGAATATTGTTTCGGTTTTGTCTAAAGTTGGTAAGCAATTTAAGAATATCATCCAGAGATCTGCCCCAAGGCTGAATAATTATGAGTGGCAGGGTGTGTGGGACAAGATGGGCAAGTACCTAGGCCAATGGGCACCCCCAGTGTTTTGGAACTTCACCCCTGAGCAAGTGCAGAATCCTGAAAAGTTAGTAGAATATTTGGAAAAAGTATGCTGTCACCCTGGCAACTCTAGAGAGATGCAACTCATTGCAACGTGCTGGGGCCTGGCCCATGCCTACTGAGCCCTGTTCAACACCATTCAGTGCCCTCAAAGGGAAGAGAAGGTCTCTGGCTCTGACAGTAAAACGACACGCACTGCGGCCACTCAGACCCGGGCAACAGGCCGTGCAGCCACTCAAACCCGGGCAACACGCACTACGGCCACTCCAACCCCGGCGACAGGCCCTGCGGCCACTCCAACCCCGGCGACAGGCCCTGCGGCCACTCCAACCCCGGCGACAGGCCCTGCGGCCACTCCAACCCCGGCGACAGGCCCTGCGGCCACTCCAACCCCGGCGACATGCACTGCGGCCACTCCGACCCCGGCGACATGCACTTGCACTGCGGCCACTCCAACCCCGGCGACATGCACTGCGGCCACTCCGACCCCGGCGACATGCACTTGCACTGCGGCCACTCCAACCCCGGCGACATGCACTGCGGCCACTCCAACCCCGGCGACATGCACTGCGGCCACTCCAACCCCGGCGACATGCACTGCGGCCACTCCAACCCCGGCAACAGGCCCTGCGGCCACTCAGACTCCGGTGACATGCACTTGCACTGCGGCCACTCCAACCCCAGCAACACGCCCTGTGGCTGAACCAAAGAACGAGCCTGTGCCAGTATCAGTCGCCCCTGTACACAAGAAGAAATCTTGGAAGCGGAAGTCAGCTCGTTTAGTAAGGGAGGAAGAAGCTTCTTCTAAAAGGGAACCGGAGGAAGAAGTATACGAGACAGATGACCCTAGAGAAGGACCATCACGAGAACGGGAGGAGGAAAGCCGGCCGCTGATCGGGGAGGAGGAAGAGGAAGAACTCATAAACGAGACAGTGACCACCCGATCTCTATCCCTGAGTGAGCTGCGAGATATACGAAAAGATTTCAGCCGCCGTCCAGGTGAGCATATTGTCACCTGGCTGCTCCGATGCTGGGATAATGGGGCCAGTAGCCTGGAATTAGAGGGTAGGGAAGCCAAGCAGCTGGGATCCCTTTCTAGGGAAGGGGGCATTGATAAAGCAATTGGAAAAGGGACACGTATCCTCAGCCTTTGGAGGCGACTCTTGTCAAGCGTGAAGGAAAGGTATCCCTTTAAGGAAGATGTCATATGTCGCCCAAGCAAGTGGGCCACCATGGAGAAGGGTATCCAGTTTCTGAGAGAATTAGCTGTGCTGGAGGTGATTTATGATGACCTGAACAATGAACAACTATCCAAAGATCCAGACGAAGTCAAGTGCACACGACCCATGTGGCGGAAGTTTATAAGGAGCGCACCATCGTCATACGCCAATTCATTGGCAGTGATAACCTGGAAAGATGGAGAGGAACAAACAGTGGATGAATTGGCTAGTCAACTCCGGCAATACGAGGAAAGTCTTTCTTCCTCCATCGTCTCGGCTGTGGAGAAACTGTCCGAAAAACTGTCCCGGGAGATCCAGCAACTCAGAGAGGATAGGTCCTACTCCTCACCTGTACGGACCAGTATCTCGGCTATTAGAAGTAAGCGTTCTTTTGCTCAAGAGAGAGAATATAAAGGATACACACCACGGGGCACCCTATGGTTTTACCTGCGTGACCACGGAGAGGACATGAGGAAGTGGGATGGGAAACCTACTGCAGCCCTAGGGGCACGGGTACGTGAATTACAAGGGAAAACAATCACAGAAAGAGGTTCTTCCAGGAAAATTGCTGCTCCAGTTTCCAGCGGGCAGTTCCCCAGAGAGAGTAGAAGGGCTGATCTTACTCTTGATCTTAATGAAGAAACTTCTGACTCATACGTACAAGAAATGAGAAACGAGTACTGTGATGAGGATTAGAGGGGCCCTGCC